>NW_024580667.1:12470157-12683725 GCF_017639235.1 Corvus kubaryi | reverse complement strand
TTCGAGGGTCCACTCTTGAAGTTTTTTGGGGTACAATTTTAAGGTTGAGCCGTTCAGAAACAAAAACAGAGGCCCTTCTCCTTCCCTGGGAGCAAAGGGTCTTCATCATCTTCATCTTTAGGACTATCTCTGGGAGCATCTCTACGGACTGAGGTTTTCTCCTTTCCCGTTCGGAGCAAAAGTCCTCATCTGGTTCACCTCTACGGACTGAGGTTTTCTCCTTTCCCGTTTGGAGCAAAAGTCCTCATCTGGTTCATCTCTCCCTGTCCAAACTTCTCATGAAATTACAGCTGCGCCAGCATCTGCCTATCTCAGCGCAGGTGCTTTTGCTCACGAGTTGAACACTCCACCCCCCATATCTTCATGAAATTACAACAGGATACTCTGATATATCATAGCTTCACAACAGAATTTCAGCTTTAAGCATCTCCTCTCTCTCTTCCCTCAGGTTTTCAGCTCTTCACAGCAATAAAAGGGTTAATCTCACCTCGGCCTTGCAGCTTTGCAGCTGGAATGTTGAATTTTTCTTATCGCAGTGGAGAGGGGGGAGAGCCGAGCCGCTCCGGCTGCCCACGGCAAGGCAGTGGTGGGGGGGTTCCATGGCTGGAACAGGTCCATGGCTTCAGGATGGCCGTGGCCCGGCCCGGCCTGGCCCAGGCAGGGCCTGGCCGGGCCCGCTGGCCCCCACACGGGGCCCGCAGCCACCTGTGCCAGCGCCGGAAACGAGAGAGAGCTTGGAGGGGGAGTTTGCCTATTCTTAAATGTGGATCACAGAGGTGATCACAACTTTAAGTGGCTTAGAGAATTGTCCATATTCAAACTGGCCAGCTGATAGGTTCTATCAGTTCCCAGAGGAAACTGTAAGCACCCCTTAGCAAGGACGTCCCTTCCGGGACTATGCTTGCTAACCTATGACAAGTATTTAGTATATTACATAAGGGTTTTGGATTCTGGATACAGACACTAAATGTAGAAACATGGACTCTCCATGAGACTTGGCTTAGTAAGACAATTCTATTTCTTATAGAAGGAAGTGTGATTCTTCTTTTACATAGAAACATTGTCTTTTAAAAATTAGGTCAAAAGAGCCCCCAAATGAGGGATACTGCTGCTATGGTTGAAAACAATAGTAACTACATAGTTTAAGTGCAACCAAGAGAGAAAGGAGTAAGAATGAGAAGTCAGACAGTGAAGGAAAATATAGTATTTAAATATAATGAAAGGGACATGCTTTGGGAAACTGTTTATGTAAAGCTACAAATGTTCTGAAAATGGGACTGATTTTAAAAAGATACTCACTACAAAAATATGTGAGCTATGCTATCTAATCTGTCATCATTTTTAGGGACACCAGAGCTCCATGGGGGAAAAATAGGTGGAAAACAATGTGATGTGTAAGTCTGTAATGATATATGTCAGTACCATTGTTCTGAGATGAGGGTGAGGACTGTGGCATTGAAGGGTCTAGACAACTAGGAATTGCCCTCAAGAGCTTTACACACAGACCACTGCAGCAGAAAGCCACCCTGCAATCATGTCATCTTACCCCCGTCTTGTTCCAACCAAATGCTGACATAAAACTGTGAATTATGCTCAAGAATGAAACACATCATGGGCAAAGCTACCTATGTGCACACTGAAGGTGCCTATTACACACAGTAAGAGATATTAGTATGAATGAAATCCATTAACCACAACTGGTCATTATTACTGAAATAAAGATGTACAGCTCTTGAAATGTCAGATTGTCTAAATTACTGAAGTCTGGTAAAAATATTTTTTAACTTTAGTCTGTCTACTATTTTCTTGTCATAGAGAAATAATAAAAACACACAGATTTTAGATTTACAAAAGAACAGCAAAAGTGTTTTTACTTTGCTAAAAGTCAATTTACTTTATTGGAAAATACAATGCAAATGATCGCTTCCACACATATGTCATTTTCTTTAGGTATTAGCACTGTCAAAAGTCCAATAAATTACAGTAAAAAGTGGACTGAGTTCAGAATATCTAAAATTAAATGCCAGCAACTCAGTTATTCATCCTTGCTTCTGCAAGTCAAAACAGTCACATTCTGATCTTGCAGGTTATAATTAGGCTGAGTCCTGCCTCTGTAAAAGCAGAATGTGTATCTTGCGATCTACCCACGTATGTTTAGGAAGCCAGCAGAAAGGGCAGTGCTAATGCATAGGGGGAGAATACAGCAGGTGGTTAAGCAGCACAGAAAACCTATTTTTAAACTAAGAGGCAGAGAGTAGGTAAGCTCTAGATCACTGGTACTTTTCATAGCCGAAACAAGCCTTGTTAAAGAAGACAGTAAGACTATTTCTTAAAAACCAAATTCTATTTCTTCTGTTACGTTCCTGCTCTTAGAAGGACTTCATCTGTCTTAGAAGTGCTGGGCAGAGCTGCTTGCACTTCTGTCATGGGGATGTGCAGAAAGCCCTCATCCCTACTGGCACACACACTGCACCCATACCAGGAATATCTTGTGGAGTGAACCACTTGCCATTTTGGTTGCATTGCCCACCAAATGAAGTAAGAAAGAATTGGTTTGTAGTCCTTGCATAGAAATGATTGCACAGAACGGAATAAAGCCATAGCTCTTTGATCATGAGCCTAATCTTCAAAATGAAATGATCAAGAGCAATACTTGCAAATTACACATTTTAAAATATACATTCTAGGAAAAGTTTTGTAAAAGGATGTCTGTGCATACTCTGCCACCTGAGAATTGTGACTACTGCATGTATTGCAAGTGGAACACTGTATAGGAAATTCACCATAAAATTATTTTTAAATTACTGATTGCTCAACTGAGAGCTTGGTTCCCAGGAAAGCAACAGCCAGTTTATAGAGAATAATAATAAAACCAGCATCACTCCCTTTTGTTACACTGTTTTCTCTTAAGACCTTAGGAAAGAAACTATATATATTGACTATTTCATGGTTTTTCTTTCTTCTGTATGTAATGAAATGTCATTGCAAGAAAGAAGAAATAAATATTCTGCTACTATCCATGTGCCAATTTCTGCCCTTTTCAGCTAAGAAAAACTCCCACTGATTTTTGCCCTTTTAAAGGCTCTTCTAACGCCATGATAGTATCTTGCCCCATTTATATACATTCATACCTCACTAAACTAATGCTCGTTACTCGATGTCCTCTTGTCATCCACTTCCACTTACATTTACACCAAACTTATTCCTACTTGGCTCTTAGTGTCAGTGAAAATACAGATGCAGTGGGTAAGCAGGCCTCTCCTTCCAGGCTGTATGACATTGGGTGGCCACCAAACCAGGAGCTGCCTCTGCACCCAGCCTCTGTGGTGACTCACAGGCGCTCCAGAGAAGTAGGACACGTGTAGGACTTGGCACTTCTCGCCATTTCCAGCAGAACAGATCAGACTGCTCTGATCTGCACTGGAGGGCCAGCCTGACACTGAGCCAGCTAGTTTGTGGGACCGAAAACAGAAGTCAAGACAATCTGGTTGCTACCTTCAGGTGTTTGTCTCTGGCCTTGATCACTCCACAATCCTCTTAGGAGTCCATGGAGAAAACACTTAGGTGGCCCTTGGGAAACTTGGGGGTTTCCCCTTTTTTAACAGAAGTTTGTCTAAAAAAAGGTATGTTGTTATGAATGAGACCTGCTGCTTATTTGTATTCAGAGTCATATATGCTTGCTTCACCTGGTAAATCATATTTTTTTCTTATATTTTGTTTTAGTGACTTTGTGGAATGTAGTCTAGCTTCCCAAAACAAAATCTCTATAATAGATGTGAATGTCAGTAAAAAGGGTTTGGCCTCCATATCCACACCTGATTTGAAGGGTTCACATTAGAAAATTCCATCTTTATAGTTGAGTTAAATTAGCCCTAAACATTTGGAGACAGTAAACAAAGACGTGTTGTATTCTATCATTTCTGTTACAACCACAAGATGAAGGCAAAAAATATGATGATGAATATGGAAGTAACCTAGAAGACAACTGAGCTATGATGTTTGATTTCAGACATGTAAAATTATGGACTGCTGTCTGCAGCCAAGCTCCTCAAGATTAAAGTTTGTAAGAAAGTGTTCTATCTTATCTATCAAACAACATACTTCACTCACACACACTTTCCAAAAGAAGACAGATTTCAGTAAAAGGAGTAACTACGTCATGTTAGTGCATGAAACTGGTTGCCTGTGAGAAGCACTGTAAGAAAAGGAAATTTATTTTGTGTACATTGTAAGAAAAAATCTCTCGGCTCTGATTTTGCTACCACAGTGGTTCTCTATATGCTTTCTTACAAAAACTCTATGTGTGCTACATTTCTTAAAATCTGGCCTCATATTAAAATGACAAGATACATTGATAGAAAAAAAAAAGTTTTAATTGCTAACATATGTTATTGGAAGCTCATTCAGTTATTTTTAAGCATTAAAGCACTATCCAGCCATTTATCTTCATTTTAAACTTGCAGCACCACTGCCTTCTATTCTGGAATCTGTTGCAGGTGTAGGGAGATTAATAAGGACCACAAAAACCACTAACAATATCTGAAAGCAACACTGGTAGCACATTTTTTCACTTCAGTTCAAGTTATCCTTACAGCTGTGGATGATATGAGGTACTCCTGACACAAGAACATGGGATGATCCATACATGAAGTGGGAGTTCTGGCAGACTTTTAAGCATCAAGGTTTAAGTATCGGTTGACTGCCAACTGTGAAACAGGAATCAGGTCTTTCGGATGTTACACTAGAAACCCCTGGGACCCTCTTTCTGAACGACAAAGCTCCAAACCTTCAACTACACTGGCAAGCACCAAGGTCTAACAGACCTGTAGAGTGCAACCATTGGTGCTGAGGGCCTGATCTTCAAGCTGTACTCACCTCAAGGACTCCTGGTGTTTGATTAGTTCAGTTTGAGTCCCTCCCAGTGCTCATTTGTGGCTGGAATGCATTAGTTATCTTCATATAGAAGGGATCTATTTCATGCACTCCAACACCACTCCATACTCTGAATTACAGCACTGTTAGCAGAGATGATGACAGCATTTACTTCAAAAGTGCATCCCTGATCTAAACTAAAACACTTCAGTGCCCCAAGGCTCATGAAGCAGTCCGTGTGGAACAACAAACGAAAATGAGATGCCCGATTTTTATGCCTTGCAATGCCTTAAATTCTGCTCTCTGTTTGTGCAGATTTTTCTAGGCTACATATCCTTAAAGAAGAAATACACTTTTGGTAGCAATACTCAACTATTGCTGAGTCCTGCAGCACGTTATGTCCATTGGGCTTCATAATATTTTTGTAATTTAAATAACCATTGAAGCATACCAAGAAAATGGGAGTCGAGTTCGAGCATCCATAACTTGCAGAGCTACATTTTGCCGTGATGCATCTCATATTCTATGTCTGCTGGATAGTGGCTGTTAGTTTAAAACTGTTACTTCGTGTGAGCAAATCTAAAAGGTGAAAGCCTTACAGGTGCCAGCAACAGAATTTGAAAGCCCAGATTACGGTTTTGTAAAAAAAGGATGGAGAAATGCTTAAGGTCTGGAGGCATTTTCACCGTGTCAGAAGCTGATGTGAAAAAAAAAAAAAAAAAAAAAAAAAGATGTTGTTTTTAAAAACCCCCGCTCCCCTTCTCTCCACCCGCTCTCCTTCTCTCCACCCATCCAGCTGAAGCAGCAGCAGCTCCCTACGGCGCTTCTCCCGCCTCCCCGCTCCGCACCCGGGTGACTAACGGCTCTGCGTGCCGGAGGCGGGGACCAGTTTCCCTGCCAAAAAAAGAAAAAAGAAATTAAAAAAATAAAAAAAGGAAGCCCATCCGTTCCCCGGAATCCCCTGCACGAGAAGCCCCCTGCCCCCCTCCCTGTCAGGGAGGGACACATCCCTCACAGCTGCCAGGGGGTGGTCCCCCACCTCTCCACCTGCGGAGATGTCCCCCTATCCCCCATGACCGAACCTGCTCCCAGGACCGCCCGGTGCCACCCCCGGGGCCGCGGCCACGCCGCCTCCGCACCCGCTGCGCGAGAGCTGCGCCTCAACCGAGCCGGCCCCGAGCCGGGCGGTGCCGCGGAGGCGGGGCCAGGGGCGGGGACACGGGGCCATGGCGGGGTCCCATTGGCCAAGGTGGGCGTGGGCGACGCCTGGGGCCCGCTCGCTCCTCTGCTATTGGTGGGCGGGGACGTCAGTGCGGGCTGGGGGCGGGTCCTGCGGCCAGCGGCGTCGGCTGAGCGCGGCGGGCGGGGGAGCGCAGCGAGGGGGCGGCGGCGGCGGGTGGGGAAGTGCCGTCGGGCGCACCGAGAGCAGCGCCAGCGCCGGAGCGCAGGTACGGGAGCCGCGCCGGGAGCTCGCCCCGTGCCCCCCGCCGCCCTCATCTGTCACCGCCCGGCTGCCGGGCTCTTGCCGCTGCTGCGGCGAGGCAGCCCCGTGCCTCGTCCCCTTCCCTCAGCTCCCTGTCCGTCCCCGCTCCTCCCCGGCAGCCGCGCTTCCCCCGCCGCCGCTGGCGGCCGCCTGCCGCCCGCCGCCCTCCTCCTATCCCGCCGGGGCCGGTCGGTGTCTGCGCCCCGCTCCGCTCCCAGCCCAGGTGCGCCCGAGGGGCCGGGGAGGGCCCGGGGGTGAGGCTGCGGTGCCCGGCGGGGTCTGGCGGGGCGCGGGGTCCGCGGCCGCCCCTCTCGGGAGAGGGCAGAGCCGGCGGGCGCGGCCCGCCCTCGGTCCCCCCGGTGGTGCCCCGGGGCGGGGGGAGCAGCCGCCCGTGGGATTCCGCCCGTGGGATTCCGCCTGTGTGCCTTGTCTTGCGCGAGCTCTCCCCGCTTCCTCCCTAATACCTTCTTCCGTCGCACTGGAAAGGTTTAGGGCTTTTTCTAAAAAAGATGCTCGTTAGATTATTGTGATTTGGGGGAGGCAGTGTTTCTCTGTTAGGTGGGTTTGGGATTTTCTTGTGTGGTTTTGGTTTTTTTGTTTTGTTTTGTTTTTTTTCTTTTTAATCAGTCGCCCTGTTGCTGGGCTTGTACATTCTCGATGCCAGTTGTGAGAAAACGTACTAGTTGTTCCAAGGTAGGCAGGTGGTGATGGAGAGCGTCAGAGGGGACAACACCCAGGAGAGAAGGCTGTTCCTCACCTCGAGCCGCTAGGAAGATGAGGGATGCCGGGATTCCCGTTGCTGGGCTATTCCTTGCTTCTGCTCTCAGCTTTCATCTTTTATATTGGTGGGTGAGCAGGGAAAACTCGGTTGCTGTCCTTGGAGCATATGGAAGGGAAAAGGATTTTTTTCAAGCAGGGTTTTGTGTGTCTGCAGCAGTGCCTCTTCTAGGGCTGGAAGAGCAAGAAGCCGAGCTCCTATTTCGTTCTCTTTATAAATGTGAGGGCCCTGTACGCTGTTGCTGAACTACTCCAGCCTTGCTCTCAGAGATCCTCCTTCTGTCTGCATCGTGCACTGCCGACCATGGCTGCGGCAGGTAGCTGTCTGAGACAGCACCAGCCTGCAACTGCCATAGTGAAATTAGTAATGATCGTGCATATTCCTGCGTGCTGTGCCTTGGGCGAGGGAAGCTATTACCTGGCTTGTACTCAGTAGGCTTGTCAAGATGGTAATACATTAGTCACGGTCGTATCTGGAAGAATCATTTATTACAAATACATGTTTATCTAGTAAAGCTTTGAAAGGTCTCAAATAGGCTGTAAGAGAACATACTACAGAGGAGGGCTGGGAAAATCCATTGGCACACTGATAAACGCAGATCACGAGTGGCTCTGCAGTATTGCAGGAGAGAAGTTTAAAATTGTCCTCGTAGTTTCTTTTGTTGTCCTCATGCCTCTCTGCTGCTTTTCCAGAGAGGTGTTGAGCACCACCATCTTCCAGTGTAATGAGTGATCAAGTTGGATGTGGCCAGCTAATACTGGCTCCTTGGCTAGTACAATCTAAAAGTCCCACTTTCTTTTGCTATCTACGTGTACACTTAACTGTTTATTTCCCAGATGCAGTGTAAGTGTGTCAAAATTTAGCATTTCAGATAGTCTTTTGGGTTTGCCTAAAACAGCGTGATCATTAAGATTGTTCTTGTCTAAGTGTGTATGCTTTTAACAGCAAAGAGATCTGCAGTTGGGGGAAAAAAAAGCAAGCTTTTTATAAAACACATTTGTGTGTAGTAGAAGCATGAAGTGCCCTTTTTACCAGGTGGATTGAATAAGAAAAGTATTGGCCTTTTCTATTGTACAGACTTAAATACTACCTCTAGTTGTGTGGGTGTTTAAAATTTCTCTCATTTTGCTCCTTTGGCAATAGGAAGGAAAATGTCCCCCTTTGTACTTTTGGCAAGATGTTCTTCAAGGAGAGATCTCTGCCTCAAGAAGCCCCTGCATTGAATAACTCTCAGGAATATGGCCTTGTTTGTCAGTGTTTACCTAAAACTGTAGTATTTAGGTAATTACATCAGAATTGTGTCAAAATCTTGGTTGCCTTGATTTAGCTCATTAGATTTTTCTAGCATGCAAAAGAACTGGATGCCACATTATAATTGGTGATAGACCATATTTTATACGAGCATGGAAGAATCTAAAAGCTGTAGAAACCATGTGTTGCAAGGAGGAAATGCTATACCACGTTTTGAAACTAGTTCTTTTAGAATTAACTTCAGTCGGTGTTAGACCTGCAGATGAAAGCAGTTATCTTTAAAAATACACATTTAAAAAATACTTGGATTGTGCTTGTTTTTTAACTTTATGTCGACACTTGTAATGAGTCTGATATGTAATACATGGTTGGTTTATGTTAAAGTTTTTTTAACATTTTAGGTTGGAATTTTATGGAAGCTGAAACAAGATATTGTTTTGATTCCTTTTGTCTGACTTAAAAATGAAAGTTACAATAAACCTGTTAATGTTATAGCTTATGTGCCCTGGCTTAGTTTTCAAAACTTGGTGTTGAAACAAAGAAATTGCAGATTCTTTTTAATGTTCTCATAGATCCTGTCAGTTTAGTTTAATAATGATGGGGGGAAAAATAGACTTGGAGATTTTAGTACTGAAATGCATACTATAGCTTTATGTTCCTAACAAAACTCTTGAGATTATACATTTTATAAGCCTTCTTTACCAGTGAAGCAGCTACAGGGAAGTGTAAAAAACTGTATGATCAGTATAGAGAGAGCCTCTTTATAAAATAGAGGTTTGGGGTAGTTTGGTGGAAACTGTTATTGGAGCACTGATCTAATTATAACATCATGTTCCGGTATTTAAAGGGTGGCTACAAAGAAGATGGAGACTCCCTTTTGCAAGGAGTCCCATGGAAAAGATGAGAGGCGACTGGGAAATTCCAATAGGACATGAGAAGAAAATTTTTCACAATGAGAGCAATCAGCTGAAGGAATAATCTTCCCAGGAAACTGGTGGATTCCCCAACACTGGATACTTGTAAGAGTCAGCTGGACAGGCTGCTGGGCTATCTTGTCTAGATTGTGCTTTTTCCAGGAAAGGTTGGGCCGGATGATCCTTGAAGTCCCTTCCAACTTGGTAATTCTGTGAACAGTAGTCCTAGGGTGGCCTGACACTAGCAGTGGCTATTTCTGTTGTTGTAGGGAGCTGGACCATGTGAGTGGGAGGAGAGCTAAGACTGGAAGTACAAGGTAGAATAACAGAATAATTTCTGTAAGCAGAAAACACCCTCTCTATATATATTGAAAAGTCAGTTCAGTGCTGCTATAAAAATAACTATTTATAATACTGACTATATATGGAAACTCTTGAAAACTGTTCACATGTAAGCGTTGGCTTTCACTCTGTCTCAAACATATAACAGCAGTAAAAATCTGTATAGAAGAAACCTAATCAACAGTTTTCCTAGGTACTATTTAAGTTCTGACTAGGATATGAGTTCTTATTTATGAAATTTTTTAATGGTTATATGCTCATTGTCTGCAAAGTATGAACATGGGTCATGAAACAGTAATAAGATAGAACTACCCTGGAAATGCATTGACATGGAGAATAAATGAAGTCATTGTGAACTATGTGCTCATCTTGTGAAAGAAACAATAATGCCTTATGTTTGTCATAATTTCTATTTGAGAATTTTAAAGAATTTTAGCATTACCCATGAGCTAAACCTATAAACTCTAGATTATTATCTTGATATTTACTTCAGAACAGCATCCTTATCATGTTATTTCTAACATGAGGATGATGAGTGTTTGTAATATAATGAATAATAGAATTTATTTTGTGGTTCCAAATTCTGTATTTTAACTATGATACTTTAGTATCTAGATTGAGATTTGTTTGTGAATGGTTATACCAGCTTTCTGCATAAGAAACAGTAAGAAATAATTTTATAATATAAATTAAACATTAAAACAATGCAAAAATAAACAGGGGAAGTCACTGTTACAACATCAGCCCTGTTGCTGAGTCTGTGCAATTTCATAATATTAAATGTGGATGAAGGAAAAATGTTACAGTTCTGAATGTTCACAAGACTAATCTGTTCAGCTTTTAAAAATAGTTCTTAAAATTTAGAACATGATAATGTATTTCTTTGTCACTGTGTTAATTAAGATATTTTATCATGGCAGAAATAGTTGTGTTAAACATCTTGATTAAGTCACAATGAAAGAACAAGTAAATATAAAAGGAGCTACATGTCTTAAACTCTGTTGCTATAGAAATATTGCATATATTATTTCCTCCCTTCTCTGAGGCAACCATGAGAGTTCCACTGGAAATAGGTTAGCTCTCAGAGAACTTCCATGCCTGTTTCCTTTAGGCAAAGTAACTTTCAGAAATGAATGTATGGGCTCTCAAGTTAGTTGTGTTCCTCTTCTCACTCACATGAAGTTTTAGACGTAAGTCATGTTTAGCTGATGTGGAGTAAAAATAATCTGTTGCTGTGTTTTAAAATGAGGAAAATGCATATGGATTAGTTATAGTTATTATATGATGACTTTCTGTGGTACTGAAGTGTTAGATTGCCAGAAGCTTTTAATTCTAGCTTTAGTGTAATTAGATTTATTTTTCTAACATTACTTCAGCAGAGATGTTTGTGTGTTCCAGCTTGGCTTCCCATTTGAATTCCTAATACAACCTGTTAGTGTTGGAATTGCCTACTAGTGTCTTGAAATGTAATCCTTTAGTTATTTATTTTTATTGATAGGATAATTTAACACTGACACTTATTTGGAAAAAAGAATATAATCTTGATGTGGTGATGTGGTTGGCATTTACAAGAAATACATGCCTGGCAATATTTGAAAAAAAAAAAAATAAAAGGAGAACAAACCCAAAGTGTGAACCAATTTTTAACTGAATCTTCAGTATGCCAGCTACATAGAGCTCCATTATTTTAATAAATTGTATCACTGTCTCTGTTAATCCATTCTTACAGATGTCTGTATAGTACAGATGTTCATGGTAACACACTGCTGTATTCAGCTGAAGGAATGGGAGGATGTGGCTGCAAAGTTCAGTACAATAAAATATTTATTCAACTATTAAGTATAAAAAAAATAGTTCTTGGAGCTTGAATATGAAACCAAAAGTTTTTTCACTCCTTTCTCCTCTTCATAATTAGGTGGCAGTGTTTAAAAGTCATCCTGTATTGGAAGAGCTGTACATTTCTTAGTGAATTAGGAGAAACAGTTTACACTTAATACGGTTTCTTTGTAGAACTATGTATTGGCTGACTTCATAATCAAATTCATAGAAGTTGTGATCCTAAAATGGATTTTTTTTTTTTTTTAAGAGCCTACTAAATTGATAGTTCTCTGGGATAGCTGTCTGGTATAGAAACACCCATTTTTCCAGTGTGTTTGGTTTACTTTGAGTTAGTCCTTACGAAGTGAGCAACTCCTCAGCTGTAAAGTCCCACTTATGTGCGAAGTAAGTGAATGTGCATCCTTGAGTGCTTTTCAGTCTCATCACTTTCTGACTTTGAGAGGGTAGATCCTTCTGTTTGGCTTGCATGTGATATTCTGAGTGATATTTTAACTTGTTAAACCAGTCTGATTTCATGGCTGCAAAATACCTGCCAGCTTTTTAAGCTTTGTACTAGCAAGTGGGACTTTGTATTTCTATGTATTTATTTTGAAAGCACAGAATCTTTTGAATTAAATTAGATAGGTTATAAACACAAATTTATTATGCTATTAGTTGCTATATTTCCTAATGTTAAGAAGGTCATAGTAATTTTTTGTGTATTTTTCGTGTAATTCACTTCTCACAAGCTCCCTGTGTTTGCCTCAGCATGCATCAGCACTATGCTGGTGTTGGTAGAGCAGAAGGTCCAGTGTGCCCTGAGTGTTGGGGGCTCATGGTGCTTGGTGATGTGTGCTGCTCTTCTTCTCTCCCTTTTCATCTGGGTGCATTTCTAGGTGATGGTGAAGAGGATGGTGTTCTGGTGGGAGACCTGTAGTAGATAAACTTCAAAAGTCTGCTGGAAGGATTTGGGTATTACCCTCTGCTGGCTCTTACTCTTACCAGGCACACTGAGATTTGTTGGATCTTGCGTGTTGCAGCATATCATGTTAATTGCAGGTTTGTCAGAGGCATTGTCAATGAATAAGTGTAGTGTAGTTTGGTCATTCTCTTTCTTTCAAGATGGTGAGAGTGGTTTTTTTGTTTGATTTGTTTTTGGGGTTGGTTGGTTTTGTGTTTGTTTTTGTAGGCTGCATTTTTGGCTGTTACCTGAAATATTAATAGCAAAACTAAGGTGCATGGAATGTGGGGGCATGTTGTAGTCAGCTGTTTGTAAAGCTCTTCTTGTCAGACTTATTACACTTGTTCTAAATTCCTGTTAACCTGCTGTGTTCAATAAAACTTTCCAGTAGCTAAAAACAAATTACAGGAAAAGTTCCCTCTTCTGTTTTTTTATTTTGAACACTTGGCAGCATTTTGTTTATTCCCTGGAGTCACTTAAACCCTCTCTACAAATATTTGTGCACATGTAATAAGTTCAGCATGTTTTTAACTTCAGTTGCATTGCTTATAAAGGCGTGTATGCAGGATTAAGGCCCGTCTGACTTTGTGACCCCTTTCAGAGGTGAAGAAATATTAAAGCTGTCAAAACATACAGCATCGTGTATAGTATATGAAGCTGTTTTTAACACATCTTAATTGATTTTTCAAGTTGATGTTGTTCAAAATAGTTGGTAGCCATACTGGAAGCTCTTCAGTGTTTTCTGTGTTGTGTAAATATAAATGTAATGATGATGAACAGGAGATGGGCATAGGTTTATAATACATTAAGACAAGTTTGCTTTTAATGTCATATGCCATTTGAGATGAAAAATGGTTTATTATGCTTATGGGTTATTTATATATAGGATTGTTCATCCAAAAGTTAAAGCTGTTTGTTAGTCAAAAAGTAGGCAATTGTCATAGCAGTGACAGTAGCTGTTACTGATTTTCTGTTCTGAACCTCAGAACGTATGCTACTTTTAATTATAAACTTTTTTATTGCAAGATGGGTGTTTACTGAGATGAGGTTGGATCTATTAATAAATACAGAATACTTCCTCTCCAACTTTCTACTGCTGTTTTTACTAGGATTGCATAGGGTATTTTGAAGTGATAACTAACATCAGTGATGGAAAAGACCCCTTGGGGTTCTCTAGGTCGACCTTCTGCTCAAAAGCAGTATTTTCCTAAAAGTATGTTTATTCCTAAAGTGTCAATGGGAAGAAGTTGTGTAAAATTAAATTATTCTTCTTTTGCTGGGGAACATACACACTTCCCTGCTCAGCTCATTTTAATGACACTGTTGCATTATTTTCTTTCAAGCACTTGAAATGAGAATTCTAGCTAAAATGAAGCAAATGTCTTTGGTGCAAGCAGGCTTTTTTTTTTTCCTCTCCTTTTGGCTCTGATCTCCCTCTATTTTTGTTTCTACTCTTGATCTACCACATCCACAGTGTTGCCATCAGGTTGTTTACTTAACCTCTGCAAAAATGCTTCCAGTCTTCCTTGCTTTGCATGTCCGACAAGGATGGAGTATTCCCAAATCCACCACTCCAGACACACAGTGTGTTGTTATCTACCTACATCTATGTGCTTTTTCAAAAAAACCAAAGAAACCCCTATCTCCCCTCACCTTAACTAATCCTTTTATGAAAACACCTACAATGAATCTCTGCTTGCTTCAGAAGTTTCATGCTTTAAAAACTTGAGTCTACCTTATGGACCTCTTCACACTTTCCTGATCCATCTGTTCATCTAGCACAGCTTCTTCTCTATCCCTTCACACAATCTTAAGCTGTTGAGATGCAAGACGCCTTTGCAGATCCTTTAATTGGTAGTAGTCTTTATTTTTACTTCTCTACTTCTTTTCGTATTTATTGAAAAACAAAACAGACCCCCCCAAAAAGGGGGGGGTGGGGGGGGGGGGGAAGAAAAAAGACAACCTGAAAAAAAACCCCACCCCAAAAGCTTGTGCTTGCTTTCTTTTCTCCTTGCTGGCATTATTATTACAAAGGATGTTTCAAATTACATGCCATTATAATGTTTTTATGCAACCATTCTTTTTCTCCTTAACTGTGAAATCTTGTTTGGGTACAGCTTGTGTTTAAAGGCAGTTATTTATGGAGCGCTGTGGCTGTACATCGTGATGTACAGTCAGTAATGTGTTGATCCGGTAAGTCTACAGACTAAAGCTACTCCTTTATGCAGTATAGCCTATTATAAAACAGAAAACCTTGAAGTGGGGAGTGGCTAGTGCTGATGAAATGCTTTGTGGAACAGGTGGGACTTCAAAGTTTTATTTTAGTTTGAGGGAAGGTTGCTTATGCAATTGTTCCATCTGTCCATCCATCTGTCCATTAGCCTGTCCTCTCACCCTGCCAGTAACTTCTGAACTGCTTGCCCAATTCCTAGTTGACTTTGGCAGAGGGGCAGTGTTCTCCAGTCCTGTCGCATGCATATACAGGTCTGACAGAAACAGGCAGATGTTTAGAGAAGAGCTTGGGCAAGAAACGGGGAACCCCAGTCTGTGTGTCTGTGGCTGGCCTGTAGTAATAATAACCACCGTGGCATTTGCTGCCTTTTGCTAGGCCAGCGTGCACAGGGAAGGTCGGATGGAAAGTGGGAGAGTTGTGAAGCTGCTGCAGTAGGTTATTGCCTGTGCATGATGGGAGGGAAGTCACAGGGACAATAATTTTGGAATGTTATTCTAGATGGGAAGCAGGGGTATTCTCATGGGTGGTCATGGGACCCACAGTTACTGTGAGGGGGGAGACCTGTTTGGCGGTCTAACTTAGGTTTTTAAAGAATTTCCTGTCTTTAAGGGTATTGGGGAAAGCTGTTCGGCTTAGACCTATTATCAAGAGCAAGGAGGAATAGGTGGCATAGAAAACATCATCTGATGTACGTGGGTAAGAGGTTGTGACTATAAAGTCAGTGACAGAAATATGAACTTGATGGAGGAAGAAGACTGTCAGCCAGCCAGGAAGAACTTCAAACATAGAACCTCATATATAGAAATGAGGGGGATTAGAGAGAAAAGAGGTGCTGTAGCACAGCAAATCAAATTGAAATAATTGAAATATTTCTTGAAAAAATTGGAGGGCTGAAATATTTTTTTCAGCTTAGGATTTAAAGAAATCTGTAGCTTCAGCACAACAAATGTGTTGCTTGACTCTCTTTAAAAACTGTACTACTGGTATAAATAAAAACAGATTTCAGAATGAAGGTGACAGTGTGGGATGCCCACAATAATAGTAACAAAATAGTATTTTCAGAAGGTGAACCATGACTCTGCTTTTCCCAAGAAAATAGCTATTCCTGTCATTTGAAGATCATTAAATCTGCTTCAGTAAATTCTATACGCATTGATGCTTTAGTTGCCTAAAGCTCTGTGAGTGAACAACCTATCTGAAAAAAAAACCAGGCATGGCCTTCTCTCTATTAGCCTAGTTGTTTTTCAGTTGCTTCTGCTAACTCAATAATATTATGTGATGTAACTCACAGAAAAAAATCCACGCGTATTTGTAATTAATGTATTTGAAACTTAAGATTGTTTTAACTGTAAGTTTGGATGCTTGGAGATGTTTTTTTGGGGTTTTTTTTTTCTTCTGAGATAAATCACAATAAAATACAGTGACTAAAATTGTATTGCAAGTAATATGTATGGATGAGGGGAGATAGGAAGATACTTGTATTAAGGTCACAGTCTGTTCGCCTTTGATCATACAAACTACTGAACA
This sequence comes from Corvus kubaryi, assembly GCF_017639235.1. Taxonomy (NCBI): domain Eukaryota; kingdom Metazoa; phylum Chordata; class Aves; order Passeriformes; family Corvidae; genus Corvus; species Corvus kubaryi. The sequence continues at coordinate 12,667,546 of NW_024580667.1, read as the reverse complement.
GCCCTGGGAGGCTTGGAGGCCTATCCTGTATTTTTCCATACCAGTAAAATGGGTGACCTTTTGTTTGACTGTTCCAGTTATAGTCACCTAAAATAACATTTGAGCTATTGTTGGCTATTTCACTGAGAATGAAAGGCAGATCAAGCTTGTTATCTTGCTGCTCTTCAAAGAAATTAACCAAGAGGAGGTATGCTGTCCTTAAAGTGTAAGTCTACACAAAGCTCCAATGCTAGTGAGAAGAGATTGTTCAGTTACTGAAAAAATAAACAGTTCTACACTAATAAATTTACCTTCCCAATTTAAAATCAATGGGTAATTTTTTAAAAACCTAGTTCTTATGCTTTTTTAAAAACTCAGATTTTAAAATAATTTATTAATAATAATTGTAACTTTCACTTTGTGATTATCAAACTGTGTTGGAATTTTTCTTGCTCACTTTCTGGTATTTTTATGATGAGTTTTATTTTTGACCTCTTTGTAGCTTGTGAAGTACAGCAATAGTTACAACATATCAGTTCCCACCAGATTGTCAAGTCCCATGCACTTTTAGCATCCAGAACCATTCAGACCCCCAAATTTGGGGAATGAATTTTAGTATTGAATGTACGAGGGTGATGGTGTAGGGCATGAAAGTAATGTAATGAATGCATGAATGTAATGCATGAAAGTAAGAATGTGCTTTTATACTGTTGAATCTCAAAGGTAAGGGCTGTATGATGGGACCCCCAGCCTAATTTGTGCTTCTGGAAGTTGCTGTGCAGATGAATGACCTGACCACTTCCACTTTCTACAACCTATTGTGAATGTAACTAATACTTAAAAAGGAAAATACGCTGTATTTCCTACCCTTAAAGCTGGTTTTGCATACAATGCTGAGAATGAAATAGTGGAAGCTGGGTTGCAGCAGTGAAATGGAAGCAGGGATGAAAGCGAGACTATTCTGTTGAGTATGTCTACAGATTTTTCATCTGCTGTGGAGCCCTGACATTGAGAGAGCCATGTGTTGGGTAATCTGGAAGACTGTGTGCATTATTCTGGGCCATGTGATTGAGAACGGTCTGGTGCAAGGATGTGGTGAGAAGTTGACCCTGTGGATAAGGCTCCCACTGGCCTGAAGTGTTCCTGCTCAAGGTGGAACACCAGGTGAGCTGTACTGCCCAAGTATGGCATTATACTATGGATAGCAGCCCTTGAGCTGTGTTGCTAATATTTGAGAGGATGTGTTGTGCTGAAGATATAAATTGGGGAGCTGCGATTCTGTTTTATGTTTAATGTGTGGGATTTGGCAGCTCTTTTTGAAGCATATATATTTGTGCAATCTTTATTTGTATTTTTTAAAAATCATTCATGGCTCATTCATATCTCTTGCGATGAAAAGCCAGTCCACCTGTGAAGCTGAAAAAATTGGATCTTATTTCAGGTGCAATGATGGATAAAGATTAAAATGGACCTCTAGGATCAATTACATTTGTGAGATGCGTGGTAAATTTTTTACTAACTTCCTTTTCCTTCCCTAATAGACTTAGCCATTTTATTGAGGAACTACAGGACAGATAAGGCTGACTGTGGTGGTGAAGTTCTCTGCTGTAAATCAGAAATAATTTTCAATGTGATGTGAATTGTTTAATGTCTGCAAATGCCTGGTAGTTACATAGAACAGATTTTTGGCATGATACCACAGCGGAAGTGGCATCATTGTATGCTTTAACCTGAAGTTTTAATTTGGAAGGAAAATAATGAAAGCTGAGATTGTTTTCAGTATTTGATAACCCTGCTTTTGTCTGGCTACATGTTGCAAGCAAAAGCACAAGGATATTACTACAGTGTAGTGTGTGCTCACATTTAGGTTCTGTAGGGCCACTGGTAGAACAGTAAGTGATGCTGAACACCTGAGTATCTGTAAACTAGATAATGTCCTGTGATGTGTGCTTTAAGATTGACTTTATGAGTATAAAAATGTACAAAATACACCATTAATGCTCTACAGTTTTATTACAAATCAAGCTATTAAATTGTTTGTTACAAAAATCAGATTATTTTAAATTACAGAATGCCTTAAAGGAATATTTAAGTAACAAATAATACCATGCTAATATCTTGTTTTCTCTTGGTAGTTTTTTTTGTTTGTTTGCTTGGTTTTTGTTGTTGTTGTGTTTTAAATATGCCTCCAAAATACATGAGCTAAAGGGAAATTGTCCAAAAGGTATATGGATTACTGGAACATGAAGTGTTTTTAAATAGTGTTCAAGAAAGTCATCTGGAATATGTACATAATGTTATTTTTTTCCTAATTACGCCTTGAATTTGATAAGTCTTTTTCAATTTTATCTGATTAAATGAAGACAAAGAGACATTCTCTTTTGAATATTGTTGCTTAACAATACAGAATAAAGTAATGTATGTTGTGTTTTTCACTTTTATTATAACTCAAGATGATTTCTAATAATTCCATTTGAGGAAAATAATACTGCCGTTTAGTGAAGAGCAAAACCAAAGGAAGAGGAGAAACTGCTCAAACTAATCTAAGAAAAAAGATGAAAGCAGGGGTTGATCAATTGCACTGCAGTACCTAAGAGAAATAAATGTAATGCTTCTGGAGGAGAGACATATAAAATAAGTTTCCAAATTGATTTCAAGTTAAGATGTCAGTAGTGGGGGGACAGAAAACTGTGCATGTGCCAGTGCTAGCTATTTATGGTACAGCTGTGACTGGAGTGCTAAAAAAAGGTGGAATGTAAGTCAAGGTAGCAACTGGACTAAATTCCAGGTGAGTTAATTCTAGAGTGCAGCTATTGACTAAGGCTTACTTTGGTTCATTACTATGCTCCTAAAATACTGTGAACCCAGCATACCTGAATTAAACTCTAAACACTGTTAAACATACATCCTTATGACCCTTCCTTTTCACAACAGAAGAACTAGATGAAAACAGGAATTTGTCCTTTGGTAAGTGAGAAACAGATTTAGTTAAAATGTTGGGTAATTAAGAGTTACTTACCTGCATTTGTTACATGATGAAAGCTGTATGTTTTCTGTCAGCACTTTTGAGAGTCCATGTTTCCAAACTAGCAGTCTGAGCTTTTTGTTTAAAAGTCTACTAAAATTGTGGGATATAATAAACTGCCCCTGTGACTTGAAGGAGTTTAGGTAATAAAGCATTGTGTACCATGGTATAAATGACTGACCAATTGTTCAGAGTTATTAAGTGGAGTAAATAAAATATATTAAATTTGGAAAGAGTGGAAAAAATAAAAATCTGTGCTGTATAAGGAGTTGTGTTGAGCATGACCTGAAACAGTACTTTGGGTTCCATGAATGGGCCTATTTAATTGCCTTGTTTTGCATGTCTTCCTTGAAGAGATTTGTGAAACAAGGTGGAGAAATACAGACTGGAGAAAGTATTGAGAAAACAGAAATCTGTAGCATGCTTATGCTTCTTGGTATAAATTGTCAGCATTCTGGGCTGTATCTGAAGTTGCTATGTGGTTTTCACCTTCGTTGCTTGGCTCTGATCAAGGTGGCACCTTTATTCTTTTATTCCCCACTATTCATTTGCTGTTGCTTATACAATTTTAAGGTAAAAAAAGTGGTCAGTATTTTCTTTGGCACTTATTTGTAATGATTCTTTTAGGTAAACAGTATAATAACGAAGTAGCCCTTTTGCAAAATAAACAACATAATTCCCCCCAATTATCTGGTAATACTGTAAACTATCCCTGTGTTGTAAGCGTTTCTTGCAGTAGAGGCACAGCTTAATGGAATCAGAGCTGAAGGATGTGAACAACAAGAGTTTTCATTTGTTCTACTTGTACCAGAAGGTAAAGTGGAAATGAGTTTTGCTGGTGTATATACTGAAAAGACATTTTAGATAGATTTTGCAGCTTTGTCAGTGACGTGAACTGGGATGTTCTGAGCACTCCTCAGTGTCCCTGCTATCTCTGTACAGAGGAAGTTGTTGGGAACTCCTTAGTTTTCTCCTTTTTCATACTGGAGTTCTTGGATTACTGAACAGAAACCAAACCTAAAAAGTCTCCCTAGGCTGTAGACTGCTTTTAAGATAGAATACTGAAGTATGCTGAGCTGTTTTATTACTCAGTGATAATTGTCATTTCTCCCTAAAGTTCCTGTAATGTCCTTCACTGTTTTGTCCATTTGTATTAAAGAAATGAATACTATTCAACTGCATAATGCATTTGTTTTTTTAACTGGGACACAAAACCCCACTATGATTTCAATAATATTTTTCTCTTGAAGACTAAAGACCTGGCAGTAATTAAGTCATAATTATATAAACTTTACATTTCTAGCTTTGCAGTTCAGTTTTACTTATGTAAAAATAAAGAAAATAAAATGCAGAGCAATAATTGATGAATGAGGTGATACGATGTGGAATTACCAAGAGGGGAAGCATTGAAGCATTGCTTGTGAGACTGGGGGAGGAGGGGGAAGTGTGTTGCTGTAGTACATCTATAAACACATTTTACAAATACTTAATTCAGAAACAGCAGGCTAACTTGCTTTTTCAGTGGAGGGAAATATACCTTTAATGACATCTGCTCTTCCACTCAGTTTTACACACAGCTTAATATCTGTAGTTCTTGGGTCTTCCAGTGTGGGTTATTCTGTTCGATAGGTTTCTACAGTTCTGAAATTTTGGGGGAGAACTTCTGCAAATGTTGCTGTAGATTAGAGAGAGGAAGGAAAAAAAATTGTGGTTGGGAAAAAATCCTGGTGAAATATCATGAGCAACACTTCTTTGTTTTTTTAACATTTAAGAACTTTGTGTTTAGATGCCAGTTGTGTGCTGTGTCAAATAGAAATAGAAAAAAGTCTCAGTCTGCACTTCATTTATGTTCATTTTCACTAGAGGAAAAAAAAGTGTAAACGCTATTCAGTCCATTTCTGTTTCTCTGAAGTTTCAAGTCCCGTGTCACCCTGAAGTGAAGCCTACTTTTTTTTTTTCCTTAAACAGCATTACATTCTTATAAATAGTCCACTTGTATGATACAGAAATACTGTGCATATGGTTTATAAACGTAAGATGATCTTAAGAGAAGTCTTTAGTATCCTACGTGGGGTTTTAATATTTTTGGTTTTTTCTTACTGTGCCTACTTTTATTCCTCAAATAGGGTTTTGAAGCTCTTCAGTTGAGGTATTAAGAAAACATCTTTTGAAAATTATGGTGAACTATGTCTTATCAATTGAACAAAAGAAAAAAAGAAGGACTGAAACTAATTAGCTAATTGTCTTTTATTCCAGCTGATATTTTAACAGTTACCTTCCGATATTTGCAATACACAGTCACATTTTGAAGAATAAATAAACTCTAGCCTTGGTATTTTTGTTGAAAGATGTGTCTGTGATAGCTTATCCATAATGGTGACACTAATAAAATGAAATACTGAACTAGAACTATTTCCCAAAGTCTTATTTCCTGTCAAACATCCCAGAAAATATAGAATGATGCAAGGTGGCTATCCCAAATCAACTGAAGAAGGTGATGCTCAGTTTCTTCTTTCAGATGAGACAATAATGCATTGATCAGGTACTCTGAAAGAAGGCAACATGCAAGAAATCATTCATCTTTAGAAGACTGATACCTGTATGTAAAATTGACAGTATTTGCTAGGCTCTGCTGGTGGGTAGGAGGTGTTGGAAGTCCTACTTTGTTAGTCATCTTCTACATATGGAAGCTCTACTGTTATTCTGCTGCACTTCCCACTGGTTAACATCTTAATATATGGTGGAATTAATGAGATTAGCATCAGCAGGTTTTAAAGCTTATTGATTTTTACAAAGGTATCTGTCATAAGTGGAAATCATACACATACGAACTCGTGCTTTCTATTACTTGCCTGAGAATAAAAGTTCACTGTTACTGCCTATAGGGTTTATTTTACAGCATAAGATCACATGACAGCATCTTTAATATTAGTCTTTTATCTATCTTATCTACAGTTGAGTCTGTATAATACTTGTTCACACTGTGTATTTATGGCAGATACAACATGTAGTAAAGAAAATGCATTATTTAGGATCAGTTATTTTTACAAGGCATCTTATTTGGTGGTGAGTGTAGGATTCTGTTGTTAATCATGTTTGTGTGCTAATCAATGGCAATAAATTGAAGGGGATCAGAAAATACTGGGAGTGGTAGCTCCATATTGTTCTATGCTTTTGTATCAGTTAAAAAAATGCTTTTAAACCAGAAATAAGTGTCTTTTCCTTCTCAGGAAGACTTCCATATTAAAACAATTTAATTATAACCATTAATGAGTGTTGAGATGAATGAATCAATCTGTGCTTCTTAAACTACTGAAAACACCCTATTTGATTTCCATTCCAATTCAATTTAAACTGATAAAATTACACTTAATAACTTAAAAACTTATCAGTTTTACAGTAGTGTATTTCAAAAGACTAACATAAAATTGTAGTAGGTTTTTTCGATGTTACAAATCTGAAAAATAAAAGAAAAAGGCAAGTTAATTATTTGAAGGCATAAGCAGATAATGGATGTTGTGTTTCTGCTAGTAAACTTAAATGAGAATTTCACAGTATTAAAATATGTTGAATTTTGAAGCAATTGAGAGGAAGAGAGAGAATTATTAAAATTATAAAATGTCCTGAGTTGGAAAGGACCCACAAGGACCATAGAGTCCAGTTCCTGGCCCTGCACAGGACACCTCGAGAATTCCACCATGTGCCTGAGAGCACTGTCCAAATGCTTCTTGAACTCTGTCAGGCTTGGTGCTGTGATCACTTCCCTGGGGAGCCTGTTCCAGTGCTCAACCACCCTCTGGGTGAAGAACCTTTTCCTAATATTTAATCTAAATCTCCCTGACACAGGGTTGCCCCATCCCAGGTAGAGAACCTGGCACTTGCCCTCGTTGAACTTCATAGGGTTGGTGGTTGCCCAGCCCTCTGATTTGCGCAGATCTCTCTGCCTTCAAGAAGTCAACAATTCCTCCCAGTTTTGTATGATGGGCAAACTCACTTTGTGTACCTTGAATATAAGCGCAGTAAGCTGGCTATTTTCCCTGCTCTCCCTGCCCTCTTCAGCTCCCACAGTTCAAATTTGTCATTATAGCTGGATTGCTACACTTAAACAGCGCTCTAGTAAAATGGGAATAGTCACTCCTGACAAGACGAAGTCATAAGAATGCAGATAAGTTGTAACTACAGCTTAATAATTTTTGGAATTTCTGGGTTCCTGCGTTCTTTCAGAAAGCTACAACTTAGCAGTGTTTTCAATATTCAGTGAAAGCGGTCTGAAGACATGGTAGAATGGAATGCTTTAGTTGTTCTGCGCTTCATGTGAGGTATTGCAGATGAAAAATCCTTTAGCCCTTTATTAGTTTCTCCGGCATCCTAACCTTTTCTGTTGACGTGTACCCACTTTAGGTTCTTCAAATAAGGTACATTCTTTGTGGCCTTTCAGTAATGAATGTGACATTTTTAGAAAAAAAAATATTTTGAACATATGGCTGATATATTAGTCATTTTCAGTTAACTGTTGTGACTTTTGGTTGGCTAAGGCAGTTTGCTTTTTAGCTTGTTGTATTCTGTAGAGCTCTATTCTTTTTACTGCAAGGTAAGGCTAATAGGTTTTAAGACCTTGAGTAACTAACTGTAATGAACTACCTTAGTCTGCCACAAATCAGTATATGATCCGTCCAGAAATTTGTGTGCAAGGATGATAGCATCAAGTTTGAGCTAAACTAGGTTTTACTTGCAAGTCTATATTTGATAGATTATTCTTGTATTAAATTACTCTTCTTGTTATAACTGTCTTACTGTCAATATGGCATGAAATTACGCTCTTTTTAGTTTCTGGGGTGTTTTGTTAAATAAGCATTGTTTTGTCAAAATGTACAAAACAGGGCTGTACTGAAATCTAGATCTTAGAAAGCAATTATCTCGCTTGAACACAGTGAGAACAATAGTATGTTTGGGGGTTGTGCCTGTATAGGGAGAGTCTTTGGGAGAATATTTAGGGTTGTCCTTTCCCTCTTGTAGCATTCTTATGCTATACCTGTTATTACCTCCTGGCTGTTGACAGAAACGAAATGCTAGATTTGGTAGACTTGTGGTCAATAAAGTGTAACTGTTTTACTTAAAAGAATGGATCTTAGTAAAGCTCCATTTTCTGGGCAGATGACCATACTTCATATAGACTCCTACTATGTCAGTGGAGCGACAAATATTAGAAATACCTATGGTCTGCAGGTCTTACTAGTGTTAATGATTTACTTTCAGTTTAAAGAAATCAACTTTGGGAGCATCTAAAGATATGTAGCCTCCACCCCTTCTTTTAAAGAAACAGATCCCAGGTTAATGAAAAATACATAGTACTTTTTTTGAAGACACTGCCTGTATTCTTTCTCAAGAGGGCAGGATTTTTAGAAAAAGAATTTGGTAACCTAGATGTGTTGATACTTACTCTGATTCCATATTTAACAGATACTTTAACAGTGTCACAGATTAGTGTTTTTACTTTCTTCATTTAGAATCTGAATTGTTGTCTGTGAGAAGACTTTTTGTCTTGTGTAAAGCACAAGGTGAATCTCAAGAGATGTAGAAGAACCAGTACTAGGAGCAAAGAGAGGAGAAAGAGTAAGTTGTCCTTCCCTGCTCATTAATTGCAAAGTGGGCAATAAATAGGCATTTTGTTTAATTTTTTGTATTAAGATATTTGGAAGTACTACTCTTAGCCTTTGCTTAAGCTGTGAGTCTTATGCCTGGCTGTTCACTGTATGTATTACTGGGTTTATGACAGTTTTGTTTTAAATGGGAAGATTTGGATGTTTGTTCTCGTCTCTCCCAAAGGTTTGAATCATTGAGTGTAATGGCAAGTTACTTTCCATTTTCCAGTGCTGAATAGTCTATTTGCCTTAAAAAAAAAACCTCAAGGAATTCTAGATAAGATTCCCTAACTGAAGTTATTTAACTCTTAAATGAGTTTTTTGCATACTGCATTTATAACATGGACTAAAGCAATGTGTTTTGGACAGATTCATAAACTCTGGGTAGATGATCACGTGAAGAGGTTTTTACTGGTGCTTCTACCTGCTCTTGCACGATTTTGTATTGGGACCATGGTACGCTGAAATAATTTCTTGGACACCATCCTGTCTGTCAGCATTTAGCAGATGCCATAAGTAGACGACATTTTTTGAACACAGTGGGGGAATTTGAGGCTCCTGAAAACCTCAGGAACTCTGAGAAAGAGCGAACATTTTAAAAATTCATTATGATGAATTAAATCATCATGATGGAAGAACCTTAAGCAGGTCAGAGGCAATCGTTTCAGTGCCAGTACTCAAACTATATACCTGGCAAAAGGGCTGCAGATATCTCTTTCCCTTGATTTATATTGTTTTATTTGATGTAATATTAAGTTATAATATTAAAGTTAAAAGGGGCACATGATACCTACAAATGGACATGCTTGTACGAGGGCTTTTTCCTCCCCAAGTGCCTGTCTGTGAGGAAAAGCTTTCGAGCAGTTCTTTGATATACAGATGTAATTAGGTAGGCTTTGAATCGTACCTTGTCAGTCTAATTGTAAAATGTAACGAGTGCAGGCATCAGTTTTGAAACAGAGTTAAAAAACTTAAAATTAATTTTCTTAGGGCTGTGTTTTGTACTTTGCCGGGGCTGGCTGTCCCTGTACGCTGAAATGGGAGAGGGATATTAGAAGGGACCTTGTAAGTAAACAGTTTTCCCTGGAGTCTCCTCTTACCCAGTGGGGTGAGTAGGAGAAAGAATAGAAGCCCATCTTTCTTCCTTGATTGTAGGAGACCATCCTTTCTAATTTGAACAACTATTGCTTAGTATACTTGTATACTCCAGAGAAATCATAAGTATGCTTAGAGTTAAGCAAGCAACGAAAAGGCTGAAACCTGTTGTTCTTGTGGGAATGGAAATAAATAGTCTGGTCCTTTTCAGTAACTTCTCACCGAAACCTTTTCTCTTCTTTGGTGTTCTAAGTGGTAAACTTTTCCCTGTCCATTTCGCATCTCCACAGCAAATTAAGACTAAAATCCTAAGGAGAACCTGAGTCAGTCATGCATTTTTACATTTGGTTCAAAGTGTGATCATTTTCCTGCTCATAGGTCTGAGGTTTTGTTGCGTTATATCACTTATTCTCCTAGTTACACTCCACAGTGTTCTGTCTTGGCTTTTTAGACTTGACAGGGGTTTTTTGTAATACGAAGTAGAGGATAAGCAGCTAATAAGTCATTTGCTATACAAATGAAGCCACAAAATGAAGAGTAATACACTGGTAAGGCAAACACAGGTAACCTAGAATGTCTTGAAGAGTAATTTCAGGCTGTATGCAACTTCTTCAAGGGGAATTAAAGTTCATCTTGTATCTCTGTTTCATTTTATTGTCCTGAAGGAAGATGGCACAGTTCATATTGCTTTTTCCAATAAAGAAAGCTAGCCTGGTAAAATAATTTCATTCCTGGGGACTCTGATAGGGATTTTAAGTGAATAATATATTGCTTTAGTATTGTTAGTGTTTTGGTGATGGGTCATTGAAACTATTTCAAAACATAAGTTGCAATTGCTGATCTATCCCTTAAATTCTCAGACATTTTTGTATTTATTTGCCAAAGTAACTGCTACATGACATAGCATATTGGTTAATTTAATGTAGCAAGTGTGGGGAATAAAGAAGCAAAGTTATCTATTTTTTTTTAATTTTTTTTTTTATTAGAAAGCTATAAAAATCTGAAAATTCAGGAAACACGTCATGTTGCATTCAAAGAGGGAACACAAAATTCACATTTTGCAAAATAGGCACCTGAGCCAAGATTAGCAATACAAAGTTTAAAAACTATCTTAATTTAGGCACATCTGAAGGGACTGTGGATGGATACCATAATGTTTAGAAAACTGCTAGCTGCCCTGAAGTGTGGGCAGGAGCGAAGAAATATCTCAGGGCTAAAGAGGATTGTGGCAAATTAAAATGTAAGCATTAAACATGGACACCATAGAACAAACAAGGGATAACAAAATTTTGCAGTCTTCTCTTGAATTTTGGAAATTACTTCCTGTTGTTGTGTAATACCCTCAGACACATCATGCACTGTACTTTGAGATAACCCCAAAGGTGTCCAAGAATCACAGAGTAGCTGAGGTTGGAAGGCCCCTCTGGACAGCCAAACCTCCCTCTCCAACAGGGCCATGTTGAGCGGGTTGCCCAAGGACCATGTTCCAGTCATGTTTTGAATATCTCTGATGTGGAGACTCTGGAGCAGCCTGCTCCAGTTCAGAGCCCTCCTTACTGACACAGACTTGCTCTGTGTCAGTTCATGCCCACTTCTACTTGTCCTTTCAGGGACACCTCCAAGAAGAATCTGGCTTTATCTTCTTCACACCCTCCTGCCAGACGCTTAAACATTGAGGGGATCCCTGTCTGGTCACCTGTCTGAAGTCCTTGACACCCTAGTGTAGGGTCTTGGAAAGTGGCAATACCTGTTGACTCATGAAACCACCCTGAATACTCGAGCATTTGTGGAGCAGCTGTTGTACCATCTCTGGCTGAGGGCTTGTGTAGTTGCAATTCATACTGCCTCTCAGGTTTTTGATTCAAAACTTTGACTATTTTGGTTCTTAGAGCAATCTTAAAAAAAAAAAATTATTATTATGTTTTGGATCTTTACTAAGTATTTTTAGAAGTGAAGGTTCAAGGTATTTAGTCATGTATATGAATACTTCACAAAATCCCATAACTCTCTTCAAATGACCTTGAAAAGTTATCTGCATCTGTACATTACTGAACTGGTTGCTATACTTCATTTGGTTTTCAAATTTTAAGGAAAAGAAAATTTCTGTTCTACAGCTTGAGATGAACCCTGCTAATTTTGTTTGGATTCTGCAAGTGCTTTGGATAACTGAGAATGTTGAGCATTTTTTTTCTCCCTCGGCCCTCAGTGAGGTTCACAGATGTTGCTCCTCCAGTTACAAACAATGTTGCTCAGCAGTTCCTAATCTGATCAAGCACACTACCGTATCCTTTTCAGTCTCATGGATGCATTGTTCAGCCTGCAATTGGTTAATTATCTCTTAAGCAGTTCCTCTCTAATTCATTGGTAATCTTCTGCTTATGTTCAATTTCCGTGGATTAGTCTTCTGAATTAACAAAATGAAAAGAAGAACATCAGAATCTTATTGATTTGATCATGATGATGAAAGAGAATGAGAGTCCATGACAGCACACTCTTCGTGCTGGTTTTCCATCTCAGACATGTGAGTTGCTAAAGATTCTAGTCATGAACAAGCCATGTTATTTTTTGTGAGATTGCCATGGTGATCAGGTGGGTTGTGAACCACATTGAAGAAATAAATACCTTTTCCCAATTTGTGACCTTAGAAGAAAAGGGGAATTTGGGAACTCCCATTAATCTGAAGCTGTCAGGATTTTTCATGTCTTGCCAGTACCATTCTACTGTTGGTAAAACTGCAAGGGGAGGGAGCATGGTAGTCCCGGTGTTATTCCGACAGTGGGGAACTGGCTGTTTCTTGGTTGCTCCTATTTGACCTTATGGAATGTCCTTAGTTTGCAGGTGCTGGTGGAGCTTGTCCAAGTAACTAGGAAACCTCTGTAGCCTTCTGCAAGTGTCTTGCCTTTTATCACAGGACTTTACAGCCACTGCTGGAATTGTGGGGTTTCTAAATAGCAGGTTTTTTACCGGTTGACCTTCTTGGCTGTTTCTCCTGTACTTCCAAAGTGCACACAAACCTAGTAGCATGAAGGGAACACGAGAAAAATTCTTCACACTCAGTTGGACATTTTTTTATGATCTCCTCCTATTGCTATAGCAATTGGTCCAAGAACTCTTACGCTGTTATTGAAATTTTCTTGTAATTACTGAGGCAGACATGCAAGGCATAATGTCTGTTTCTACAAACAGTGTATTTAAGGTGATCACTATTTGTGTGGGATAGTACAGTGCTCTGTTTATCAGTTGTTGCTGTTGGTACAGAAAGAAGTAATTCATAGGATTCTGACTGCAGTGGTTGAGATGTTCATTTATTCATGCAATACTCTGCTGTTTAATTGCTAAAGTGGAGTTAAAAGATATATGGAACGGGATTATATGGAAGGGGATTTAATACAGTAAAAATACTATATATAGAAGCAATGAATTAGACTTAAGAGAGACTGTGCTAGTTGCTGCAGGGAATAATATTGTGTCTATCATAAAGTTCATTATTTTTGCTCTGTATAGACAAGCTCAGCACGTGTGGTAGAAACATAAGCCTTTTAACTTTGCTTTCTTAAAATGAATGCTATCCAAGTTAATAAGACCTTAATGTCTTCCCTGTGAAGTTTGTAGTTTGACCTGTAGAATTAGTGAGTACAATACTGAAGTCTTTGAGGTGATTGGTTATTATTATATGCTGGGGGTTAAAGGTGTATGTCATGCCAGAGAGGGACAATTTGTAGTTATTTTGAAGAAGATAGGTGATTATTTGGATCCCTCAATTTTAAAATTTTTTTTCGGGATAAAGCAGTGTAGAGGAAAATACGAATGCTGAAGAATCTTCTATGAAAACTAATAACTGGATGGAATGCAGTCATAGTGCCAGTTTCCTTGTATGCTCTGATGCAAGCTGATTTGCCTATCAAGTTGTAGTGGCCCAAGGAGATAGGAACTAAGAGAGACACCAGTGCAGTACAGTTTGAGATACAAATATAACTCAGGATTTTACTGAAATCTGGATTAATGAAAAACAGTATGGCCAGTATTTAACTGGTGTAGATGATCAAGTATCTTTTGCTTTTTTCCAAGGCTTACATTTCAAGTTTAAATTCAACTAAGCTGCTAAACAGGTTCCATGATCTATATTTAAACAATATTTAACAGCTGAGGATGCCAGTCGCAAATACCATTCTTTAAATGGTTGCGTAGCATTTCCCTCTTCACAGGAACACAAAGGTAGTTCCAAAATTGAATCTGATAACTTTAAATTACATAATTACAAGCAGAATTTCTAAATTTTATTAGGAAAATGTGTAGTCACAATTACGCATTTCTTTTGCTTTCTTCATTTGCTGTAGGGGTACTCTTACGTGATCCCTACTCATCATGCTGATACAGTGAGTGATGGTAAACCTTAAGACAAATAAGTATTGTGGATGAACACTGAATCACATTTTCTTGGCAGATATAAAAATCCAATTATCCATATTAATCTGCAGTGTTAATCCATGAAACAGAATTCATTACTGCTTTTCAGGGTCATGAAAGGCAACATAGCATCGCCCAGAAATGAATTTTGAAGGCTCTGGTGGGAGAATGTGCTGAGTTTCTACTTAGTACAAAACAATATTAAGTGTATCTTCTCAAACTGTAGTTTTATTTTTCTTGTGACAGAAGAAAACCCCATTAATGTAAAACATTTTAGAAAGCCCAAGAATCTGTGATAAAAGTGGATATAAGAGGCTAGGGTTTGTGGGGGCTTATCCCAATACCAATTTTACTAATGAAACTTCTGCTCCCTTCAGCTAATCCTGAAAATGTCCTACTAAGTAAGCAACTGGCAGTCTTCAAGTTAAATTACATTCACATCTGTTCTAAGTCTGTATCAGTTTGCTGATCTAAGTTTTGTGGTAAAGAAATTACACCCATGCAATACCTAATGAATTGCAGTACTTCAAAAGGGAGTGGTTCCCCCCCCCCCACATGTAAGATTTGAAACACTTTCCTTGGGTAATTGCCTGTCATTTTGTGGCTCATTGTCTTTCCCTCTTTTTTTCTTTTGTTGGGCTTTTGTTTGGTTACAGTTCTCCTTTATATCAGTCTTTCCTGTTTCACTAGAAGCAAGTCATCTGTTCTTGGTTGCAGATCTCTCTTTATTAAATTTGGCAAAAGTCTAGTATATTCATGATATTGCATGAACTGATCTTTTGATTTAATCTGCTTTCTGTTATTTCACTAAGTGAAACTTCTGAAGAAGTAGTATTTTGCAGGAAAGAAATCTTGGGTAACTGAAATGAGTTTCTTGATACGGCCTTAAACTTGTGGACAGACAACAGTTTAAGGAATTTACAAAAAAAACCAAAACAAGCCCAAACCCCACAAACAACAAAAATCCAAAAAAAACCTTAGATCCTGGTTCAGTGTTTGTGCAAAGGTACGGGGTTTTTTAGATTTTTTTGTTTTTTTCAAGACCACTGCCTGCAATCCTTAGGCTCATTTTAAATCTTTTTTAAAAATTATTTTAGAGATCAAGGCATATACATTTTAAGCAGTCTTTTGTTTATCTTGCAGTGCCAGTTTTATTTGTTTCTGAAAGGAAGACTGACACCAGTTCCACACTATATATATTATACTGAATCCATCCCTTTCTGTTTGTCTCAGATCTCTGCTCTAAATGGTACGAAGCCTTCATGAATATCATGGTTGTCAGCTTGCAACTTGTAAATTTGACAAGTGAATACTGTAACCATACTCATATTCTGTGATATATACGGATCTGGAGATAAAAAGTGAGATCTATTGGTTTAGAATAGATGTTGATATATATATGGGAGTTTCTAAGCTTATTTAAATAAAGTGATGTTTATTTAACAAAGACACAAAAAGAATAAATTGAAACATTTGGTCTTGGTATCTGTGGATGTTTTTGTGTTCATTGGGTTGGGGTTTTTTTTTTTTTAGTCCACAGGTCTGGATCTCTCTAAGGTTTGCAAAGCTTCCCCTTTGGATCCTACTTTTAAATTGCTTATAACTTTTGCCAAATGCATCTGGGCTATTTTTTTTTTTCTTCCCTCCACCCTCCTGATACTGAATGACCACCTCAGCCTGATTAGTTTATGGATTTTCATGTGGTTTGGTTCTGACTCTTACTTAGTTCCAGCCAAAACAGTTAAATGTTGAGAAAGAAGCTACTTCAGAAGTAAGAAATCAAAGTTTTCTTTTAAAGTACTGTTAGAATATCTAATAAGGGATGGAAGAGTCACCTTCTCATGGTTATGCTCAAGATTTCACAAATGATAAGAACTTGTCCAGCTTTCATACACTTAAAAAAATATAAAAAGTTCCTGTTTGAATGTGCTTATTGCTGTTTGGAATTTAGAAGTTACCAGGATCCAAAGATGAAAAGCTTGAAGGCAGTAGGAAATTGATTTAACTTCTTATAGTGACTGGGCTTAAGATATGGGATAATGGTGTGGGGAGGGGAAGAAGAGATGGTATTTGAGGGCAAGGTAAAGATCAATTATTGAGAAGGGAATATGAGAGACCAAAGCTGAGAGCAAAGGGAGTCTGCTGTAATGCCAGGTTTTTGAAATGGAGTTTCTTCTTCTTTCTCTGCTGTGAGGCTTGGTGGCAAGGTATGTCTCTTACTCCTTTCTAGGGATCTGATCCCAGAATCAGAGTGGTTGAGGTTGGAAGGGGGTTCTTCAGGTGATCCAGTCCAACCCTCCTGCTCCAGCAGAGACACCTAGAGTCAGCTGCTCAGATCCATGTCCACGTGACTTTCGGGTATCTTCAAGGGTGAATACTCTGCATCCCCTGTGGAGAAACCCGTGCTAGGGCTCAGTCACCCTCACAGTGGGAAAATGTTTCCTGGTATTCAGTGGGAACCTCCTGTTTTTCAGTTTGATGCCATTGCCTTTGGGCAATCCTTCTGCTGGACACTACTGACAAACTTCTTGAGAAAGCTGAGATTTCAGTGGGAGCAATGTTTGAATGACAGGGATAGGTCTGAGGCAGTCGTGGTTCTGACTGGCTTTGGAACTATCTACAGGCATCATGCAGAATGAGTTAATCTGCTCCTCCAGTCCGTACACACCACCTGGAGAACCTACATAGAGGTGTGAATGTGTCCACATAGGCAAACTGTTAAAAATATTCCTGTGTTGAAACAGGAGAGAAAAAAATTGGGATGCCTGAGTCTTCTTAATTTGTGGCCTGTATTTGATGGTATGATTGCAAAAATCATTTGATTGCATACTCACAATAAACAGGAGTTTAAAAAAATGAAATATGGAGTAACTGATTATTAAAGGAGCATTATACATTGTGCAGAGTGAACGAAGTCATAAAGAAAACAGTATTTGCAGTGTTTGAACACTGATAGGAAATGAAAGTTGTTTGCTTTCTCGTGTCTTGTTCACTGTAGGGTACAAGTGCTTGGTACAGCTCTCTCTGATTTTGTATTCTGCTTGGAAAGGTGTGTGACTTGAGTGCATACAATGTTTAAAATATCTTTTAGTGTCTAGTATCTTATTTTAGGTAGTTTAGTTTTTAGCATTTCATTTCATGTTTGAGCTTTTTACTCTTCTTGAAACTGGTTGTAGCCATGAGTGTTGTACATTCTTGGAAAATCCTGATTGAGCTATCAAGATGGGAACCCAGAGTAGAATGACAGAAGAGTCTTTCCATGCTGTACAGGCTTTTTTGGTAGCATATGTTTTATGGGGTTTTAGTATGTTTCCACTTGGAAATAATTAAATTTATTGACTTGTTCGTCGTGTGCTAGAACTTCTTGAACTTAATTCCATAAACTTCCTGGCCATGCAACTGGCTTATTTGTACTGACTTCCTTTGTTTATTAGAGGGTATACTTAATTAGCTGAAGAGTAGAGTAAATTTAATTTTTCTTAGATGATTTTCAGGAAATTTGGCTGCACCTTAATAGCTTTGTATTGGATTTTTTTGGTTGGTTGGTTTAGTTTTGGGGTTTTTTTAATCTGAATGGATGGGGGTCCCAGTACAGATCTTTCATATGGTTAAATTAAGAAAAGAGAATTGTCTACTTTTTTGAATGCTGTAGGGTTTTAAGAAAACTAAATGTTATATTTATTTTCTCAGGATGATTCATAATGTTTCAGTGTACTTATATCATCCTACAAGTCTTAAATATTGAACTTAACATAGGAATATTCTACCTCAAGTATTAGAAGAATGTTACTCTTTACATTAGGAAGGGAGAGATGGATAATGACATTGGAGAGGTGTTCTTGTATATTTTTGTGGGGATGCTGATCAATTGTTATGCTTTTTTTTTGCTTGTTTCAGTTCCCTCATCACTGTAACTTAATGGTCTATATTTAGTATCTGTAGGCATTGAATTAAACAGTACAGGGTAATGATATACCCAGATTTAAGCCTGTGACATGGCAAACACATTTGCAGCAGTTAAAAAAACTAAGTGCATTTACTGCTTTTTAAAAGACCTTCTGTCTTACTCAATCTTTGTTCAAGCTAATCACTGTTGCATTGGAACACAAGCAGTGAATTTTTGTTTACACAACAGGTTAAACGTTTACCATTGTAATTGCTGTGCTATGAAAAAAATTGTCATGCTGCTAATCTGTTAGTGATGCAGGAGAGACTTAGTCACCTCTGCTAGATACAGAGCTGGAAGACAATCTTGAATTTGTAGTGTGAAATCTTAAAATATTAACCTAGACTAGGGTAAGAGGAGGTGTGTGAGAATCCATGTAATCTAGGTAACTTGATCTGTGAATTGTCTTTGCTAACATTGTACTGGAATTGTCATCTAGCAAGAGAAAACAGTGGCAGGATTCTGTAAAAGGTTTGTTGTCTTGGCTTGGAGTCATTGTTTGTGAAAGAGCATTAATAATTTGTCAGCCTGGGATCCAGATGGCAAAGCTACTCCTCAGTGTCCCCTTGAGCCTGCTCTGATGGTGGCCTGAAGGGAGAGCAGAATTTTTTTGAGGAAAAAAAAAAAATCTGTTCTCTATCCTCATTGTGTAAAATCTTCTGGACTGAAAAAAGAGTATAGTAGGTTTATTGCAAAGGTTTTTGGAGGTAGTATGTAATTTCAAAGAAGAAAGCTAAGTAAGGGTGTGGGGATTTCTTCTTGAAAAAAAGTTATACGTAAACAAATAAATTAGTGTAAAAACTTTTAAACTAGAACTGTTTTTTGACCCTGGAGTAGTAGAGGTGGTAGAAATAGGAATTTATGATCAGCTGTGGATACTTGGATTTGCAGACAACTCTATCTGGATCAGGAGCAGCTAGAATTGAGCATCTGGTTGTATCCTGAAACATTTAAGTATTGTCTTGCAAATATTTGTGGACACTTGTATTTTTGTTAGTTTTGATTTTCTCTTCAATGACGTTCTGTGAATGCAAAGCCTGTGGTGTACTTCACAGGCTTCTATGACAGTAAGGATAACAACAAATCCATGCTCAAACACCATAAAATAATATTAGAGTGTTTTTTAAACACATGCTGAGCTCACCATGATAGAGACCATTTCTTAATGGTGAGGCTTCAGCCAAGTTCTGTTGTCTTCTCTCTGAGTGGGCTGACCCCTGCAAGAGCTGCTTTCACAAACTAACAAACTCTGTTTTCTGTGTCTGCAAGGTTCATAAATTTTTATTAGATTTTCTGCCTTGATTTGGGATAAGGGCTTTTTAGGAGGCCATTTATTTTTATTTTCCCTTTAAGGAATAGATAATCTTTTCCCATCATTATTTTTGATTCTACATGGAAGTTTTCATATAGTAGAGCCCTGAAGAACTTTAAATGGAAAATATGTTGCAGAAAGAGGAGGGGAAATAACAAAGATTAAGACATGAAAGAACTTACACAAAATTTACATAGACAACACTGAAACACCCTCATCCATAGAATCTTTTGAATTAACTTGAGAGTTAATATTCATTATAATAAATAAATAAATGTCCTTGAAATTACAGCAAGAATAATGTGTAGATTTGAATAACAAGCTGCATAAATTGAAAAAGGGGATATGGTCCATCACATTTTCTCATATTAAAAAATGAAATATTAAAAACTGTAGGGTCTTGGAGCACTTTTCGCTTAGATGAAGTCAACAAAGATATATTACAGTTCAGATGGAATCTGTTGCTGATATTATTAAGTGCCTTTTTGCCTACACTGTACTGACCTGACAGTCATTGCAGCAATCCAAAGCAGTTATTTGTTGCTATTTCATGTATAATGAGATTTTTGGGGAGGTTGATTGAAAAGATAAGAGATACTCAAAAATTGGCATATGTTTGCATTTGACTTTTTTTTCCCTTCTCTAAATTCAGTAGTAGTTTTTGTCAAGACTTGTTTTTTTTTTAAAAGGTGCTCTACACACCTGTATGTATACTGAATGCTCCTTTCTGTGTATACTATGTTCATGATTTGAGAAATGCAGTCAGACATTTTGTAACTGCAAAAATAAGTGGTAAACTGTACAAAATTAATATCAGCAATACACCTCAACATAAAATACTGTGCTATTTTAAAGAAAAATTAGGCCTGTAGTATTATTGTATGACTAATGTATAAAAATAAATACCATATGTCTTGGAAAATAACATCTGTTCTCTTGAAAAGAAACTTTGTCAATGCCTTTTGCTTACTGTACCTATGAATTTAGTTGTCTGTAGTCCCTCAGCACAGTCGTTGTTCTGGTTATTGATGAAGTTATTTTAGAGCATAATTTTTTTTTTCTTTTTTTCTGATAGAAGAACATGAAAATACTGAAGGCAGATTATTTTTCTTGGGCCTGTAGAAAACACAGGCTTTATAAAATCTTGCTTGCAGAATTTCCAGTTATCCGTTTCTGTTGTGGCTTTTTCAGATGGATTGAGCTGCAAGGTCTTCAGAAGCAATAGGGGAACACCAGAGAAAGCATCTCACAATCTCAGTTGATCTTGTTTGATTATTCAGCTCATCTGGACCCTAGCTTCTCCTTCAGGAACGTTTTTTGTGTAGTGACCTCATTTAAACAGGAGAAAGTAAGAAAGCACAGGGCTTTCAGAACAGTGATTTCTGCATCTTGATTTGCAGGTTTCAAGGGGTTCTCAGTTGACTACTGAGGTCTTATCTGAGTGCAAAAAAAGAAGCTAATCAGCCAGCATGATGCTGCAGAAAATAGCTGAGACTCCAGCTCACTGCAGAGAAAAAAACCTTGATTTTCCTTTAGAGATTTTTTTCAAAACTAATTGTGTGCCATTAGACAAGCAGTTAAAGAGGATGAAATAGTATGAAACTTAGAAGTACTTTCGTATGCTTCAGTTTTGTTAGTATAGGCATATTATAGTAGGTTGGTTTGATATTGGGAGGCAGTGCCAGCAACTAAAAAAATCCAACCAGTAAAAAACTAGCAAACTTCAGGCAGTTGAATGTGCCGTCTGTGAATATGAGTGTTCAGTACAGAAGCTCCCTTGCGACTGTTGAATTTTTATCTGGTCATCCTTGCACTCTTCAATTCATTGATTTGGTTTGGGTTTTGTGTGAATTGTTTTCTTGTCATTGCTGATTTGGCTTTAAATGTGATACAGGGTTTTTTGTTGTGGGTTTTTTTTTGTTGGGTTTTTTTTCTTTTTCCTCTGGATCCTGCATGTGAAGCACGTTTGTCATAATGTTGTTCTAGTTTGTCTTGTTTGAAATGCTCCACAAATGTAATAAGGATTATAGCCCGAGTCCTGAGCAATCTGGTTGAATGCCTTTGTCCCATTTTGAACTAGAGCAGAGCAGGCTCTGCTCTTCTGCTCCCTTCCAGCCACATGTATTCCGTAGTTCTAATCTTGTGCATCTCCTTCGTAGGTCTGCTGCTCACTTTTGGAAACCAGGTTTTTTGCACAGTCTGGGTGTGATTATAGGTCTGCCATCTAGACATTGTCAAAGACAAATGCTTCTTTACATTTTTTCTCATATTATCTTTTCTTACTACTGTGTACACTATATAGTATGTATACATTTTTATAAATATATATGTGTGTGTATAAAAACATACACTGCATATATACAAAATGGTGTGTTTATGGCTGCTGACACTTTGTTGACATATCTGGAGCTTCTTACATTTTTACTTCTGCTGCCTGATTGGTTAAATGGTGCCACGAGTTTATTGTGTGAAAACTGATACTTGCAATTTCATATGTGAGTGTTTAGAAGCTGGTTAATAAATCGGTTAGTGCTTTCCAGTGAATTAAATTATGTATTATAAAGGTGAGGATTTTTAATTAAGGTACGTTTGATTGTAACTGGTTTACATACTGATGCCAAATAACCCATGAGTGTTGAAAAGCATGCTGACGTAAGTTACTTGTTGAAAGAGCAGCTCAGTGTAGGTGTAGCTTTGCTGGAAGCCAAGCTTTTAGCAAATGTTGATTCCTTTCTTCCTTCCACCTGTAAAAACTCTTATCTGAGTTTTCTACTCTTTTCAGTAGAGCTGTTGAAGCTCAGTATTGTGGTTACAGGCATGAGCGTAGGTACTTGTTTTATTCCTAGTGAAGGTGTCCTTGGCAGATTGACATCTCTCTGGTGTGGTCTCACTGCCAGATCTAGAAAGAATTTCCTGGTTTGCTGCAGGGAAAATGTGCATGGCTATTTTACTGAAATGATGGCTTGTTACCTGTTGTGTAGGGATGACATGAAATTGGATTGGACAGTAACTCTAAAGGTGCTGTAAAACTCCCACCACTCAAAACTTCTGTTTCTATTTCTCTTTAAGATAACTTTCTTGAGGGAATATTAAGATTTTATGGCTCTTCTGAGCTAGGTTTTGGAAGCTGTTTTTCCTTACTACAGGAAAAAAAAGGTTAAACCCATAGCAGGACATGGGACTGAGACCCTGGGAAGGCAGTGCAGAGGACTAGAGACTGTTGTCTTGAGTTGCTATGTATAAGTTAATTGGTTGGTGTTAATTGAGGGCTTGTCAAGCTTTTGGCTTCATTTGTGTGTGGAATTTAAATGCATTAGAGCCTCTAGTGACACAGCAGTCCTTTGCTCCTCAGTGGTCTTTTGCTGGCAGTCCTCAGTGGTCTCTTGCAGATTTTTGTGCAGAGTATGTGACACATTGTGAGAAGATATTTTGAGGGCGAAAAATATTTATCACTTCAAAAACTAACTTGGATTATATCCAGAAGAAGAACTGAAGTCTTGGAGGTTTTTGTTTGTTTGTTTTTTCTTCTTCTGTTGTTGAAATTCTGTGAGGACAGCATGGTCATGTACTTTGTCAGGGAGTAGATGCTGGGACCCTTACTGTACTGAGGATAGGGAATTCTGTAGTTGTATGCCTGTGAATTGAATGGAACACACCACCAGTGGCTGATGCTTTGTATTGTGGTGGCTTTGGTTTGTACACTTTTTCTAAGTAGCTTATGTAATCTTACTATAAAGCATAATATATTTACTGTAATCTTTTTAGTACTAGACAGATTTGACTTCTCTTGGGAGTAGACTTTTAAAAAAATATTCTTGATTCCTTTAAATATGGTATAAATGTTACTGGTGAAAATCTTGGTTTTTAGTTTAGTGTAAATCTCCCTTCAAAACACTTATTTTTAACTAATTAGATAGAAATGAAAATACTTCAGGCTCTACACAGTAAAAGCATGTTTTCATTGCCAAATTCAAGCTGGCAGATTCACTGTCCAAACAGTTTACATAAACTAAACAGGATAAATTTAAATTGGGCTAAGAACTCCTAAAAGGACACCAACTAAATTAACTCTGGGATTTTGTACGAATTACATTTGCTTAGTGGCCACTTGACAGTGCCTCTGTTACAACTAAAATAAGTGTTTAGTATGCCTAAGCCTCTAGTCTCCTATATTCTTGAACTCTGAAAGTTTTAATGTTTTCCCACTTTAATTGGATACTTCAGATGGGGTTATATAGTATTTCTCCTTTTCTTTTTACTAAACATACATTTCAGTGTATTCCTCAAGTTGGCACAAGTACAGGAACAGCTTTGAGGAGAGCTTGCTTATGTACTGTGTCTTGGGAGGGGATTTCCCTTTTCTCAAATGAAAGAAGAGGATGCAAACTATTTTTGATGGCATGGTGCATTTAAAAACTGTGTGGAGATAAGAAATCTTTTACTTCTGCTTTTGGAATCAAGTATTGCAAGATCTCATTGATTCAGGTCTTTGGGTGCAAATGTATTTGTCTTCCTAATAATGGCATTTGACATTATGGTTTTTAATTATTAATAAAATTATACACTGGAAGTAAGTTAACAAAATCTTACTTAGAGAAAGTTCATCAACACTTGCATCAGGCTTAAAATAGTTTCTTTTGTTTGAAGTGTGAATATCTGTGCATATTTCATTAACCTTTTTCTTGCTTGATGTGTTAAGGTGTGCTGAGGAGGCTTTCAAAATGCCTGATGTTAACCACATTCCATGTTCTATTTCTAGTGTCACTTAGCTGCTACAGCTGCTACAGGCTGAACTGGAAGTAAGATCATTGCATTTCACCGCCACTGGAGCTAAGGGTAAAAAATTATTTAAGTTCACAGTTGCCCAAGTTCTCAGCTTGCCAAGAAACAAGTTTCTAATAGTTGGAAAATGTGCTGATGGATTCCTCCCCCCTTCCCCCCAGTTAATTGAACTTCAAGAGCTGGAATATATTTCTGAAATGAATTGAGAGCTTGTTATTGGAGCAGATTCAAGTACTATATGGAGAAGTTCTTCTAAGAGAAGAAAAAAAGAAGGGTTGCTTTTACATAAGTAAAAGAAAAGGGCTGATACCTCCTCCTCACACCCCCAAACAAGATCAGAATGGCGTTAGATTTTGCCTCTCTGTTTTTACTTGCAAATTAGTAAAAATGGCAGTATAATTTGTGTTCACATCTCATGGCAATAATGACAGACCTTCTATTTTGAGAAATTGACTCTTTTAGTGCTGGAGACAGTTGACATTTTCCTTGAAGTTGTTTCATAAAAGTGAATTCATTCTCCAATATGCTGGGCAAAGCGTGATCCACGTATCTGTTTTACCCTCATGTGGGTGATGGTGCTTTGTTAATTCATGAGCTGCTGTCTCTACAGGTTTGTAAAGCGTATAATTTCTTCAGTCCAAAGAGTTGCCTTATTTTACAAGTGTTTTCTGTGTAGAGCTTTCAGAAAGCAATGGTCTGTATCATTCTTCCAGTCCACTGGTATATGAGAGATCTGGTTTTCTTGGTGCATTTTCTGCACTGCAAAAATGCCATTTATTACTGAAATAGGATAGCCTTTTATAGCAGATCTTCCAACCATGGAGGAAGATGTCTATCAGACCATTTCTTCATTTTTGTAGAGTTTACCTTGTGAACTTAGACTAAAAATAGGAAGTAAATGACCTTTTTCTTGCTTGGGAATCTAGGATCTGTTTAGAAGTGCTAAAAAGAGAGTAAGTTATGATATCAACGAAGCTTTTGGCTTATGTATGATTCATTTCTAGAAAGTAGAAAGAACAGAAGAGGTAATCCAGTTAATTCACAATTACTTTCAATAAGGACAAGAAAGGTGGTCATTAAGCTGAACTTCTAAGAAATTAAATTTACTGGAAGAAGGACTTTGTCCCCTGTCATTAGAACTAAGTGCATGCATATGTACATTTCTCTGTGTGTGTATATATATATAATCTGCAGAGATAAGAAAAAAATACTTGACCTTGTATGTCTCCGTAGTGAGGGTATTTGTAAGGAATTTTGGCCATCAGTTTGCATGAGAACCAGTTAAAAATTTGCCAGTCTTATCTCTGGCAAAATTGGCCAAATCCTCATTTTGTTAAACAGAGCGAAGTGTAGTCTTGTTTGAAAAACCCAAAAGAACAAAAAACTCACCCAAACTCCCCAAAATACCCCAATATAAGTATGATGTACTGTGCTGGGGGGGGGGCCGAAGAGCTGGGGAATTTTAAATGAGAGGGCAAAGCAAATGAAAGAAAAGCATATTAAAACTGGACCATTGTCTGGACTAAAAGACCCATAGTGGAAAGATGTTGTGATTTAACTTTTTTCCTCTTGAATTTCTTGAAGGCAAAGGTATTGAATACCTCCACCCTAATGACAGCAGTGAGTCTTTTTACTCCCTTGTTTTTAGCCCCTCCCTTGAATTAGCATTTTAGACTGCTTTTTCCTCCTCCTTCTGAAGTTAACAGTTAGTTTTCATGCAGAAAAAGTAGTTTAAAGTTTTGAAATTTTACTAGATAAGAAAACTGTTCCTATCTTTTTCTGTATTCTGGCTTTCTGGAAAAACCCCAAAAAACAACGACAATAGCAACACCCCGGGGGGCCCCCCCCCCAATATTTATAGAGTGGCAATAAGAAATTTTATGTCTATTTTACATTACAGGCAGCTAACTAGATTTATTCTTTTAAAACAATAAGAAAGCAGGCAGAGAATATAGCCCTTTTTTTTTACCTTTATTCAGTATTAACAAAGGAGAAGAGAAGGTGGCTTCTAAAGTTGGGTACTTAATGCAAATTCATTCTCTTGCATAAGCTACAGAGCAATAGAACATAACACTGTCATTAAAACTGACTCATAGCATTCAACAGAAGGTGTGTTTCAAGCTTTAAAAGTGTTAAGAGAATTACTGCAGTCTAGTAAATACCTTGCAGTGGGAAAAAGTACTTGAGCTGCATTTTGTTGCAAAATGTTGTTGTGCAAATTATTTTGAAAGTATTTTGCTTTTTAAAAATATCTGACCATGCAAGTGGAGAAATAGAGTTATTTTAAACTATAAAGTATTTCGATCATTTGAAAAATGGATGCAAATAGACTGTGAAATTCATTTAGCATCCATATTTGAAATTTCAGCTCAGGATGGAGACTCTTTACGTTACTTGATTGTCTTTTAGCTCTCTTCATTGCAGCTGTGGGGAGATGACTCCTGTATATTAGAAAAATCTCTCTCCATCAGTAGGTATTTAGCTCTGTACGTTGGTGTTTTGGTGGGTTGGGTTTGGTTGGGCTTTTTGACATATTAGAGGAGGGGAACATACAATGCATATCTAGCACCACAAAAAGGCCTAAATGTTAAACTTGCATTTAAATTGGTTTAGTATGTAGCCTCAGCAACAAAGTGGTATAATCCAAAGAAGATTACAAGAATGACTTCTTTTTCTCTGAGCAAATAGTGTATCACCCATTCTATCTGGGTTCCAAAAGAAAGTGGAGATTATTCTTCCGATGTTAGAAATGCACAAAGAGAATATTAGTGGAAAGAAGGAATATGGTGTGGTTAAAACTGTAATCTTGCATGTTGTCTCCCTACCTGCTGAGCAGTGGCTTCTTTGGTTGGATGTGCTGGGTTAGGGATGGGCTCTGTGCTGGTGCTCTGATTTCTGCCTGTGGTGGGTGAGGAAATGTCTTGATATGCATCCATCTAGTTCCTTGATAACCAATATTTAAGCCTATCAATATATGCATATGGTTCTGTACAGCTTACTGGCAAGCAAAAGTCAACTGTTTCATCTTTGATTTAGAGTCTTTCACCTCAGCATCTCCCTAGCAGCCTTTGTCAGTAGGTGTAACTGAACTTTGGAAGTTCTTTTTAATCCTCTGAGACATGGTATGCCCTATATTGTTGCAAGCCATTATTTTCTTAGTAGTTTTTACTTTTCTTTTGCAGGAAATAAATGACAGTATTTCTCTGGGTGTAGACTTCAGCATTCATATCTCCCAAGTTACTTTTATTTCCCTGAATATTAGAAGCCTGTTTGTACAAGAGGTAACTAGATATATAAGAAACAAGAAAGTCAGTTATGCAAATATTGACTTTTGGATGCTGCAAGTCTGTATTTTTTTTATAAACTAATATAAATCTCAAATATCATTATGAACTCATTGCTCATGCCTGAAACAGCTTGTCCTTAGAATTTTGTTTTCTTCTTTCATTTCAGAACCTCTCCATCTGCCAGCCTTTTACTGTCTTCTTCTGTGACTCCCTGAAGTAGTTTCCCTTCTCTTCCTCCCTCACCCACCCTTCTTGCCCTTTGCCAGGAGCATTGCCTTCCCTCTTTTCTCCTTCTCCTCCTCCCACCCTCCACACTCCATAATTAAACTTGGAAGACTCAAAGGATAGAAAAATGCATGAAGGATGAAAATCAGGATTATGAGGTTTTTTTATTACCTTTCTTCTGGTAGGTCTGCCAACATTATTTACTGTTTAGATGCATCTCCTTTTTCTCAAGACCTGTTTTTCAGGTCTTCTTTTGGGTCACTTACATATCCAGACATGCTTTTGCTGCCATGGGAATCTTCCATGCAAGAAGCTGTCAGCATAGCAGGAGAGTCTCTGATTGGCAATTGCCTTTCTCTGTGGGAGGAAGGTCACGTATCTGCCATTTCGTATTTATGTTAAAATATTTTTCCCTTGATACCTAAACTTCTAATCTGGATGATTGTTCTCTTTAAATTATAGTGACTAAGTTGTAAAACTATTCTTTTACCGTTTTTTTTTTTTGGTGGTAGCTCATGCCTTCAGTAGTAAACTCCTCTATTTACTTTAGAGACAGTTTTGTCAGATTAATAATGTTAACAAAAATACTAGTTAAAGAGAGTTCATTGGATATGAATGTTTTACCTGTGTATGGTGGTTGATGAAGGTATAGAGCAAGTACAGACTGCATTTGTATTAAGAAAGTTAGTCTGAATGTTTGTACTTTTAATGATGAGGATAATTTTCACTTTATGTGAGATTCAAAATATCTTGTTTTTTTTCTTTTAGCTACTAAGTGGGAACCACTAGGCTGAAATCAGAAGAGAAGTTATTCCTTAATTAATTTTTTTCTTAAGTGATTATGGAAGTTGGCATTGAAATAGCATTGTTTATTATTAAAAAAAATAAAATTATTACCAAATCCTGTTTCCACAGATGAATCAAATTGCCTCCTAACAGTTTTGAAGTTTTTTCCTGAGTTTTCTGGTAAGACTTTCACTTACCTTAAGACTCATATTTTACCTCAACAATGCTGTTCATGCACAGAACCATTATCATAGCATGGTTTCAAACATTAAATCTTAGTTATTTTATAACACCGTCAGAGGCCTTCAACATAGCAAAAAAGTTTCCTCATCAAAGAGTTTAGCATCTAACTAAAGACAAGACCTGAGAATCCAACTAACAGTTGAAATAAGCAGGAGAGGAAAAGAGAACATCATCATGATTATGTCTTTGCAGTTAGGAATCTCTGGTGGGTTGACCTTGGCTGGCCACTGTCACCAAAGTCACTCTGATTACTCACTCCTCAGAGCATCACAGATGGACTTGGGTTGGAAGAGACCTCAGTGATCGTCTTGTTCCAACCTCCTCTCCGCAGGTCTTTTCAGTGCTGACAACCCCAGCTCTCTCAGCTTGTCTGTAGGAACTCTGCTCCAGCCCTCTGACCATCTTTGTGTACGGCCTCCTCTGTACCTGCTCTAACAGGGTCACGTTTCTCTTGTGCTGAGGGCCCCAGACCTGGATGCAGCACCACAGCTGGGGTCTCATCAGGGCAGAGTAGAGTGGGAGAATCCCCCTCCCTCCACTTGCTGGCTACGCTGCTTTTGATGCAGCCCAGGGTGCCATGGGCCTTCTGGGCTGCAAGTGCACACTGTTGGCTCATGTCGCTTTTCATCCACAGGAACCCTCGAGTCCTTCTCTGCAGGGCTGCTTTCAGTGACTTCTTCTCACAGTCCTGTATTCATGTCGGGGTTTGCCCTGATACAAGTGCAACATCTTGCACTTGGACTTGTTGAACTTCATGGGCCCACTTCTCAAGCTTTTGCAGGTCCCTCTGGATGCCATCTTGTCCTTCTGTTGTGCCAGCTGTTCCACTCAGCTTCATGTCATCAGTAAACTTGCTGAGGTGTGCTCAATCTCACTGTCTGTGTCATTGATAAAGGTATTAAAGTGCACTGGACTCACAACAAGCCCTGAGGAGCACCACTCATCACCAACTTGCAGCTGGAACAGGGAGCCATTGACCACAACTTTGGCTGCATATCCAGCCAGCCAGTTCCTTATCTGTGTCCTTGGCTGCATAGGGGAGAGCTAGTATAATGAATATTTATTTTCCTGCTGCTTTTGGATGAGATCACTAAATTAAATTCGTGCTTTTGTTTCCTTCCACACGTTTTTTTTTCTCTACTGGAGAATTGCTTGCACATATTGCAAATGGAGTTGGTCACCTTAATGTATCTTCCAAAAATGTTTGCAGTAATTTAGCAAACTGAAGTCCCCCTACCTGAAGGTGTTCTAGGTGGCTCAGCATGAGGACATCTGTCATCACAGCACAAGTCAACACTGTTGCTGTACTTTCTCTGTGGTGGATTTGCACTGAACACAAACTTTATTTCAGAGTTTTCAGTTTAATGTTCAGAGTCCTCCCTCAAATTGTCTTTGGTACATGATACATTGCTGCTGCTGCTGTTTCTGTGGTGAGGCATTCCAGAACACTCTAAGCTTTCATCCTCTGCTTCAAGAAAGCTTATGTTAGTAAGTTGGTATGTTAATAGCAGTTAACAATTAACAAGTAAGGTTAATTTAGAGGAATTGGGAGTTGGTTGGGGTTTTTTTTCTCTTCTTCATCTGGAATGTGAATCGTTTTTATTGAACTTCAGCTTATTGTGATGGTCATAACCTCTTAATGCAGTCTGAGCCACTTCGGAGATTAGTCTTCTTGACTTGGGTTTTACTTAATTGATTTATTCACCTGTGTAAGTTTAATGGGGTTTTTTTTCAACTAGGAGGCATAGCAAAACTCACCTTAAGTTTAAATATGGTTAGTGTTCAGTTACTCTGATAATAGACATCATAAAAAAGCCCCACCTACGAAGTGTAAAATAAGCACATTGATATACTTTTAGTACTAATCATACTTGGTTAAATTCCTAGTTGGTAAAATTGGAGCAAATGCCTTGCAATAGACCTTCACACATTGAAATAGTAACAATATCTTCAAATTCAGATGAAACTTCATATGGAGGGATGTTTCTATAGGTTTGAATTTCTTTGAGGTTTTTTTAACCAATCTGCTTTGAGATTGATGGAATTAGAGAGTCTTTTTCTAATTAAAAAAAGAAGTCAAACCTAAACAAAATTATTACAAAATCCTGCAGCACTCCCCCACAAAACCCACTGTACACCATTTGTCCACCATGTGGTTTAATCGCTTGTAATGACTTTAGTGGCAGAAGATCCTATGATAAATCTTTGAGTTGTTTCTTTAAATGTGCTCCTGTGCATGTGCTTGCATACTAATATGAATTTATTCTTGAAATGACCTGGGTTTGGGTATTAGGACCATTAGTTGTTGACTGGTTTCTTTTTTAAAACTTTTGATGACATTCTTTTCAGGGTTAACTTTGTATAAGGTTGATCAATATTATTTAAATAAAATGTTTCTAATTATTTGCCTGTAAAATGCATGAAGAAGCAATGATAAATAATTTTATAGTGTAATTAGAATGTGGTTCTGTTCATTTGTATGTATTGGATTTTATTATTAATTTAGTACTAAGTTTTGGGGGGCTCCCCCCTCATAATTTTATTTGTTCTGTGTATTCGGTATGCCCTTTTCAAGGAAAAGGGATTTCTTGCTTGGTTTCTTTCATAGTGAACCAGTCATCTGTATTTAATTATATACTTGAAGATTACAAGAACAGTAGTCATTGCAGTTGTTTTGATCTGCATTAGAATGCTCACAGAATTTAGTTTCAGCATTTGTTTGCTATTATAAATACTTTTTATCCACCTTTACTTTTCTGTACTCTTATGAAAATGATCTGTCTCAGCCAAAGCCAGTGCAGGGAGGAACATCTGACTTTTAGAATGTGAATGGGAGTTATTTTTAGAACAATGAAGACGGAACTGGGTTGGAAGGGAGGGGAAACTTTGTCAAATTAGAAGAATTTCAGTCTCACTAAGTCACCAGCATGCTTTGTGTGTGCGTGTATGAAAGATTCAGTGGCTGATCCAGTTAAGAATGCATCAGAGGACTTTTCCTAAAGTGGCCAGGTCTTCTGCATCTGTTGTTTTGTCTGCTGCCAGCATGGCAGTGCAGCACTGCAGGGCTCAGTCACGGGCTGCTGCCATTGTGGAGAGGAACCTCGTGGTGCCAGTGGATGCCAGGGACCGGGGAGCGTGATGGATGTGCTTGGGAGGCCCATTCTTTCCACAACCACCCTGCTGAGTTCAGGCTTCAAAACCGACCTTCAGCTGACTGGCTGCTTCTAACATGTCCCCTTCAAGAGAATAAATTGTACTTTTCTTGGACAGGAACACCCTCTGCCCTTGTGCCTTATTTTTTTTTTCCCCCCTTCTTATTCCTAAGTATGTATCTTTAAACATTGGAATTGACCCAAAAAGTGAGTCCTGATGTGTAACTGAAAATAGCAACTCCTTCTGGGCACTTCTGAAGATGAAAAAGATATGTCTGTAATAATATTATGGAATATTATATTCAAGATTTAAAGTCCATGGCAGATTGTCAGAAATAATATGGGACTAAATAGTAGGCAACATGACAAATGAATATAGGATATTACTGGAGACTGGTGTTCTGAGAAGAGAGAAGGAAAGATTAAAATCAAGAACCAACTTCCAAGGAGACCACTACAAATACTGTGGCAGATAAAGAAATATTAGCTTCTTCCACAGCAAGCTATTCTGTTACAAAGTAAAACCTTCTATTATCTAAAAAAAAAAAAAATTTTTTTTCTTTACCCTCTTTGCCTAAGAATATATCACTAAGCCAAAGTGTGCTTTCACTTCAACTGCAAATGTTGGGCACTTGTGTTTGATAGAAGTGAAAGCATACAGTGTCAGACTCCTTGTGCCAGAAGACACTGCAAAGGCTTTGGATTTCACAGGTTGCTGTTGAGAGCATTATCCTCTGCATGCTGATGATTTTTCTTCAGAGCTGCCACAGGTACAGTGAAGCCCGCCCAGCATGCGCAAAGACTGGCATCAACTGCGTAAGAAGCTGTCACACCCACAAAAGACTTACTTGTTAAGGTTCTTACTGGAGAGCAAGACTAAAATGGTAGCAAAATTGTCTTTCCTGTCCTCCTATTATGACTCATGGGAGCTGCTTTTGTGCTCAGCGCTTTCATAATCAGTCTGCTTATTTGTCAGTATGGTCTTAGAAGCATCCTGCTAAGCACCCACTCTTTTTGAGTTGGCCACAGCTGTTAGGGAAGATCGTGAATCCTGCGTTTTAACTCTGAGAAGTGAATTTAGTTCACATATCCAGGATGAGCTGAATTTATTTTTGAATCTGTACTTGGATACAGAAGGAAGAGCAGTCATAGAACAAGATAAAACAAACCAAATAATTGTTGCTGCCCTGGCCTTCAAGCTCAGTTTTCCTTTAGGAATTTGACCAAGAGGTATCTTTAATAGTTGGGAACTGATTCATCCTTTTTCAAGTTGCGTGCTTGCTGTGGAACAGGAACTTTGTTCAGGTTCTTCCCCCATGCACTCCTGGGCCTGCTGCCATGGAGATCAGCTGCCTTTAGGCCAGTTACGTGATGATGCCTTCCCTTGATGTGTAATCATTTATGCATTTGCAGGTTTCAGTATATCAACAATTATTAAAAAAAACCAAAAACCAAAAAAATCCAAGCAAGTTCTCCAAAAACCAGCAATGGTGAAGTCAGAGTCCAATGGTGATATTAGCAGTATCAAGAAAAGCTTTCTGGAGCTGAATTTTAAAACCTGTGAGCTTGTGCAAGGAACCTTGGTGTTTTGCTTTTACATAATTTGTTCAAGTTTGACAGTTTTCTGAATTTTGTATTTATTTTCACCAGCTGTTCTTTTCATTCCTAATTTTTTCTTATGAGCAGAGGAGGATAGATTGAAGCTTAGAGTATGAAAAATGGCTTGCTGTAATTGTCAAGTTCTTGTTGCTTTTTATCTCTTCAGCTTTTTCTTTTTTCAACTTTCTCATTGTGGATTTCTTCATATTGTGAAATCTTGATGGCTCTTCCTCCAGAATCTTGTCTTATTTAGAAGATCTACTGTCCCTTCATAAAATGGAAAAATAAAGTGGTAGCTTTTTTCCCAAATTAAGGATTGAGACTGGTAAAACTTCACTAGCAGTATGATTGTATTATTTTTCTCTCCATTCCTTAAGTTAGAATGTTACTGCTAGCTTCCTCCTTGCAGCTTTTCATGTACGAAATTTTTTCTTCCTGACCAGTAATTCCTCATAATAATCCTGATGCATTCTTCTGGGTCAGAAAATTCAGAAAAAAAATCTTCCCAACTATTTTCTTTACCCTGTCAGTTATATATACTGCTATAACACTGAATTGGGTGCTTGTAACTCTTAACTAGGGTTTTCCTGGAAAACCTTAATGAATAGAACTACGTGTATATGGGGGAGGAAGAGTAAAGGTGCTGAATGATGCATTATTGCTAACAAAAGTGGTTAATGCTTCTTTCATCTGTGTACCTTGTATAACAGAAGACATGACAGGGTGTGGACTAATACATAACCATCAAAGACAGATGATATGGTATAAGTTCTTTACATTTGTTTACCTGCTGTTTTGTTAGTGAACAGAGGAAAATGTAACCAGCTTCTAGAAATTCCTAGTTGTGTCTTTTTGGTGAGTAAACATAATAAATAAATAAACAGATTAAGTTTTCGTCTTGTTTTAGAAGAGCAAGAGGGGTGTATTATCTACTGGCAAGAAGCTTGTTTAAAATGAGTTTGAAGTCAATTAGAAGTTTGTAACTGGGTTCAGCAGGATGCAGGTTGAGTTCTTTCTGTCATGATAAATGAACTGAATACTTGATTTGCACTGATGTTGATATACAAATTTAACTGTATTTCTAGAACAGTTTTACTTCTCCACATTTTGTGAAGACAAATATCTAAGTGTTTCATAATTCTCACTAAGTGTCTCTCTTAAAATCTAAGTATGTAAAAAGTGCTTCCCCCCTCCACACAGGTCTTGAAATAAATGAAATAAAGAATAGCATTTCTATTTAGGATTGAGGCTTTGGATTGAGTGGTTAAGTCTGATGCTTTTGGGTCATGCTGTAGAATTCTTAATGGTCCTGAAGGGAAAAGGAATTGTGGAAAATCTAGGGGTTTTCCCCACTGCTTTAATTTTAATTCAGATGATCAAGTAACATAATGCTGTAGTATTTTGTATGCTCATCTCAAAAATGAGCAAATGAGTTTGTACATTTTCTGGGATTTACATATAAGCATTACATGCTATTGCAAAACAACTGCTTTTGTATTAAAGTCTCACACCATTACACTTCGGGATTAAATAAAACTTTTTCTTGTTCATCTCATGATGTCTCATTTTGCCAAGGTGGCTCTGTGTTCTGTAGAACATCACAGTAATGTTGAGAGCATCTCAGAGATCTGTTGGTGTAATTCACAAGTTGTTGATGTGCTGTGAATCTGGCTGCAGTAGAAAGGGATATTAGGAGAACAACTGCAATTTCCCTACTGAGAGCCTTTGAGAGATAAATGATGGCCTTATTTCCTCTTCTCCAAGGGTTATTCTAGCCAGCAGGCAACTTAGGAAAACAGACCAGTGTGGCACTTAGTGCAAAGAATGAAATTGTGACAGCTATTAGTAAGGTTTTCCTTGCTATTTCCAGTGTTCAGCTTGAAAGAATCTATCCTGTCTTCACTAAGTTACAGAATAAAGTAATTCTTGCTATGGATAACTTTCTTGAAATTACTTTCTTGTTTAAAACTAATAGGTTTTTTCTTTGTTTTTGTTATTACAGTTACTCACTCTGACATTCATGAGACTGTGTCATTCATGGAGTTTTGAGTTCATGTTACCAGATTCCCTGCAAGAATCAGTGATTTTCAAAACAATCTTAACAAGGCCAGTGACTTTCAAAAAGCAGAAAAATCCCAAAAAGTGGATACTGCCACTGAACAAATATTTTTAGTAGCTTGTTTTTAATTTTTCAGCAGCTTTTGACAGCAAAGATCTCAAACAAGCATATAAATTTTGTCTAGAGATTAGATGGGTCTAGCTAGTCTGACTTCACTAATGTTTGAATTATGGCCCAGTTTGAGGCAAGAGTTGGGGAAAAGTGTTTGGGTATGAATCCATACTACTGCTGCATGCCACTTGTCATCTTTCATTAGCTTTTCTTTTCATTTCAAGATTAAGTTCTCATAAAGTGCACTCAGCAGAATTGTGCAGAAAGCTGCCTGCAGCTAGTGTAAAAGAGGGGGGTCACTCACGTGCAGTTTTCTCTTGGGAGTCCCCCTGTATGCATCTGTGTTACCCGTGATGTCAGTCGTGGTGCACTTGGGGGAGAATTGGGGAAGCTGGTCTGTGTCTTTCTTTGGGCCAGTTGAAGTGTGTCACTAACAGTGAGTGAACATAAATGAGTTGACAGGGTATTACCTTTAAGGAATTGCATGCAAATGCTTCTCTAGGTGCCGTGAACCCAGGGGTAGCAGGGGATCAGCTTTCTGTGGCTCTTCTAATGAAGTGAAAAGGGAAGATAACAGTGGGGAGATCTCTCCCATGATCAGTGGGGAGAAGATGTATAGTACTGAATTTCATAGAATCATAGAATGTTAAGTGTTAGAAAGGACCTTAAAGATCATCTCCTCCCAACCCTCCCTGCCATGTGCAGGGACACCCCTAACTATACCAGGCTGCTTAAGGCCTTATCCAACCTGGCCTTCAACACTGCTGGGGTTGGGGATCCGCAGCCTCCCTACCTGGGGATTTTGGAAAGGAAGGTTAGCTGCTTGCAAGTCTAGCCTTTATTCCCAGTAAAAAGCTAGAATTCATACTGAATATACTCGCAGAACTGAAAATAAAAAAATTAAAATAGTGGATCCCAGGCTGCAGGCCTGTATAGCTCTAAGTAGTTCATGAGAAATTTAAAAATTGTGAAGGAGGGACAAAGGAAACTGCATCTTAATTTCTTCTTGAGTTTTTGGTACCGCATCTCATAAGTTTCTTCACTGTTTTATCATATATCCAGGAAGTATTGTATACACTGTAAGGCAGACAGTGTACAGTGATAACATTAGCAGGTAAGTAATCAATTTATCACAAACTAATTTGTGGAAGGACTCGTAAATGAATAACGTTGGGAACCGAAGTAAAAGATTTGGTTATGTTACTGAATGGTGCGAATAGAAAACAAATATATGTTTTCTGACTTTCCCTTTCTTTCTGGCAAGTAATTTTGCTGTTCTGACCTTGGCTGATGAGTTTTCTTGTGTCTTGCTTACGTTATGGCATTAATGGTTGTTTCAAGGTCTCTGTAGCAGTATTTCTGTCACTCAGCTGCAGCGTGGGGACAGTCAGCTAGCTGTGCCTTGTGCCTGGCACCAGCCTGTTTCAGTAGAAAGCTGAAGCAGCTCAGTGCGGGCTGTGTTCTCATGTTGATGGGTGCAACTGAGCAGATGCTCCTGTTTTTCCAGGACCTCATTTTTTTTAGTCTGTTACTGTAACCAGAAAGTCTGGACAAACAGCAAAAAGGCTTTTGTGAGAAGGAGATGCCAAATGAAATAGGAGGAGAACATAAGGAAGGGAAAGGAAAGAGTATTTCATGCAATTCACAAGTGAAGAAAAAATTGATTAATTAAAACAGTAAATTAAACCACCAAAATGATTCATTAAGGACTGGGCAGCTTTTTTAAAAAAACAAAAGCAAACTAGAAAACTCTAACTATCCCTTTAATTTGGAACTCACTGATTTATTTTCAAATTACTGTGGTTGATTAACTCTGGAGTTGCTTCTAAAATAACAACCCCTCCCCACATGATCTGCCTGTGTCTTGCTGAAGCAAATGTCATTGTGATTCCCCTCCACCCTTGGATTGTCCTTTTGTTACGTGTGACTTGGTCAACACAGGGCTTTTGGCCAGCACCCCTGGCATATAGTGAGATCCCATTTATGTGAGCTTAACCCAGCATTATTGGGTCACACTCACCCATTACGCGTAATTAAATGTATTCACTCCCATCCTGCCATCTTGTTCTTCATGAGTAGTTCTGTCCTTGAATCACTGAATTTAAAGATTATATATTTCCAATTCATGGTGAAGCCATTTTAAAGCTTTTCTTTCCCCATTTTTGAATGTGGGATATATGCCTTTAATATTAAGGGAACAAATGCGGTCTGAACTAGTAAAACCAAACTTTGATGGGTTTTGTTATCAGGCTTCTAATATGATATCAGAGAAGTGGTGGGTCTAAAACAGGCCAAAAAACTTTAGTTGTTACCCTATGTATAGTTGCTTAATTTGAAAAATTACTTCAGTGTTTGGGGAGCATGGAAAAGACCCTTTGAAAACATTTTTTTTTCTGTTTATCACATTTCTATTAAATAAGCTGATAATGAAAATAATTTTTAAATCTCATTCCTAATCAGTCTAGAAAATAATTTCCTTTAATTTTTTTTTTAATAATCACAGAAAATAGTAGTAGAAAACTGTTTTCTCCTGTATAATGTTCTTTCTACTGTATCCTTTTTATCATTACAGTGAACAAATAAGAAATTAACTAAAGAAAATTTGTTTTTATATCTAGGTGTCAACATACACCAAGCAGACCATAAGTAATTATAACTGTATTTTTGCTTACTGAGGTAGTTCCTGTCAACATTTTTATTTGCTTCTGTTCTGTAGAAAGTAACGTTATGCCAGTTAGTTATTATTGTAATAGACATCCATCTGACAGGATATATGGTCTCAATAGGTTCTGACCATTATACCTGCTGCTATGTTCTCCTGATCATAAAATGTGGAAGCAAATTACCTGTCTGTTAAAATTGTTAGACTATATTGGTGTGATGTCTGTATACCATTGCTTTCTCTTACTGAAATAAACCAAAGCACTAATTACATTCTTTTCTCTTCTTTCCCCAGGAAGCTATTGATTGCCTAGAAATTAAGAAAGGGTGTGAGAAGTCTGACTGATCAAGGTGGAATTTTTTTTTCCCAGAGCCTTTTCACAATTGCCTTTTGCAAAATCTTCAGACAGTCCCATTTGTGCCATGTTTTGTGGCTCTCACCGTAAGAGGAATTTGTCTTGATGAAGATTCCTAACATTGGTAATGTGATGAATAAATTTGAGATCCTTGGGGTTGTAGGTGAAGGTAAGTAGTATCTTAATAAAAGATTAATTAGAATTTTATATAGATTTGAATTAGTCCTCTTGATGATAGTAAGTTAGCAGTTGCAAAATTTTTCTTGTGTATGTTTATTATCTATGGCTTCTGCTAATTTCCTTGTCGGATGGAGAAGTTTGGAAGCTGAAAGGAGTGGAAGAGAAAAAGAACAGTTTTGTGGGGGTTTGGGGGTTTTTTTTGTGTTGGTTTTTTTTTTTTCTTTAAAAAGTTTAATATATTGATTTCTCATTAGTGGTACTAGGGAGATGCAAGTTATCAAACTTACCTGCAAACGTATTGTTAAAAAAATAATTTCAGTGTTTTAAAATCCATTTACTTTTGAGCAATTTTTATGAAATTGTTAGAGTGTGCAGAGATTTAGCACCTGTATATGCAAGTTCTGGATAATAATACTGGGAACAATGTTATTTCTACAGTTAGGAGGTTATTGAACACTGTTTTATCTTGCCACTTTTAATTTTTTTCTGCTTTGAGATGGCTTATATCTCATCATCTTTGTTTCAGGAGCCTATGGCGTTGTACTTAAATGCAGACACAAGGTAAGTGAATTGCTTTTAAGTCAGAGGGAAATACAGTGACTTTTGATGAGAACGGAAGTGTTACTGTGTATGAGATGTGGCATCTGGGGTGGACTTTTTCTTGCCATCAGTTACTTAATAGCAATCTTAATTGCAAGTTTCAGGGGCAATGGCTATATCTAGTACCAAATCTCTTTTTTTTTTGTGTGTTTAATATTTGTCTGAAATATTATTAATGTTTCATTAATTTCAACTAAGAGAGTTTTTAAGAAAAGAGACCAAAAAAAATTATTTTGGAACACAATTTATGCTCATGCAGTCTTAATTTGAATGCCAAACTATTTGCCAAATAGTGCTGCATAAGGACTTTGCTGTCTTGGAAGGGGCAGGGGAGAGAAAGCAGGAGTCCATGAGGGATTTTGACATCTGTACGATGATCAAATGGCAGTAAGAAAGCAGTAACATGTTTTGGTTGTTGATTTTAATTTTGAAAAGGAAGACGTTAAAAAGGAAAGAAGAAACACTGATACAAAAATGAAGTCTGGCAACCTGTCTACACTATTTTAACTAGTGTGTAAGTGGGATGTATTTGAACTTGCTGCTCGTCAACACAGAACTGACACAAACTACTTTGCTGTCTTCGGAGCTGCAGTATAGTCATATAAGAAAATAACTTCTCTGAAGCAAAACATTTCAGAATTGTAAATTTTAGTGATCCAAGAATACAAAAAAGTATTTTTATGTAGTTCATACCTTTTTCTAGAAAAAGTTAGGACTGCGCAGAGGGTTTGTGTTCCTATGGTAGCTTTTAGCATGTGCACAAAAGGGCTTTTGCACACATCGTATGGTTCTATCTGGAGTGTCTTACACTGTTGTACTGACTCAAAAAGGGAAAAAAAAATTAGAACTTAAGATCCTATCTCAAGCTGAAGCCTTGTTGGGCTTGGGGGTCTATAACAGTCAATAGACTGACTTAGGTAAATTGGATCTTTTTAGATAGTTAGGGTATGAAAATTCAGGGCGAGTAGTTTGAGAACACCTGGGTAGTGATGATACAGTTTGTACTAGGCAGCTCTATTCTTTGTGGAAAGTAACCTCACCCAGACTCAAGAAGTTTCTAGGATTTCCTGCACTGCTGAGTGAAATTTAAGCTGTGTATGTTTATTCATGCTCATGGGAAAGAGTTCAGTACTCTAAAAGTATAGTATATTGGTAGGGTAATCTGTTGTCCAGGTTCCCATGAGAATACCTTGCAGTACAGCAGATGACTAGAAAGGAAAGGTTTTCCTTTAGCAGAGGAAAGTGTTTCTTCTTACATCCTCTTTGAGACTGCTACCTTCCTTGTGAGCATCTATGTTTTTTGGTATTAGCACCATTTTTTTTCTACAGCTTCATCTTAATGGAAACAGCTGTGCTAAAGTTTTAAAACAAAGTGGCATTTCTTTAAGCTTCTAGCAAGTGGGTTTACTAAGACCTAGGGTTTCCAGTTTTTGGAGATTTCAAGAAAAGGTGAGGTATGTTGCTGTTTTCATCTAACTGATTTATGATTCTCACTTAAAACAAGCTGCACTGGGCCTCTGAGAGGAGATGTGTATAGGAGCCATCTATTTTACAAAAAAAAGAGTAACTGTCTGAAAGTTAAATGTTGGCCTTTCCTACTTGTATAGGAAAACAAAGATTAAACACACCTTCATACAGTCTTAACAGGCTTATCTGGAAATGCAAGGATATATGGTTTGGGGTTTTTTGTTTGCATTTTTGGGGTATTTTCTTACTGTTTGGCTGCTGGTGGGCATACTTTTGAATGTAGAAGTATTTATATTAATGTTTATAAATAGTGGTAATATGCCAGGATCAAATTCCCAGCTATTTTAAGTCAATATATCTCCACTGTATTGAGAGAGTAAATTTTGTGTGAAATGAGGAGCCAGCCCCTAATTGAAACAATTTTCCAACATATAATCCACTAGTGCTTCAATAAATATCTAGCTTTTTGCTTCAGTGCATTTCACTGGCGTGTGTATGTAGATTTAAGTAGGAGAGAATGGCATAAGGAACAAATACCTTGTCCTTATTATATATATTTTTCCTTTGCTAAGGGAACATTAGCAGAAAAGCTAAAAGCTCTAGAATGACTGTGTTTACATTATTATACAGCATGTTTTTATCCCAAATCCTTCATCACTAATTGTGGTTTGTGCATAAAGGTTACTTGTTTATCTGAGGGGTTTTTTCTGATGCAAAGCTATTACAAATAATGTTGAAAAAAAGCAGAGATGATGTTCTGAAAATCTTTTTCCTATTTTTTCATTTAGTCAGAGGACTTTTCCTAAGGAAATACAGTGAAGTGCATTGTATTTGAAAATACTGGAAATACATTGGATAGTTACAAACTCTTAGAATAGGCTGTCTTAGCTTACCTGGATTTTGGCTGTTTTCTGAAAAGAAAAGCCACTTGAACAACTCAGAGATCACGGCTGAGGAGAAGAATCTTTGCTAATGTTTAAGATTTGTCAAATATTTTTCCTTTGAATAAAACCAGTATCCCTTTTACTTTGCAAAGTGGTCTTGCTGCTTTTTGCAGAGTTAACCTTTGCTAGTAGGCACAACTATTAGCAGGACTCTTGCTTCAGGTTTGAAACTAATAGTTTCTATCAATAGATAGTACTGTGATTTAAAATCAATAAAGTGGTAGGAAGATGCTGTGGTCTCCAAAGCCATAGGTCTGCAAAGATGGGCACATGGAGAAAGAAGCCTAAAGAAAAAAGTTAAGCCTAAAGCTAGTGTGAAATGGAAATGTTACACAGTGAGATAATAAACTGTGTGTATAAGAGGAACACTGACAATTGTAGTTTCAAGTAGAGTCTGTTGAAATGAGGTGAATACATCTTTAGATGCTTGAGATAAGCAGAGACTGTCTAGGTTGACAAGGTGATGATACTGGAACAGGGATTGTTTTTTTGGGATGAGGCAGAGCTCACCACACAGCCAGGCTGGAGAGAAAGAGGGGTTCATACTAGCAGGGAGTCAAACCATGAGAAGCATTTGGATAGTGCTCTCAGGCACATGCTCTGATTATTGGGGTGCCCTGTGCCGGGCCAGGAGTTGGACTTTAGTGATTCTT
This sequence comes from Corvus kubaryi, assembly GCF_017639235.1. Classification (NCBI taxonomy): domain Eukaryota; kingdom Metazoa; phylum Chordata; class Aves; order Passeriformes; family Corvidae; genus Corvus; species Corvus kubaryi. The sequence goes on along the minus strand of NW_024580667.1, from coordinate 12,625,035 downwards.
GTGGGTTCCTTCCAATGCAGGACATTCTATGATTTTATGCCTATATTGGTATGTATAAATTGATGGCTGTTTTTTAGGTTAGCCAGTTATGCAGGAAAATGTGTGATGATGAAGTTTCTCTAAAAGCATAGTTTAAATGAATGAAATCTCCTAGACTTATCTTGCAGTGTGCTGTGTGTTACCAGAGGCCTTGAGCCTGAGGGCATATAGTTTAATGATTTGGAAGTTTGGTGCAAGTTGTTCTTGTATGTCCAACATCTCTTGCCTAATGAGATGTTTTTTCTGGTGTTTTATTTTAGAAATGTGTCTGGTTTTGGTTATTCTTAACAGTATGAAATTCTTCTTTCAGATAAAGACCACTCAATTCCCATATTAAAAACAAACAAAAAGAAATGTTAGTTAGAATTATTTGTATTTGGCACTTCAGTACAATGAAGAATAACCTTTTGAATAGGTTTAGTACTTCCAGGCAATTTCTTCTTAGCCTAATATTTAATTTTGTTTTGTTTGAGCTTTCTGTAATACTCTTGCATTGTGTTCTGATAAGTTGTCTGCCTCAGAATACATGAAAGAAATATTTGCTGACCGCTTAAAGAAAGGTACAGTTTACTCATTAGAAAATATAATGAATATGCATATGTAGCAGAATCATTACATTTCTTTTCAGTATCTCAGCCTTTTTCATGTCTTTTATTACCCAAACCCCTACGGACCAGCAGGGTCACGGTTTTCTTAGTTTTCCCTTTGAAGACAATTTTTTTTGTTGTTTCTACAGGCAGCCCACTTCTACACACTTCACACTGTTTGTGTTTGAGCAGAGTAAGGAATTCCCCTTTTACCAATGTGGGCCAACTTGAGAAAATTTTCCCATGTCCATTACTGTGCTTTGAGGAAGTCATCCTTGTAGGACAACCAGCCCTCACAGGACTGGCTCTGAGCAGCTCCTAGAACAAGGCGAAATCTGTTCTTTTGAAAGTGCAGGGTTGTATTTCTACTGTCCGTGTCTCTTAATTCTTTCAGAATCTTAATTCCACTATGTCATGGTGGAGATGCTGGTCTGTTGTAATCCCCGTAAGAAGGGCATGCAGGCTCTGTAAATTGTAATTTAAAGTGCTGCTTCTTTAGTGAGTATTAACTTGAATAAAGTAAAATAAGACAGGTAATCTTACATCCCTTAAAATGCTGGGAATCTTCAGTTGTGCAGCGTCAAAATGGCCTTTGATCAGAGTGCAGTATACTGTGCAGACCAGTCTGTAAGAAGAGGTTTTTTCATTATTTTCATTATCCAACCTGTTACAGGATTCTTTTAAAAGAAAACTCCTGATCAATTCTGTTGTCAAATAGAAAGATGTTCTCAGGACAACTTCTTGCTACATCCCTAGATAAAGGCAAGGCCACACAGATTATGTAGCTTCAGATGCTGAGTGGGAGCTGGTTGCAGGCTCCTCTGGTACAATGACCTGGCTGAGTTTGTCCTGCAGTCCAGTCAGCTGAGCCTGGGCCACCTCAGGTGAACTCTAATGTGCATCACTGGTTTCTCCATGTACAGTGTTCTTCTGGTTAGGGTCCACACACATTGCCTCTGAGGTGATCATCAGCCTTCACATTCCTGTTGGTTCATTGATCAGTGTCAAGCAATTGCCTTCTCCATTTTCCAAAAATCTGATTGTCTCCATCATGCTGTATTACCCTTGCAACAAATGTTGGAATGCTCTAAGTCCTCCGTGAAAAATGGACTTTTTGGTAAGGCTTCTCTTAAAAAGGCTGTATTTTGCTCTCTTCAGAAGGTGCTTTGAAGCAGGTGTTCCCTCTAATGTAACCTGTGTTGTTCTGTCTTCTAGCCCTCATGCAAAAACTTTTGACTTGTTTCTTAGCTATTTCAAAGCAAATGTACGTGCATTCAAGCATCCTTCTCCTTTGCAAGGATCTCCTTGCTTTCTTAGGATATTTGAAGGAAGATGAGCTGTGTCTGTTGTGGCAGTGCTCTGGTCACGCAAGCAATTCCACTACATTTTCTGTAACCCTAAAGAGTGGTTTCATCATCTGGGATGACAGGTAGTTCAGATCATGAGTATTTCTAGAACTGTGCACTGATTCTGGTTCCTCCTGGTTTTTTCTCACAAATTTTATGTGAAGCAGCTAGGACCTGGTCATGCCGCTTTCATGGAGCGAATGAGTATTTCATACTCAGAAAATTTGGGTTTTCTCTAATATTGTCGTAAAAGCAGAGTTCTGAATCTCCCTGGTGGATGTTAGAATCCCTTTTCTGACTCTTGTATCTGCTGATGTTATTAACACCTTTGCACTTCAAATCTGCTAACCATTTTTATGTTGTTGAGTTCCCCTTTAGTGTTAAAAGGTAAGTGTACTTGTTTGTAAAAGTTGCAGGTTTTTTCAGTGTGTTGTGTATTTTCATGTACTTGCTTTAGATTTGGCTCTCAAGGTTCCTTAGCTCCCCAGCAGGTGCTAAGCCAAGTATTTGGACTGAAGAATACAGTCAATGCAGTTTAATGTTTATGGTATTATCTTTTGTACTGAAATGGGTACAGCTGTTTCTTGTTTTACTTTGGATTTGACTGATTTGACAGTAGTTCCTGTTTGGTTGATTGAGAAATAAAATTATGAGTAACTGAAAAATCTGAGTTCTCAAAATGAGACCAGATTGCTGCCTGTGTTCTTTCCCCTCAATGCTACAGTCTTTCATATGGTGAAGGTAGTACGAATTGATTTCAAATTTTGGCTGCTGAGTTGAAGAACACAATAGCACTGCCTGGTATTTGAGCCCTGGGATACCAGCTGTGCTGATCTGTAATTTTCTGGGTTTTGGTGTTAGTATTTCACCAAAATTTCTGTGATACTGTGAGTTAAGGAGAGGTATTCCTGTCTTGACAGAAGTAGACATCGCTATTGTTATATAAGTATGATATTGGTATTCAACATTTTAATGATTTGTCTGATGGTAAATGTTAAAATACTGCTGTTAAAAGATAAGGAAAACAGACTGCAGTGGTAAGCATTTAGCATTACGTGCCAAGTGATTCTGTTCAGGGAAAGCATATTTTAAATATTTGTATTTTTTTCATATGCAATGGACTTTCAAAATCAGAAACTTTCAGCAAAATATTAATGATGTAAGGAGCATTTTCAGTGCTTGGTTTTATCATTTCAGAGTAAAGCTGAGAACTGAGAAACGTGTAGACTTTCCCCAATCTAATTCCTGCACCTGGGGAAGACTAACCCCAGGGCTGGGGGCTGACCTGCTGGAAAGCAGCTCTGTGGAGAAGGACCTGGGTGGGAGTTGTGGTGGACAACAAGCTGGCCATGAGCCAGCAGTGCCCTAGAGGCTGAGAAGGCCAATGGGATCTTGGGGTGCATTAGGAACAGCATTGCCAGCAGGTCAGGGAGGTGATCGTGCCCCTCCACTCCCCCTGGTGAGGCCACGTCTGGAGTGCTCTGTCCATTTCTGGGCTCCTCAGGATGACAGAGACATGGAGATCTTGGAGTGGGTTCAGTGGAGGTCAACAAAGATGATTGAGGGATTAGATCATCTCTCTTATGAGGAAAGGCTGAGAGAACTGGGCCTGTTCAGCCCTGAGAAGAGACAACTGAGAAGGGATATCATCCAGTATCTGCAGGGAGGTGTCAGAGGATGGGCCCAGGCTCTTCTCAGTGGTGCCGAGCAATAGGACAAGAGACAGTGGACAGAAACTGATGCACAGGAAATTCCACCTGAACATGAGGAAGGACTCTTAACTGTGTATGACTGAGCACTGGAACAGATTGCCCAGAGAGGGTGTGGACTCTCCCTCACTGGAAATACTCAAGAACCATCTGGGCACAATCCTGTGCTATGTGTTCTAGGATGACCCTGCTTGAGCAGGGAGGTTGGGCCAATGACCCACTGTGGTCCCTTCCAACCTGACCCACTCTGTGATTTTGTGATATACACTAGAATGGCTATTTTGTGTCAGATGATTTCAGCCAGCTCAGTATCTTAAAACTGATTTTATTAGAGGTAAACAACAGATGAACAACAGGGCTGGTGTGATGTGATACTCCCCGCAGTATTCACAGTGTCTAATTCATACAGTGCTACTGGAAAGTCATTATCATCAGAATATTCTAGCACAGAATATGTCAGCAGTGTATTTTTTAATTTCCTTATCCTGTGCCTAAAGCTGCCTATCCTGTAGGTCTTCTACTTGCCAATGTGTCTTGTTTAAAGTATTAACTGATGTTTCTGCATGCTGTGTATTCTGTCCTTATGTATTTTTTAATATACCATCAATTTACATATAACTATCCATTAGCTAAAACTAGGTAAAAATACAGTGTCAAATCATATTGATTCATGTCTAAGATCTGACATATTCTCTCATTGTTACTATTGCTGTCTCGTTGTTGCCTCTGTTTGGTTACATCCGCACATTTTTTGCTGATTTTTTCTTTGATTTTTGTATGTAATTAAAAGCAGTATGCTAATTTTCTCAATTAATCAAATGTGGTTTGGCTTTGTGGCAAGATTTTTGATTTTAATTGTTCTGCCAGGGTTAAAATCTCTGTGCAGCATACTGTTTTCTTTCAGTAAGGGCACCTCACCTATGCAGTATTACTGCATTAATGCTGTTGTTTCTCAGGCTAAAGCATGACATCACTGATGTTTTTTTGTGGGAAAACTTGTGTAAAACACATACAATGAACACGAGACTTCATGGAACCTCTGAGTTTGCCAGTAGTAAATGTTTGCAGTAGTCGAAGCTGAGATCTGTCCGAAGTATTATGTGAAGAAAATAGAGCTATTAGGCAAGCGGTAGTGCTGAAAGTTGTATTAACTCTTTAATAACCACTTGCTTCAGCTTCACTATGAGGCAGTGAATAACCTTTTGAATTCCTTACAGAATTCTGGTGTGAAATGTTAGATGCAGAGTATTTGTTTCATGGACTTCCAGACTACTTCCATGGCATTCCCTTGAGTGCAGCAGTAAAAGGCAAGCTCTCACTTGATTAGTGCTGATTCACTTCAGTTATTGCTTTCCTATACATAGAAGTGACATACAATGACCATCTATAACTGGTCATTGTGCAGGGTAGGTGTGAATGTGGTATTGACAGTTTTTAAAGCTTTCATTTTTCATTGATGAATTGTGACATTTGTCTTTACCTGAACCTTCCATAGTCCCCTTGGTGCCCTCTGGCAGGGGGAAACAGACAATCAGATTAGCATTATATTAATGTATTTTAAATATCATCTATGTCAATAAAGTCCTGATTTACATTCAAGTGGAAGATTCATATGTATACTGTGGCTGCTCCTAAGATCGGATAGTTGTGCAGAATGGGGCATAGAAACTGAAGTTGCTGAGTTCCCACAGTTTGACCAGACTACTACTAATTCAGTCTCCCCTCTCACCCCCGAGATGGGCTATAATATTCTCTGTATCACAGTATTGCTGCCTTTTATTTCTTTTCGTTAAAATCTTATTCCCAAATCTCTCTCTCTCTTCAATATTTTTTAAAGAGTTGTTTCATACTACATTTCTTAATAAAAAACATTAAAGTACTAATTTTGAGGAAGCAGCAGATTGTAAAATGTCTTACCCACACTAGTGGGAAAAAAAAAAATTAGATCTCTGTTTGGTGTTGTCCTGTTTTCTTCGAAATCTGAGTCCTGGGATTAACTGAAGTAAACATTTGGATTCACACTTGTAAGGCTGTGTAGGATGAGGGGATGAAGTAAGGTAGTCCCAGATCTTTTTTTCATTGTTTCTAATGTTTTCTGTCTGTTATTTCTGCTATACATTGCTAAGATATGCTTTGTTTCAAGGTTTTATTTAATTTGATCTTATAAAAAACCTTGCTATCTTTATCAGTCAAATACAGTGATTTCTTTAAGTGGGCCTGGCCAGGGTTCAACAAAGTGGGCATGAATTTATTAAATTACCAGAGGGGATGGTAAGGGAGGCTTAGGTTGGGTATCAGGAAAAGGTTCTTCACCCAGAGACTGGCCAGGCACTGGAACAGGCTCCCCAGGGAAGCGGTCATGGCACCAAGCCTGACAGAGTTCAAGAGGCATTTGGACAGTGCTCTTGGGCACATGGTGTGATTCTTGGGGTGTCCTGTGCAGGCCCAGGAGCTGGACTCAAGGATCCTTGTCCTTTCCAGCTAAGGATATTCTGTGATTCTATGGAAGTTCATTTTTTTGTTATTAACATAAGTCACTTTGTAGCCATATCGATGGAGTGGTGCTGCTTTGATGTCTGCAGTTGTGCTGTGCTGTTTCCCTTTTGAGTGTTTTATGACAATCCAGACTGGTGTTTGAAAGTTCCCCTGTAGGATACTCCATTCCCTTACCTCCTCCTTTGTGTTTGTCATGTTAGGAACCCTGCTCAGATATGGGTGGTGTTCAGTACCAAAAATTCTCATTCCGTCTCTCCTTTGTTCCCAAAGGCTAATATTTAGAAATGAAAGGTACAGGGCAAAGATAAGAGAGAGAGCTTTCAGAGTGGAAAAATTAACTTGCTGTGGAAGGGGGCACTAAGACTTTTTTTTTTCAGATGTGTTCAATTTAAAGCAGTACAGTATGAGGGTGTTTGCTCTCAGTACCACAGGTTAGGATGGCTTAAGTTGGCTTGTCCATTATAACATTTCATATAGCACAAAGCTGGGGTGCAGAGACGCCTGATGCTGCTGAAGTTCGTCAAAACAAGAAGGGTGAGGGAGACAAACAGGGGGTTCACCCTTGTACTTCAGTAATTGAGGTAGCTGAAGGAAGCATAGAAGCCTGAGTTAAAAATAACAAGAGTGATTCATCTTACTTTGGAAGGATATGTAAAATGTGTTATTGATGGTTTTCAATTAAAATTAAGTCGAAGATAAGCAATTTGTTGCAGTCACAGTATCTAAGATCAGTATTTCTTTTAGTCAGACAGTTTCTTCCAGTTGGTCACACTAATGGCTCTGGATTAACTACACATCTTTTGCACTTCTTCTTTTGTTTCTTAAAGAAACTAGATGTATTTTTGATAGTATTTTACATAATATGTTATATGAATTCTTGCTGTGGGTACTGGTGTTGCTAAGTGAAAGGTTACTGCCTATGCTGCAAATAACAGCTTTGCTTGGAATATTGCTGGTAAATAAACAAGCCCCTTAATAGTTGCTGCAAACTCCACCTGCAAAGGGATTATATATACACTTGGAATAATACAGGAATCATATTCAGACCTGCAGCAGTGTGTTCTGTGGCTGCCCTTAATGGCTCTTAATTGCAAGCAGCTTGTAGTGCTGTATCTCATTTTAAGGTCCTGGTAAGTGAAATCTTATTTTTAAGTCTGGATGTGATGAGCACCCAAAGCAAGACTATCCATACAAATTATTTTTTCTTGCAAAAAGTTGGAAATGTTATGCTGAAAGTTAACGTTTAGGAACGTGACTACAGTATTTCTTAGAAGCAGCAGCAGGAGGAATTGAAACAGATGAGAATTAGAGATCTGATGTAGGGTCTTGGACCATTAGGAAAGTAGCAGTGCAAGCGAGTGAATTTATAGTTAATGCAAATTAATATATGGGAGAGGGAACAGCATATGGCTAATTATAGGGCTACATCTGTAGTAGTATGAACTTGGTTGAATATTGGATTACAATCTGGTCTTGTCATCAAATTGCAAATGACTGTGTATTGTAATTGATGCAAAGAAAATTATATTTCTAAATTTTAGGCTAATTGTTTTCCTGCGAGGGATTCCAGTGGAGTTTTTAAACTTTTCTGGGACACGTGAGCAGCTCTGAGCACTGGGTTCATCATCTATTTCTGGACACTGTGTATTTAAACAAAGGCCACTAAAATAGAGCACAACTCAATGTTTCAGAAGATCATTCATGTAGATTATTAAATGTAAAACGGTAAAAATGAGTTGGGATCATCTGGCTGGCATTTGAAATTACTTGTAGCAACCAAGTTGATCTAAAAATTTTAATACACTGAAGTGTCTTGAATATACCATTCACATTGCCTTATTTTCTTAATTTTTTGGTGAATTTAAAGTCTTTTTTTTAACTCAGGAGTTCTGGAAAATGAGCATTTGACAGTGTAGGTAAAACACTGACAATAACAGTGAAAACTTTCCTATCATTTCACTTTTTCTAGAAACTATAGGCTCTTCCTGGCACTGTATTTTTTTTCATCAGTAAAGATTACAGTGTGTTTTTAAATAGTACGTCGTCCTTCTGAATGTCCTGGTTATTTCCTTGATTCCTGAATTTCCTTGATTACTCTCTTCTCTATAATTCCTAACTGGTGGAATACCCTCCTAAAATATAAAAAACTTTCTATTCTTTTTGAATAAAAATTCCTGGAATTTGTAACTTCTTTTGAAGTATACTGGTATTTACTTCTCATTCAAAGCCTGGATAACAATAAATGGGGAAAAAAGGAAAGTAGTTTCCGTTCATACCATTACAGCTGTTAAAATTTGTACAAACGTGTAAAATCTCATGCAGAGAATTTAATAATTGCACTTATTATGTGTGGTGTTTGATCACAGCTAAAAGCCTAACTAAGGGACTAGACAAACCTGATATCACAGTGTGGTGATCAAGAAATTTTGGATACAGTGGAAAGGCAGGCTGAGCTCTTGAATAGAGGCCACTTTTGCCAAGACTGCTTTGTGCTCTTTTTTCAACCAATAGCAGTTATTAAATGTTTGCACAGAACTGAAATCATTCTTTATGATATCTATGCCTTATACATGTGTTACAGTTCTGAGACTCTTCAAAACACATAGTTCTTTTTGCTGTGTGTAGCTGCACCTGCACCTGGACAATAAAGCTTGATGAGTCTGCTGCTTGCTTTTTTTCAAGAATCAATTTTTTTCCAATGGCATGCTAGCTTCTCCTTTTCTAAAGTATGTCTATTTAAGCTGCTTCTGGTTTAAGATAAAACCTAAAACATCCTCTGGTTTTATAAAGTATTTGCATTTTTTCTATCCCTGATTTATTTTAATTTAAATTGCTAAATTAGCCCAATCTTTGTGCAAGTTCCTTTTAAGCCCTAACATCTTAGAACATAATGGCTTTACTTTGCCCATTATGAAAAATCACCCACTTTATGCAATTTTATTTTCACTTTTTCGGATGTGTAGCAAAGTGAGGATTTGTTTCTGAACAGAGCAGGTATCTCTTTTTTGGAAACAGATACCAACATTGCTGTCCAATTTTATAGTTGCTTGCACCTTAAAAACTTTGATAAGGCATCTTCTGTCTCTTTCTCCATGTGAAGAGTAGTTTCTGTACAGTACTGGGGTGTAGAAAGATTAGTATTATGAAGTTCAGTGTCAGTCTTGCATAAAGGGAGGGTGAATATTTGCAGTTCTTGAAGTGAAATGATTGTACTCGTGGATGGCTATTCCTTCATGGTTTCATTCACATGTACCCTCATACCCACACACTTAGAAGTATAAAGGGACGTGTGTGTGCTCATGGGAGGTGTCAGATTTGGGCAGTGTCTCCAGTGTGCAGAATGAAGGACAATGGTAAGGAGCTTTCAAGTCCCCACTTCATCTCTGAAGTTCCTCTGGGTGGTGATGACAAACTAGTTCTTACATCTTTCGTTTATGTGTTATGTTTAGATGTTGTCTGTTGTTTTGGATGGTCCTTAGCTTCAGTCTTGCTTTCTTGAACTTCCAGGGGTCTGTTTTCTGCTTTTCCTTGTTTGGAGTTTGTGTTTGAAAAGTATGTTTATAATCTGTTTCCCTGATAGGCTAACAGAGGATAGGCTCATATATTATGAGCTGCAACCTTGTGGCCATCCTCCTGTTGGGATGCATGATCTGCTTGTGAGTCAGCTGTGCTGCAACCTTCTGGGCTTGGCATAATGTTTTACTCAATTTTACTATTGGAGCACCATCCCATGAACAGTTTTCTTGGTTATTAACACTGTTTTCTCTTGAAACCTTGTTGTGCAGTTTCTCCTCATGCTCGTGCATGCTTGTGTGTGCACTCTCTGAGTGCTTCCCCAATATCCTATTCATACTTCCCCTGATCTGTTACACACTTCTGCAGCAGAAACAAGATGCCTATGTTCTCTGAAAGGGTGGTGGTTCTGTTTTCGGTTTTTGGCATAGAATTGTGCTGCCTTGTTAAACAGCTCTCCTAATCTTTCAGTCTAGAAAGAATCGTTATAAAATTGGGAAATCCTTCCCAAATGTGTTTTATGATGCATGTTTTTCATACAGTTCTAAGAACAGAAGATTACTACATATTCCAGTGTGCTGAAAATTATTTGCAAAACAGTTTTCTTAGACATAACTTTGGCTGAACAGGATTACCATCATTATTGATTTTCCTTTGGGTTGTAGATGGGCTTTAAAAAAATTGTGGTTTTGGGGTATGACAGAGGTAGGTGACATTTGTAAGTGTAATAATGCACTGAGATGTGGAAAGACGAAATGCTGTAGGACCTAAAAAACTTGACTGGTTACACCTACCTCTTCTTTTGACGGTATGCATCTTGACCAGGAGGCAGGCTATCTTCTTGAAATCAATTAACATTTCCATCAGAGATGGAGTAATGCCATGTTTATGCACAGAAATATGTTGCAGGCAATGCCATCTGCAGAGCAGAGCTGACTAGCTGCTGCTTCTACAGGATCAAGTTTCCTGTGACTGTGTGAAAAACTCAGAGTGGTGCCTACCTGTTTTTTTCCCCTCAAAGCATCAGCCAGTGAAGAATGGTGTTAAGAAACAGATACAAGATAGTATCTGATGGAATTGCACCCTGGGCTCTGAACCTGCTCTAATTTTGTAAGTCCTTCCTGCTTCCACTGCTATAAATGTTGTAGTGCTAAGGGACTATTTGAGGAGCAAAAGAGAATCAGCAGCAACTTCCCCAGTGACTTTAGAAAGGCTAAACATAGGCCAAACAACATCCATCCTTTGGGCTTTAGCAGGCTTAAGAAAAGAAAAAAAAGAAAAAAAGTGAGGGAGTGGCATTTCTCCCCAGAAATTCTGGGGCGTAGTGCCCCCTTCATCCATATCCCTCAGATAACAGAAAAGAGACTGCAGACCAGATGTCTAGATGATGTCAGTATCAGAGCAGCAAATCAAGGGTGATCAGCCTGTCTATAGTATTTCTTGGTTTCTATTCAGTAGGGTTCTCAATTAAATGGATAGTGTTTAATTTATACTGCTGAAGATGAGCTTCTGTTGCTTTACCAACATCCTTCCAATTGCACATGTGCACGTGTAGATAGCTGTGTGAGTGTGTATATACACACACACATATTTGTTTAGTTAATGAGTTACAGCAAAGTGGTCTCTTCTGGTCAGTTTTAGAAAATGGTACTAGCCCATTCCTTCTGTTGCTTCTTAGCAGATTTTTGTATGTACTAGTTATCATGTTGTTACACTGATCCTTTTCATTTTTATGGATATAAGGAGAGCTGTACACTTGTGCCTCAGTATAAAATATGAATGGCAATAAATCTGCTGTTTTATCAAAGTATTTAGCAGGCATGTACAAGGCTTTAACAAAATATGAATAAAAATTTCACAGCTAAGTCTTGTGATTATATTTTCTCAGCTTTCACTTGTCTCTCCATCTGAAGATCATGTTTCAGGAACCTTTTGAAAATGTATCCTTACTGCTAAAGTGTCTTGTGGTTTTTTCCTAAATATGTTTGTGTGAAGGAAAACAATCTTTTTACCACTTCTGAGCTATTAAAAGAAAAATGAAAATGAAAGGTCTGTTTAGTTTTATCACTCTGTATCTGCAGTAAACAATAAGACCCAGAATTTTTCAGTAGGAGAACATGCCTTTTCTGAACGTATCTGGCTAGGAATCAAATTATGAGGGCATAATTTGTTCTTGCAAAGAACAAATATGCGGAAAGAGAAAAGTAAAGGAAAAATTAGGTATCTCTTATCTATGGATTTGTTTGAGGTTTTTCTGTTGATTTTTAGACTAGGATAGGTTAACAATTAACGTTCCTCAAGGCCACCTTTTTATTTTTTGAAGAGGTGGTGATAGTTGACTAGTCACACAGTACTACCTGAATGAAACCTGTGTGATGAGGCTAATTCTTTTTTTTCCTATGAGGATTTTAACTGCATTTAGAGTAAACAATTTATTCATTTGCCAGCTTTTTATATATATTACTAGATATCCAGAGCTATTGCTATATAATTTTATATTGCAATGTTGTTCCGTTTTTTAAAAAAAAAGAAATCACACCCAGAATCATGTTATGATGAAACCAAATCAGATTTAGCACATTCAAGCACAAATGCTAGTCAACAAGCTGCTGTTAGAACTATTGTTTACTCTCTGTACTACCAGAAGGCTTGCTACTATATCAGTTTACAAAGGACATAAGGCACCCTTCCTCTGAAGCTTTGTTTTCCGTATCTGCATGTAGTTTAGACCAAGTACTGCAATGAAGCTCCAAGCTTACTTGTACAGATTTAGCTTTTGGATTTTTGTAGTAATCTTAAATCAAATCTGAAACAGCAGTACTGTTACTAAACATTAATGAGAATTTTTTCTAAGTAAAAGGTTCAAAACCTTTACTCCAGGAAGAATCATAAAACTTTTCCAATTGTTACTTTTTCTTTCACCTCTGTTTAAATGACTCTTTATAGTGCCTTGGAACTGAGAGAAATAGGGCCCTAGGAGGTCAATATATGACATAAATTCGAAATCCATATTTTTCATATAACAGCCTCTCATGTTAAATATTTGAGCTCTTGCCCAAGGATCTGATCTGAAACATTCATGTGGAAGCTTAACATAAGGAGAAAAGCTACTTCTGATGGGGCCTTATTTGCAAGTTATTTGAAGTTCTATTAATTTCAGGTAGTACCTTTAATTATACCAGAGAAAGGAAATGCAAAGCTTATAGCAGGGATATTTATAGCTTCATGAAGATGCTCACCAGTGAACATACACTTTATTCTTTAATATGCAGGTGAAAGAAGAAGGATGAGCTTCAGAAATTCTGGTCTTGCTGCTAGCTATGCCAGATTGCTTTGTGGGATGTGAGAATTGACGCTGCACAGTTACGTTGGCAATGGGGATGTTCTTACTTCAGTAGCACAGTTTGGAATACTTTATTTGTGTTTCTAGCATGTGAATTACAAATACAATCCAATGGACTGTGATGATCTTAATGTAGCAATGCAACTCAAAGAATAATGATCCAGAGAAAGTAATACCTCTGAGGTTACTAGTCTTGATAAGATTTCTGAAATGTACCTTAAAAACATGTGCATGCATAAAAGTTTGTGCATGCAAAAATAAAACATACAGACAGAAGGGCTGCAAAGTTAAGTAACTTGGGTGGAATTAATCTCACCCACTGTTTCAGTGCTTAGGTCTTGCATAACCAATCTCCCTCATTTATGTAAGTTGAGAGAGTCCAAAATCCGAAAAGCAACTCTTACCATCTGGAAATTATTAAAATCAGTAACCTTCTGGCCAAATCTTCTCTCCCTCCCCTGGTTTTACTAACTGTGGGGAAAGCCTTGAAAAATCACAGTGAGTATCTAACTCTTAGCTGGCTAAAGCTAAGTGAGATAGACTCAGGAAATATTTGGCGTTTTCTGTAGATTCACTTAAGTCTTTTTGAACACAGAATATAATTGTTCTCAGTTTGTATTTAGCCTTGGAGGTTGCTGTTTCTATTTTAGGCCTGGAGAAGGGCTTCAGTTTCTTTTGCATACACCAGTATTTCCAATGAAAGAATGCTACCTTTTCCCCTCAAATACTGCCTTGCTTATATACACTGTGATAAACTTACTTTGCCCCCCCCCCCCCCCCTAATTTTCTAGACTTCTTCAAATACAAAATTCATCATGGAACACCATATGGATACCCACGCAGTTGTCACACAGCTGTCAGCTTCTAGTATTTGAGATGGCATAGCTAGTAACCTGTTGCCTTCATCCCCCGTGCATACCAGAACACTGTGGAATGAGACTCATCTGTGGTTTTAGTGGGTTTGCAGCTATTTCTGAATTCTCACCATTCCTCTGCTTTCAGTTAAATTGGGTTCCACTAAAATTTTAATGTTCACAGATTCATTTATTTGTTATGCTGGTTTTAACACTAGCTTCTGAGTCGAGGTGCCTTACCCCAGTTCTCTTTTCAAATCTGTTTTCAGGCTGCATTTGTCTGCTTTTATTTCCCAGTTTCTTTAGCCTATATTTTCCCTGGCCCTTAACTCTTCACTCTGCACTTTTTTGTCCTCACTCCTTTATTTCCACATGTATGTTCAGCTTCTCAAGTTAGCTAAATTACCATGCAACTTGTGTAGAGGCAGCCCTCCTGTTCCTCCAACCTCTGCAGCAGTGATCAGGAGGTGTTTGAGGTATGAATTTTGCCTGCTGTCTTTCTTTTAAGCAGTTTGGAATAAATTTTAATCTTAATGCTATTCTATGAAGAAGAGAAATTCTCTAAAAGGAATGCACTTTTAGATGCTCGACAGAGAAAAACGGCAGTTTTCTTAGGAGGCAAGATTTTCTCTCATTATCCAGAGAGTGCACTGTATAATCTCAGACAAGAAAAGCCTTTCTTTCTCTGCAAACCTGAATGTGGAAACTTTGAGAAGAAATGAAGAATACCGAGGAGTTGTTGCAGCCATTTGCACATGAGAGTTGCTAAAGTTAGGGCAAGCCATGTCTGTGCTTCTGCAGCATGGAAATGCCAGCAGCTGCTGCTGTTTATGTGCTTTTCCTTCAGCAGTGAGAGGGACAGGGGTTTTTTTACTAAGATAATGTTAAACCAAGTAAACTAAGTTTGAGAAATCTTCTGTTGTAGCTTGCACACTAAAACTAAAATTTAGTTGGTATGTAAAAATTGTTAATATAGAATTAATAGTGGTACTTCATGATGGATGGATGGATGGATGGATGGATGGATAGATGAATACAGACATTTCAGGAAAGATGGGCTCAAAAGAAAGAGGGGTGAAGTTTCCCTTTGTGGGAAAGAGTGTCTCAGATATATGGTGGTATTTTCTGGGATGGTGTGACAGCCCACTTTTAAGGAAAAAGTGGGTCCTCACAGATGGATAGCAGTTGAGACGCTGTGGTTGAGAGTTAGAGGGGAGATGAGAAACTATGGCATTGTATTGGGACTTTGTTGTACACCACCTGATCAAAGTGAAGAAATGGGCAAAGCCTTCTTTAAACAGTTGATGTCATTTCTGGAACACTTGTTTTTCAGGGGGGAACTCTGATGCTTTTTTTCAGGGGGGGATTTAACTTCCCTGGCATTTCCTGGACAGGCAGTGTGGTGGGATGTAAGCAGTCCCAAAGATTTCTGGAGGGTGTCAGGGAAGCTTTCTTGATTCAGGTGATGGAAAGACCAGCCAGATTATTATAATAATTGGCTACGGTGTTTGCAAAATAGTGGAGTTCAAGATCATGAGTATATTGAGCAGAAAATGTTAAGAAAGTACACACCTTGAACAGAGAGTCTTCAAAAAACTGGTAGGTGGGGATTTCATGGGAGGCAGCTCTAAAAAGCCCCTCTGACAATCCCATGTGAGTGTTGTAGATACCTCAGCAATCTTAAATGCTACTAGATGCCCATGTTTGGGCTACTGAATCATGACTTGAGTGACTGATCAATGTAGAGCTCTTAGAAGCTTGGAAACACAACTCACATACAGGCATCTGAATTTAGAGGTCTTTATCTGAAACTGAATTCCATCTGAAGAGTTTCAGCCTCAGGAACCTGCTTGACAAGTTTTCCTTTGGTTCACAGTAGGTCTTGTTTTACAAATTAAAGAAAATGCCTGTGAGATTGCTGATGAGAAAAAAGACAACCCCCCAAAAATTTAAAATGTGAAAGTACCAGATAAAAAATAAATTGTATCCACTGCAGAAATAAAGACTTCAAAACTTAAAGCTTGAGGTGTGATAAACGTCAGAAGTTCAGCCAATCATGATGAAACTATTTTGACTCTCAGACTTAAAATGACAATACTGAGGACTTCTTTAAAAAACCAACCAACCAACCAAAATAAGTATTTTCCAGTAAGTTCTACTTACTCATGAGTTACAAGGTGCCCAGGAAAGGAGCACTGCATTATAATAACAGAAAGTTAGGAAATACAATGTAATTATAAATGTCTTGTTGACCTTTGCATTTATGGAGTTAGTGATATCTTAGAGGTAGTAAAGTTTGCCTTTCTACATTCTCTGCATTGTTATCACTTGTATTCCAAGTGTTAAGATTATGCTATAAAAAGTAATTAAATAATGCTGGTATCTGCCAATGCAGTATTATGCTATTTATAAATAGCTTTCATTTTCACAATTTCCAGTGTTAACAGCCCAAAAAAAACCCTGAACAAATAGAACTGGAAGAAGACTGAGGTTTGAAACTGAAATTACTATTATTGACATTTCAGCATAGGAAGAATTTTATAGACATTTACTGAATTTGGTTTCTGTTTTATATCCATGGTTTGGATTAAGCAATACTGTCAAATTGTAAAATTATATGGTATGGTGCTACAACAGAATGAAATGAAACCCAGATTATTTTTAAAAATTGCCACAGTAGTACTAGTTTATCAAGAAAAGCTAGAATAGCTACATTTATAGTATTTAAAAGCTGTTTTTTTATTCCAGATCCTTTTCATTATATTATTGTACGCATTATTTGGGGAAATGTATTTACTTTCTTTCTTGGAGAAAATTGTGAATAAATACGAAAAATCCTCTTGGAACAATGGAAGTTTTGATGCTAACCACTATCATCAGCCTGCTAGTTAGTAGAAAATACTGAGTGGGTTCTCTTCCTTTCAAGTGTTCTTTTTAGGGTAGTATTTACACCCTAAATTAGTAGAGTGCAAGCTCTTGAAGAATGTAAAATGCATCCTTTGTAGTGCATGCCTTAGGATTCAGGTGTGCCTCTTCATAACTGTTCAAAGCAGAATCAGCTACAGCAGGTTGCTCCAAATCTTATCCTTGTGGATTTTGAATACCTTGAAGGCTCTTCAGAAAATCCCTAGTAATGGGGACATTCAAAATTGGCAGAAGTGCCTTCCAGCCCCAGCTGTCCTGTGAGCCTGTAAACTTCCTGCAGTCTGGAGAGTCCCTGGCATCAGCATCAGTGTCACTTGAGCCTGCCACTGGGGCTGGAGCCCCAGTCTGGCAGTCCATGGATACAGATGGGCCACTCATTTGGCTTACAGATTTGTCTGGTAATTGTATCAGAAATGCCTGCTGTTTATGACTCCCTTATACTACACTTGATTTAAAACAAATAAGTAAGACTGGTAATGCAAGCATTGCCTGTGACATCTGAACAAACAGTAAAGTTGTTGCAAGTGTTTCTGAAGGACATAGATAAATCAGAGAAACTGCTTCAATCTGCATTCATTTAAAAAAAAAAAGTCTCTTTCCCGCATTACCTGCACTTACTGGACATTTCCTGTCAAACTTGTAGCTCAAGGTTTCAGCCTTTTCTTGTGCTTCTTTCCCCAGTGGAATAGCTGAGGTTATATAGCTGTTCCCCTTGAAAATCTTCTAGTGGGTCTAGAGTGGTTTAAGCTTTCCTTAGTCCTCTTGTTCTTCCTCAGCCAGGAGACAGTGTGGCGATCTTAAAATGGCATGTCAAGTATGGAACTCTTTGTTCTGTTAGGAGTCTTCCTCTGCACTTAGATGTTAGTAAATAACATTCTGCTTTCAAGAGATAGAAAATTGATTTGTGGTGATTCACTCTAGTGCTTCTTCTCAAGTGAACTCTAAAATACATATATTAGAAAAATTCTAAGCAATTTTCCAGTAAATAAAGGCATTGTGATAACTCAGACGTACTGTTCTGTCATTATTTACCAAAGACTCTGTCTCTTCCTAAAAATAAATAGGATTTTTAGATTAGGAAGTAATTTCCTGAAAGTTCTCCTATGCTAAGAGTTATATTGCTTAGATAAATCAAGTGTGGGGGTTTTAGCTGAAAAACAGAAGAATTGCAATTTTCTCGAGGGAGAAATGTAAGATTGAAACAGTGAAGCACCTCTTGAGGGAACTTCTCCGGAGCTTTTTAGGTGTAGAAGAAGACATAGTATGCTATGACTTGCACTTTGTATTGTGAAACCATTTGAAAAAAGGAATGGCATCATCTTGCACATCTCTCTTTTTCTACAGAGAATATTTTATGGTACTCCACTAGATTTTGAAAGTAATTGCCAGCAAAATTGCCAGCACATAATATCAGAAGTGTTGAGACAACAGGAAGCTGTGTTCTAGTCTGTTAGTACTGTCCAAAGGTGGTAGTGTTTTAAGGCAGAATAGAAATGGAGTCAGGACAGTGTCCAGGCAATGCCTCAAGGACCTGACATAATTGCAGGTAATGATGCCTGTGACCTCTCAGAACGTGCATTGCTTGGCTTAGTTTAAAAACTTTCGTAATGACAAATGTCCCATTTGTGATACATTGATCTGACTAAAATGCTGTTATTTTCTGTTCTTGTTTTGAGAGTAACTTTTAAAAAAAAACCCTGCCAAATAATTTTTCAAAGCTTCATTTTAAGCAACTCATGAAAAATGCTTTACCATCTTGTAATTGTTTTCTGGGCTTTTGTTGCCTCGTGGCTGACTGCTTAATGTTCTGTGATTTTGCTAGAATCACAAGTATTGAAAAATCTGTTCTAAATACTTTAATGTTGTAGAACATAATAATGTTTATGCAAGTCAAAGTAAAACTGGACTACTTTGTTCTGAAAACACATTAGCCATCGGATATGTTTGGCTAAATTTCGGTGATCTTTTTAATGTGTGTCTTTGTTGTGGGAAACTCAATTGTATAAATGTAATAATGGAGCTATGAGGATCAAACTAGGTTCTTGCTCACTTCTAAATAATTTCTATGACATGTAAATATTCTCTGTGAGTAGAGAATGCGATTGATTTAACTTTTTCTAACAGAAGTTGAGTTTGGGCCTAAACAGCCTCACACTTGTACAGATAGAAATCATGAGCTAATCACAGAACATGCCATATCATATTTTAACGTGTCACTTAATATATCAGCATAAAACTCTGATGTGATGTACTAGATAGTGCTTGAGCAGCACCAGCTGAGTAAAGGCAGCAGTATTCTGCTTGTGTATGGGATGTGCTCAGTATTGACTACTGCTATCTCTGTTCATGTTGTTGATATTTATACACATTTGTTCTTTCAGTTGCTTAAAAATTCCATGCTTGAGAAATTCTTGTAATCATATAGGGTGAGGCAGTAAAATTATAGGTGAATGATGTAGCTTTCAGAAGGTTGGAATCTTATCTATTTTTCAAGAATCTTGTTGTGTACCTATGCTTTGTGTCAGATTTTCCATGATGTGCAAAAGAAAAAAGGAAAAAAAGTCCTAACAGAAACCTTTGAAATAAAATAGGGACAAATATTTGAAGAGATTTTTTTTTTGCAACATGACATTTTCAAGAGTAGGCTATGGTTTCTCTTTCCAGACAATAATGGTTGTAGTTCTAAGATCTTGATTTAGGGTAAGCAGCATCGTGTTCCTTGAGTATTCCCATCAAAGATCTTTCAAGAAAACAACAGAGATACATTACTCTGCTGTTCTGACACTTGTCTTGTGCCACATATAATTACATATAATAAAGGTGACTTATGTAATATAAATTTTGGAGAGACAGTGGGAAAACAGAGGGTCTCTGTCCTTTAAATGGTTTTGAATTAGAAACTCTTCTAGTTTGATAGTGGTGACAGGAAACACCAGCTATGACAATCTTGCGAGGAAACCTCAGGGAGAAACTTGTGGGTGGGAAGGAGCATAGCAGTGAGAATGCTCAGCTCTCATAGCCATACTCTCCTCTCATCTGTGGTTAAATGGGCAGAGGGTAAAGCGTGTGTTTTCTCCAGAGGCAATTCCCACGCTTATTTTGAGGTATAGGAAAGGACTGAGCCCTAATATGAAGTGATTTTTCTCTCCAGGGCTGGAGGTACCCTTTTCCCACGAACAGGTATCTCGTTCCTGTTCCTCTCTATCACTATATTTATATGTGAAGGAAGAACAGAAATGTTTGTCTTAGCCTTATTAAAAGGTATTAGCAGGTTTGTACATGAAGAGATATATTTTGCCTCTTTTTAGACACGTGGTCATGTAGTCTGAATAACGCCTTTCTGTACATCCTTAACTTCTACACAAAGTCTTTTCAGTAACATTCATCTGTTGTTGCATGTTTAATTGTAAAACAGTGTTCTTTCTGTAGTTTTAGAACATAGAATGTTTATAATATACATGCTTAATAATCAGAGGTAATGCCAGTGTTATGAGAGATTTGACTTCTGTGTTTGCAAATTTGCTGTTGTTGTAAAGTGAAATATGGAGGCCGTATTTTTTTTATTAGAACGTGGTAATGAGATGCTTAGTAATAAATGTAGCTGAGTGAAGCAAAATTACAGCTAAGCAAACTCAAATTTTCCTGCTTCATAATATAAGCTGGTAGTAGTAAGTAGTAGAGATCAGAAAGGATTATGTGAGTTTTTTCTTTCTTTGACATTCACTGAAGTCAAACATTGAATCAACTAGACCAGCTTATCTACCTAGATGATACATTCAATTGTCAATGACAATTTTCATGCTAGGAGTTGGATACTGAGCTATTGCATAAGAAGGTTTCCACAATCAGGCTGAACATTGTTTTCGGTACTGTTCTGCTTCGTAGTACAGTCTTGAAAAAATACCCCTTGAAATGCAAAAATAAATATTTTAATGAATGACGGTTCTATTCTGGAGAATTCCAATTTGGCCTGGTTTTGAAATGCAGAAAACCAGATCCACAAAAGTGCTCAGATTTCCAAAATGTCTTTTAAGTAAATGTTTAAGTCACAAAGTCCAAATTCAATCTATAAAGAACCTTTCAGATTTGCCCAGGAGTCTGAATTATCACTGTTGAATTTCTTCATTCCTCAAAACTGTGTTTTTCTTTGTATCCCCCATTCTGTCCATCTTCTCAGGGCTCAGCAATGTGGTGTCTGTGTGCTTTGCACCAAGTGGCTGTCAGTACTTGTTTGAAACTTATTTGAATCAGAATTGCTGTCTGTATGAGGATGCATTTTATAGCTCCTGTATTTCTTTCAGTGCACTTAGCTATTGCTTTGAGAATAAAAACACAGACTTTTTATGGTAGCTGGAACATCTAAAATTTTTTCTTTTACTTCATGTGAAATAGGCATGTAATACTAATGGATAAATTTGGTTCATCTGCAAAGTGGTGTATGCATGCTGTCTAAACATAGGCATATTACAGTCAGCAGAGGCTTTTGAGGGCAATTATAGTGTTCCTTTTCTGAAAAATCTTTCAGAGGCTTAATTAGCCAGAACACCTACCAGTAGATACCAGAAGTCAAATAAACTAAATTTACTCACCCTCTTAATGTTCCTTCATAGTCCTAGTAACTATTACTATTATTGCTAGAGTTAGAATTAATAAATATAACAATACTGTAACTCAGTAGTAGAAATATAATTAGTAAAATAGATTGTTCAGTTTGAGACCATTCTTTCCAGGTGCTTTTATTTTAATTGGGATCAGGTATTTTACAGGTTCATGTGTTACAGTGACTTGAAATGAAAAATGGAGTAAATGTTTGTGTTACTCAATAACTGGCTACGCACATGTCTTCAGGTGCTCCAGAGGGGCTTCATTTTTATTGCTGTCCTCCAATCTGGCCTTTGTATGCTATTAATAGTGGGATGTTGTTGGTTTGGGTTTTTTTTTTTTAACTGTAGTGTTTAGTGAAGGCATGTAAGGTAGATCTAGCTCATCAAGTACCCAGGTAGCCTCCTGCCTGTCTGCTCACAAGCCCTTACTCTGTGACTTTAAGGCTTCCTCCACGTCCTGTTGCTAAAGTTCAGTTACTGCATCGTTGTATGAACAGACCTGAACTAGGCTACATTTGTTGGCAATGTTTTGTCCATGTGCTAAATGCATTCCTGCTCACACAACAAGAGAGAACCTTAGGAGAAAAATGTGACCTATGATTTGATGAGTAGAGAATGCTAGAGGAATGCACAGGCAGGTGGACATTAGGAAGTCACCACTTATGACTGTACAGTAAGCATGGTTGAACACTGCCAAATACAGTTACTGATTCCTGTTTTGGGTAGGTTTCCCTAAAGGTGACAAATTTTTAAAAGGAGGCACAGAAAAGCTACTTTCCTAATACTGTATTCTTCGTGGGTATTTGAACTTTGAAGCCCAAAAGCTTTTGGCAGCCAAAATCACAGGTCTTACTATAAGCCTTAGCCACATACTGGCACAGTATTTTCATTTCACCTCATAAAGATAAGCACCCATATTCATACTGTGGTCACATAAAAGATTATTAGAACTTCAGAATAACTAGGAAACAAGACTCCCAGGAAAAACACTTCTGAAAATTTCACTGGTATATATTACAAGGTGTTTAAATATGAACTTTTGGCATTTAACTGTGTTGCTTTTTTGCTGGGGTTCCTAATTGTGACATATCTGCTGCATGTGGGTTTGTATTGCACTTGGCCTGATCGCTGAAATATTTACCAGATTTTCAATTAATTTTTTTGCATTGTGAAATTCCTTTTGAATGCTTCTTTTTTTCTTCCTGTGATGCTCAGGGGGGAAAAAAAAAAGGCAAGAGAAAATGCACAACAAATCTTGCTCATTTCCATTTCTTTTCTTTTACAGGAGACACATGAAATTGTGGCTATCAAGAAATTCAAAGACAGTGAAGGTAACCTTTTCTGCTGCATGATCTTTAGTGTCAGTAACTATGTTGCTAATATCTCTCCAGTTAAAATGAGAAGTCTCATATAGCAAGATATGATTTTAAAAAGGTAATGATATATTAGCTCTGTGAATATTTAACGCACTTGATCTTTCATACCTTCCTAGAGCCTGCATTATACACTCTAATTAGATAACTACATTTATTTCTTGATGCATCTGTCTTAATGTGGCTGAGATTGTGGTGCTATACATGGTAGTAAGATCTACCGTTTGGAGATCGGATGTGATCAGAAAATGTAAAAAACTCCTCTTGTAATACTGACTTGCAGAGTCCTTGGGTTTTATAACCCTTCATCTGTGAGGGACGATCTAAATATCAGGGGAACTTGAAGTTGTAAATGGAGGCGATTGAAAGAAGTTGTTGAGAAATTCAGTCGCATGAAGATAAGTCTGGGAGCTCTCAAGGATCCATGGAGAGAGCTGGGTGGTGAGGCAGCAGCTCTGTCCTCACTTCAGTGGCCTTCAGTCTCCTCAGGAAACTTGCTCTTTGCCCCCTCACAGCAGACCCTGTGTACTCTGCAGCATTGCTGAGTTTACTGAGAGGGAGGAAGAGCCAACTTCTGCAAGGCTTAGTGTTGCTGGTAAAGAGGAAGTCAGGACACACAGAAATTATTCTGAGTGCTACACACACATGTACTTCACCCAACAGTAATAAACCCAAAGAACCTGGGTCTCTGACCCACGCTTGTTGGGGGACAGGGAATCACCATATCCTATCCTAGGCAACACTGGCAATCAACCATGAGAGCAGCTGTGTACCTTGTGTACATCGTAAGTCAGCCCTGAGCCCCAAAGGGCTGCACAAAGAGATGGAGAAGTGTGAGGTGTGAGAGGAGTCATCCCAGTGTGATGCGATGCTGCTGTGGTTTGCCATGTACCGAGGCTTAGGCCGAAGGTTAGCAATGTTGTTTAAAGGAAAAGCAGTCACTATTTTGGCAAACTTTCTTTTTTGCTATTCCTATAGGATTGCTGGTGGCCATGAAGGTGGTGTTGGTTACAAGGGCTGTATTTTTCAAAGTCAGTTAGACACAGCAAAGTCTGATTTGCATCTTGTTTTGCACAGTGCGAACTCCGCTTGGCACATCGTTTTCCCAGACACTTGAAGAGTGTATTTGATAAATGTTTTAGCTCTGCTATTCAGAAATATGTTTTAAATCCCTGTAAAGGATGTAAAAGATAGTTTAATTGTGGTAACTATCTTGACCAGGTCATGAGAGTATCTCAGAATCACTTTTTGGAACTTGCTGTGGCTATTCAGTACAGATCCTAGGCAGTAAATCTCAGTATTAACCCCATAACAGGATTATTGTATTAGCTTGTCTACAAAAAAATGAAAACAAAAAATACAACACTGCTATTAGGTCTGGCTTTCCAAGGGTATTACATAACATCAGTTTACATGAGTGATGACTGCTTTTCAGATTTGTAGCTAGTTGTTTACGAGTTTCTGGAAATATGACAGAAGTTCTTTTGATGGATTTGATTCAGCCCATTTCACATCTGTCTTGTTAATATGGTAGTTCATTAGAAGTTTGAATATACTGTAATTGTTTCTATTGACATTTTTGTTTCACTGAATTTTTGCCGTTGTTTGACATATGAATACTAAATGTGCTGGAAAGTGACTGTCTTGTTATAGATGAGATTATGCAATCAGGCTGATGCAAGCCAACATCAAGCACTCAGTTTTAAAATGAAAAGATTTAGATTGCTCTAAATTATATATTTTTTAATCAAAACATTTGTGATTATAGTATTTTGTTTTCCTTTTCCCTCCTGCTGCACTTCAATTTTTTATTTTTCCCCTTTCTCTTCTGATGGTGATTAATGTGTTTGTGTGACCAGTGTTATTCGCTCTCCCCTGCAAACTTGTTTTTGCTTTTTTGCCTTGGAAAAACAATTTCTCTTCTTGTTGCTTCTTCCTCTGTCTCTAACTGTCTTTGTGGTACATGACCTGCAAATGTGATTTAGCTTCGAATTTATGCAAGCATTTCCCATTTAGTAACTCGGTGTTGTGGATAACAGTTCTATGAGATTAAGTATGCTGTTTCTATATGTGCATGAGCAGATGTACTGAATTAATGGTTTTAATTTTACTAAATGAAAAATAAAACCTAATATAGTCAGGTTTACTTCACATATCATTGCTAGTATCCTTTAGAA
Organism: Corvus kubaryi; assembly: GCF_017639235.1. Classification (NCBI taxonomy): domain Eukaryota; kingdom Metazoa; phylum Chordata; class Aves; order Passeriformes; family Corvidae; genus Corvus; species Corvus kubaryi. The sequence goes on along the minus strand of NW_024580667.1, from coordinate 12,600,069 downwards.
CCTAGTTAGTTCAGGGCCCCTTAATGATAAGCAGTGTATGAAGCATTAGTGAAGTGCTCCTCCTTTCTTGAACACCTTTCAGACAACTAAATTAATTGTCAAATCAGTTAAATTAAAATTAAACTACATTGACAAAACAGTTAAATTTCTTGACTCCTCTGAATTAGATTCAAGACTTCGTTGCATCAATACTTATGCTACTTCCTTCTGTGGCTGCTACACTGGTCTGGTATTGCTGAATTTCCTTTGAAAGATGTGGGGAACGTACAGGACTTAAAAATCTGTGCTTCAGTCTTAAAATTTGTCATGGCTTTTGGAAAATAAAATTATTTCAGAATCAAATACATTTGTTTGGCACTGTTCAAAGATGAGCTTTGCATTCCAGTGTTTCTGCTGAGGACAACCTTCCCAGCGCTTTGTGTGTGTGATGTGTGTTTGTGGGGTAGAGCATGTACACAGAATATTTTTTTGAAGCATATTAGTTCCCTTCATAATAAAAAAAGATAAAAATGTAAATTATTTGTTTCTTATGACTTTTTCTGCCACAGAAAACCTTTCTGGTACTGATGGGAAACCTGTGAGGGTTATATAATAAGCACAGTCATCATTTACCTCTCTTCCAGTGCAGAAGTATGCAGACAACAGAAAGTCCACACTGGAAAACAAGCTGTAATGTCTAAACCCAGAGAATTTAATCAGGGGTTCAAAATAAATCGTTATAACACTTGTTACTTGGAGGGTTTGTTTTGTTTTTTAATCAGCTTATTCTGTCACTTCTACTTTGCACTCTAGAAAATGAAGAAGTCAAAGAAACCACTTTACGAGAGCTTAAAATGCTTCGCACTTTGAAACAGGAGAACATTGTGGAGCTGAAGGAAGCCTTCAGAAGAAGAGGAAAATTATATTTAGTTTTTGAATATGTGGAAAAGGTGAGTTGAGTTTGTAGTATCCTTGCCACAGTTAGATCATCAGCTTACTGAAAATGTCTTTAAAATTGCTTTTATTTTTAAAAATTAAGCTATCCTAATCTCTAAAGAGAAGCAGCAGAAACTTTAATACAGTATGAGCTGTAATTAGACATCTGTTGTGAGATGGCAACACTGACTGCTGTTGTTTTTATGTCGTGTTGGTATTTTTTTTTTTTTAAATTCTTCCATATGTGAACACCAACATGTTAAAAATTATGCAGACTGGAATATATATGACTTGAAGAAAAATTTCCATCTGAACTCTTTAATCCAGTTTAATTGTAAAGCTGTATAACTGTCCTGTGTTAGGTTGTGTAATGAGTGTTGACGTGGTCTTTCAAAACAAGATCATAGACTTTTGACCTTGGAATCTCTTTCAACTTTCTCCACCCTTCCCTGTTAAAAATAGGATTTGTTTGTGTATTTCTGTAACAAGGCCACTATCAATAGTTGCTTAGAGGGATTTGGCAAAGACCAGTGTCATTAACTCCAATCCTGACCTCATTTTGAAACTATTCCAAAATTTCCTTAGATTGGCCTACTAGTGCCAAGCATCCTGATCTGTTTCCAGAGAGAAACAACCTAGAGCAGATTGGTCTTTGTCATTTTTGCAACCTTCCTGATGAAGGTAGACCTTCCCTCTGAATTCTAACCCTATAGCGTTTCTTCATGGAAACAATGAGGTGGTATTCAGATACACAGAGTGAAAGAAAATGCAGGTTTAAATATGACTATAGCCTTCATGAGATACTGTTCTTTTGATTGCAATTTTCATTTCATATGCTGCCAGTGTGGTGTTGTAGTCTAGCTGAGTGCTAGTCCTCTGCAGTTAATTTTCTCTCATCGAGAAATTTCTCACCCTAAATGCTATGTCTCCTTTACCTCAAGTTGACAACTTATTCTGTCATATAACTTGACTACATAATGTGAGGTGACCTATATTAGCCCACAATTTGGCAGAAATCAGTTTTTGTTTTCACCAGCAGATCAGCAACTTCTAATGTGGTGGATCTTACTTAGATCCAACATTCAAAGCTTGACTTGTTTCACCCATGTTCCTTGTAATTGTTCCAGACACATGGAATGTCTTTGATCACACACCAACTTAGAACATACATTTAATTTTCTGTTATAGTTGACTTGGCTAAGTTATCTGTAGAAGTGGGTTGAAAGAGCAACATAAGTTAAAGATATTAATTGTTCTGATAAGGGTTATATATTCAAAAACTGGTTAATATTGGTAAAAACACCAGGCTGCAATATCTAGCATTAATTGCATCAGAATAAAAGAATTTTATGATAAAGGTAGGCATCATGTACAGTTTGTACATAATGTCATTTCTATATTAATGTTCACCTTTCTTTTCAGTTAAATTTTGAAGTCCATGGACATTTCTTATTTTCAAATACCTTAAGTAGTGTTACCCATAGTTTCTTTGAAGACTATGATGTTTCTGTCTTCTTTGGTTGAAGGGAGTAGAAAAAATTAAATAAAATTTGGTGGAATAGACTAATTTTTTGTTTAACTGGTAATGAGCACTTTGTATCCTTTGGGGAATCTTAACTCTGCAATACTGAAATCCAGATTACTTAAATTCACATTTAGTCTAATCTCCTTTATTCATCATCCCCTTAGTTAATGTCTTCATATAGGATTATGTCTTCCTGTGTTGATGCTATTATTTTGTTTTGTATTTGTAACACTAACTTCTTGACTTACTTACCCAGATCCAGAGCCTTTTGTGTGGACAAGAATCTAACTAAAATCAATAGGGTTTCTTAACAGAACATTCCTTTCCTCAGATCTGAAGTGTGTTTCTAAGAAAACTTACACTCAAACACATAAGTTCCAGTATTTACTCCCAAATTGCAAAACTTAGAAATGTTTTCAAATATCACCAAAATCCCTACTCTTTTATGTATTAGTGTTCATTAAAACATCTTTCAAGAGAAACCTCAGAAATTTTACTGTAAAGCTAAAGAAAATGTTTGTCAAAGACAAGGTAAATTTACTGTAAATGAAAAATCTACAAATGCTCAAATCCATAATTAAATGAGTTATGTAAGGCAATATAGCCAGAATACTTATATTTCAGTGTTCAGACTGAAATATAAATAAGACTTTTCTCTCTTCAAGCGGGCTGATGCTGCCCATTATTAATTAATTCAGAAATCAACACACAAACTTCATTGTACTTCTAATTGTGCAAAATTAGAGACATTTGCTAACATAATGGGAATCTAAGTGTTCTTTTTCGAAGAGGAAATTTACTAGTATAAAGAGTAAGTTTATTTTCTTTCCTGTGTGTATCCATAAAACAGTTGATATGGCCGTGGTTACTGTAGTGCCAAGATGTCAAAGATCACTATAGCTGATCTATAGCTATAGGATACTCCCTAGGTTTCTATTTATGCCCCTGTGAGGCATTTTTATATCTGTTACTTCATTTGCACTAAGGGGGCTTGTATTGTTTTATACCCATTCATATCCAGATACAGTTTGTGATTCATCATGGCCCTGCAGTGTCAAAGTGGCAGAACTAACACAATGAAGAAAACAGTATGTTAAAGCATTGTTGAATATTTACAAAATGCTTTGATTTGCTAAACTTTTTATATTGTCACACTGACCTGGTGTTTCTGTTTAAGCAATGTTTTGTAACTAAATGACTTTTAGGTGTCTTAGGGAAGTGGTTTAATTGCAGTCTTTTAAGGACTTGTGGTATATCTGTGGTTCACCTTTTAGGATTGTCTTCACAAGTGTTTTCTCTGGAATGAAAACACTAGGAGAATGTGTATGATTAAAATTCACTTCCTGAATGTTAAACTACTGATTTTCCATAGCTGGGCTCTGGAGCCCGAATGTATTGCTTCAGAAGGCTGAAAGCATGTTATCTTCCAGCAGCTAGAGTATAGCTCTTTTAAATAATGTATCTTTTAAACATTTAGAATATGCTTGAATTGCTAGAAGAAATGCCAAATGGAGTTCCACCAGAAAAAGTGAAAAGCTACATCTACCAGCTAATTAAAGCAATTCATTGGTGCCATAAGAATGATATTGTTCATAGAGGTAAGTGTGTAGTTCTCCACATAAATAAGCCCCTTTCTAAAGGGAAACATGTTATACCTTGAAGTAATTTGCATTTAACATAAATATAAGCAATTGCTTTGTATCAACAGGAATAAAAATGTAAATTTGGCTGGGTCTTAAGTCTGTTGCATGACTCCAGATCATTTGAAACTAAATTCATCTACATAACAAGTTTGCTGTCCACTGTCTTTGGGAAATGATAAGCACAGCAAACTGAAACTGCAGTAACAGACATTGTGTAAGAAAAAGGAAATTTTTTAAGCATTTCATGATGCTCAGTCATTTCAATTTTGAATCTGATAATAGAATATTAGAAGAAAAATAACCCAAAACTTAAAACTTGGTCCCCCATGTTTTACTTCTTAAGGCAGTTCCTCCCAGCTCCTCTGAGTTTCAGCTCTGTATATTTACTTTCTCCTTTAGCTTCAAGCACTTAGAGTGCATATCTTGATGTATGACTTTATCTAGTTTTATGTATTTTATCCTGATTTAATAAAATTGTATTTTTCTTTGTGACTTCGCAAGAGTAACATTTCTAATTAATGTTTCCAATAAGATAAAATTCTCTCACAGTATGCTTTTTATATTTAAGAGCAGCATGATTCTAAAAATATTTTCAAAATGTAATTTGGAAAAGGTACCATGTGTATAATATAGGAATGAAAAAAGGGCTTAAAACTAGACAAGACATTTCTTCTAAACAAATTACAAGAGGTGATCAAGATGGTCATTATAACTGAAAATGTTGAGCACAACATACTTAATATTTAACTGGTTAACTGGGTAATTGAATATCAATAATTTCTTTTATTTTGCAATATGAAGTATAGATATTGGTTTTCTGCCCAGGAATATCTGTAAGCACATTTTATCTTTCCATATTTTGTTGGGAAACACTTAAAAGACTTCAAAAGGCAAAAAATTAATTCTGCCTGTTCACAAACTGAATTGCTGGAAGCTGTTTCAGCAGTTGCTCTTGTAATGCTTCATTTATGATTGCATGAATATCTCTAAATAACTTATAATGAAATAATATTTGTTGAAAAAGTCCAAAATTAAAGAGAAGTGAACAGCTTTTTTTTTTTCTCTCACCCACTCAATACTTCAGATATCAAGCCAGAGAATCTCTTAATAAGCCACAATGATGTTCTGAAGTTGTGTGACTTTGGTAAGTTCGGGAAATACCTGCTGCTTATCATCTTAAAGAAAATCTCTTGCAGTGGAGTTTTGCCTTATTTTGTAAGAGTTCTACAGCATGTACTGTTTAAAAGTCTTTTAGCAGTCAGAATTGATTACTGCTTCAGGTTTGGGGCTAGTATTTTAATTTGAAAGATCTTTGGGATTAATTTGCATACTCTGTGAAATACCTGTGTTAACATGTCAATAGAAACACTGTATTTCTCTTCCTGTATTAGACAAGGTTTCTGCTTTTGATGTTGCTGACACTCAGCTGAGAGGAGCACAGATGATGGGCTGATTAGGAGGCTGGCGAAACTGTAGTTTTATCTGGCCTGTGTCTTAAAAGAAAAGATAATTCTTGATTGTTTAGTAAAGACTCATTAAACTTACACTTTTTATATGTTTTTCAAACCACTGGCTTTTGTGGAATGTTATGTGTAGTTATAGGTCGATGCTTTTTGTTACCTTAATTAAGGAATCATATGTCCACCTATGATTAATGACTGAATGACTGGAGGTCAGAGTCAGAGCTGTACATGTTATGTTAAATCTGATGTTTCCTGACCTACCAATGCCTGTTTAATGTCAGCTTTAAGGCTTTGAAGAATCATCACCCGAGTACAAGGCGAACTTTGCCCATGTGAGTAATCTCAGAAGACAACAGGGCAGAGTGTTCCAACAATCTGTATTTTTATTCAAAACACTACATAAACACAGAATAAAATATTGTTCCCTCTGAAAAGCTTACCATTTGGCTTAGCAAATAAAAGCCGATTCCATAGTGTTACCCCAAGGGTACTTTTCAGTAAGAATGATTTGAAAGCTGTCATTTCAAACCTCTGCAATTTTGAATGAAAAGAAGAACTGCTAACAAAATAAATCAAACTAGTTTTTAAGGAAGACAAAAAAGGTGTTTGTCATTTGCAGTGCTGCTTATTTCTTCTAATCCTAAAGGCATTTTTGCTTAACCATTCAGAAACAATAACTGTTCTAGGAAGAACCTTAGAAGATTTGTTCCATATAAGTTCTTTAAATTCAGGGCCATTTATTCTGCAATGTAGGGAACTGCACAGCTCTGACAGAACACCAGGGTACTGTTGTGTGGCACCCTTGGTGCCTTTGCCTTTTTGGTACCCACGGGCCTCCTGTCTGCACCGCTGTGGCTGCCGTCCCTTACCTTACACTGATTATCAGTGTCTTGCCTGACTGATTATCCCTGCCAGGCAAACCCCACTGAGGGACCAACCCACTGCCCTGTGCAGAGCTGAACAACCAACACAGGCAGCACCTGTCCCTGATCAATGCACACCCCAGTCTGGGCTGATGTCCTCACAAGCAGGAACAGCCAGTGGCAGCATGGAGATGAGTGGGTCCTGGTGGGAACTGTGCACCCTACATGTCCTTCCTTCCCTGGCCCTTGCCCTCCCTCTTTCAGTTTTTTTGGATGGGCAATGTCCCTGCTTGAAAGTAATGCCATTAGAGTTGTCACATGACATCAGCTGACATATCTTTGTGTGTGAACTTGTGTCAACATCCTCTGTGCAGCAGAATTGCGGGAAAATAAAAAGCCAGACAGATGGTATGGTCATGTTTTGGACATCAGTTTTTGCACTAGATAGAGATGATGTGAATTCTGCCAGCAGTGATGCATGGTCTGTTGGCTTGCTCACGCTGTGGGTTCCAGCCACATTCTCTTTCTGCTGTTGGAAAGGATGTGCAATCACCATGAACTCAGAGTGATCAGCACAATATCAAGGAAGGCAAACTATTACAGGAATTTCTGTGGTTCTTAATGTTCATGTGGGTTAGTTATAGTTTTAATTGGCCTTTCAGTTTTAGTTGAATTTAAAATTCTGAGCAACTCTTTTAAGATGGAATCAGTTTTGATTTTTTAGTGTTATTGCTAATTGACAAAATTGCTGGTAGCTTAAGCTATTACTGTAAAATACATGTCAGAATGGTGTTAACCACAAGTGTTTCCTGAACGTGCAGAGATTAGGATATAAGAATTTGCCTTTTAGCATGATTTAACATATGCTGCCTGGCTACCTAACTTAATTCATGTTTGGAACACAGGTACTTGTCACATACAGTGTCACATTCCTCATGTACTTACAAAGAAAAGGATAATGCATCCGTTTCCAGTGGCCCAGTGGACAGCAACAGTTTAAAAAGTTCATAAATTTTTAACAAGATAGTTCTTCATAATCTTTGTGCCATGTGTTCTGTACATACCGTGCTAGATAAAATTGAGATTGGTTGTTGTGCTTGCCTGGACACATGTTGTGTGGGTGTCATTTCTGCCAATAGAAGTGGAAAAAGAGAACAGTACAAAGAGCCGATTACAGCAGGTGCATCTGACTGTTGGAAATAATTCGGTTTTCTGACTAGTGTGTTTGCTGTTTCAACACCAGGGCTTCAAAATTACTTGTTTTAGCAATCTCTTAATCTGTGTATGGCATGTAAGCATAGAAATCGTAAAACATGGGACTGGAAAAGACCTCAAGAAATCCTCTAGTTTTTCCACCTACTCAAAGAAAGGATTAAGAATGTCTGTGTCATTCTTGACAGGTGTTTGCTTAGTTTATTCTTACAATTCTGAATAATAAAGGTTCCCTAGTGTTCCTAGGCATCTATTAAAGTACTTACATGTCATTAACAGTAGAATGCCTTACCTTATGTCTAACTTAAATGTGCCTTGTTTCTCTGTAAGAAACTGACAACCTCCTCCTTTTTTTCTTACATCTTTTTCCTTGACATCTCTCCTACCATGTTCTTAGTTGTTTAAAGTCCTTTTGTGAAATTGCTGATTTTGCTTGTTATTTCTTTCTGCATCATGATGCCTTTGCAAATGCTATTGTTTTCAGTTGCTCTCACCCAAATCTCCTCCTGTCTTCATCTTATCTATTCCTTCTCACTGTTCAGAATTTGTCTAATCTTCTCCCTAGTTTCCTTCTCTTGTTTCTATATTCCTGATACCTTAGCACAATTTGGAGGAAGGAACAATAAGCAAACTCCATTATAACCAAAAATAAAAGTAATTGTTCCCTTAAAAAGATATTACGTTTTTCTGAACTGTTATTTCTGTTCATCCTCTTTCTGCATGGTGTCATAGGGTCAGAGCAATTGAATCTATAAAATGCATCACCCAGCAGTATAGAGGTGACACTGAAGCCCATGATGAAAATTTTACTCTCTGTCTTGCCACGTCAAATCCATGCTGCACCTGGCCTGTAAAGTTGGGGGTTGATTTTTCAGACTGCACTAGCTGGTTTCTGGACATAATAGCTCCTGCCTGTGACCAAGTTCTGATAGACTGGCCTGGAGGGAGGAGGATGAAACCTTGACCTGTTGATTCTTCTGATGCCCAGGAGCTTATGTGCTGCCAGGCTCATGTGTTACATCAGCATGTGTTTATTTCTATTATGTGACAACTTTTTTCCCTTCTTCCTGTCCCCATTTCAGTCTAGGGTTTCCCACTTTTTGACTGTCCTATTTCTTCAGTGTAGCTCCTGATTATGTTCCCTCTGTTCTTAAAGACATGAATGAAGGATTTTCCACTGCCAAGATTAATCAGATAGCTTGTAATTTGAAACAGAAATGGGGCTGCCTAAGCCGTTCTAAATATAGTAATGTTTTGAAAATCACTCAATCCCCATGTTAGAAGTAAAAAAAAAAAAAAAAAAAAAAAAAAAAAAAAAAAAAAAAATTCCTTTCCAGCTTTTCTGCAGCAGCACCAGTAATGTTCATTAGACTTTGTGGGAACAGATGTGAATTACTATTTTGGGGCAAATTTGAAATATCCATTCCTCATCATACTCATCCCGTCTTTTAGTTTACTAACACTTGAAGTTACAGGTATCTTGCAAAAAGTAACAGCTGTAACCTATGTCATTAACAAATTTTTAACTGTTTTCTATGATTATTAGTCTAATAATAACAATAACCTTCATCCAAATTGTTACTTCAACTTGGAGTAAATTAGTATTTCACAGGGATGAGTGGAACTGGGCTTCTTCACACTAAGCTTTACAAGTCCAGAATACAAAAAAAATTCTAAAAAACAAGATAAAAAATTTGTAACTTTACAAAACATCGTTGTATGGGAAAGGTAATTTTGGAAGCTTCTGGAAAGGAACTCAGACATAAAGCAAAACATTTATTGCATTTAAGGTGCACTTACTGATTCAGGAAATAAAGTTATGCCTTACTCTTCTTCAACACTTTGGAATTTTTATTATTTCTTCATTGTTCATGCAATAATGGAAAGACTTGTGGTGATTTCACTGAAGGGAATTTTGAACTGTGTTTTAATGTTACATCCCAGTAAGACAGCATTTGGAAATGCTGCTTCTGCATTTCAGTCCCAGAAGCTTGTCTCAATTTGAGCTTTAGTAAGGAGCCGATGCATGTGGAGTCTTGCTGCTGAGATCTGTCTGTCCTGTCTCACCTAATTGTTAATTATTTATTTGAAAACAGTAAGACTTTATACTTTTTGAAACATCAACATCTGCCCTAGAGTACTTCTACCTGAAAAATCCAGTAACATTACTGTGGTGCTTGGCTGGCTTTTTATAAATGGAGGAGAATGAAAATAAAAGTTTAAATTATTCCTACAACTGGATTTTCCAGTAGATGCACTCTTCTTTCAGCCAGTGGTCGTAATCATTATGCCTTTGGACAGTAGGGAAGTTTTGGTACAATTGCAAGTAAGTAAACATTTTAAATTTTTTTGTTTTATTCTTAACAAAATGATGTGGATAAGGAAGTTAATTTGGACATGCTTTCTGATCCTAATTCATGAAGAGCCTTATTGTGAATGTGGTGCTAAAGCAGTTGGGAAGCCAAAACATGTAGGGTGAGCCAAGTGCAGATATAAACAGTTTTGCTGATCTTTCCTAGATTCCTGCATTTTATAGTTTTGGGCAGATAACCATTTTGCTTGCCAGGCCAGGGAGGGAATGCACTTAGATGAGAGTAACACGTAGTTTTTTGACCGTTTTAAAAAATCAAAGACTGTAGTAGTTAGGATCAATGACCAGAATAGTCTAGTCCACATGCATGTGTAATGTTTCTAAAGTTATGAATCTTCTTCTGTAAACAGCATCTCAGTGAAATTTAGTGGCTAGTATTTCAATAGCTGACATGGCATACTGACAGTTCACTTCTATCAGTCTGTTTTGGTTACGTAATAGCATACAGAGTAATAGCAACCCCACGGACTTGTGAGGAGAGTACACAAGTAAGGGAGTCATTAAAGCTGACACTCTGACTTTCACTGTTGTATCAATAAAAGCTTGCATTTCAGTAGACAAGCAATTGTTGGAGACATCATTCTGTAGCAGGGGCTGTAAACAATTTGCTTCTATGTAAATAGACGTGACCTCTTGCTGCCAAAATCAGTGGTGATACACATATTGTTTTTAAAATGGGATGTAATACTTCGCACTGTTTCTCTGACAGGCTTTGCTCGTAATCTCTCTGAAGGAAGCAATGCTAACTATACAGAGTATGTGGCTACCAGATGGTACCGCTCACCTGAACTCTTGCTTGGGTAAGTACAGTTTGAGAACTGCCATGATAAATGTTCACTGGTTCTGTACATTTTTTCGGCACCTTTTGTAAGCTTTGCCTGTGGGGAACTGTGTTTGATTTAAAGGCAGGATTTCAAGAGGCTTTCAGATTTTCATTAATTTTGTTCATTTCCAGTAAGTCAGTATGAATCATTGACATACTGACCTGTCTTGAGCTGAGCAGTGTTTAACTGACTAAAGTATTAATCTGAATTATAACAGATGTACTTCCAGCTCCTCCACCCCCATCCCCAGTTCTTTCAGAAGAGGTTTCCATGGTAGTAGTCTAGCCTGGAATGTTCCATCAGCCCTGTGTGGACATCACATAGCAATGGCAGTAAAGCTTTCACAGTACAACACTCCTGGTTACCTTCATCCTTTGCATCCAAATTATATTCGGAAGAAATTTTTTGCTCAGAGGTGGTAAGGCTCTGAAACAGGTTGCCCAAAGAAGCTGTGTGTGCCTCATCCCTGGCAGTGTCAAGACCAGGTTGGATGGGGCTCTGAGCATCCTGATCTAGTGGAAGGTGTCCCTGCCCAGGTGAGGGGGATTGGAACAAGATGATCTTCAAAGGTCCCTTCCAACCCAAAACTTTTTATGATTCTGTGCTTTGATTTTCATTTGTAGTTACCCTTTGCCAGCACTGCTGAAGTCACTCAAGAGGATGGTGCTAGCTTTCTACTAGTTAGGAAGAATTTATTGAAGGAGGCTGTATAAATCATTTTAATAAAGCACTGAGAAGTTAGCATTGCATTGACTACAAAAGCATTAGTTACATCAGCCAGGAAATTTAGTTTTACTCCCTTTATTCATCTGTAAAATGAGCGTTTTACTACCTCACAAGGTGAAACAAGTTTTAAGATGCTAAATGAACAAATTCATGGGACCCAAAAGGGCAAAGGAAGAGGAAAAAAAACCATGAAGGTCTATGATAGGTGATCTTCCTATTACTGTCAAGTTAAACAGAGCATTAATCTAAACTACATGAACACTCTCATAGAATACAATTCTAATATACAGTGCATGTGTATTTATAGACACATATTCTTAAAATAAGGAATTAGTAGCCACAGGATGAATCAAAAAAGTTCTGGTCACTCCTAAGAATCTTTAAGCACCATGTTAAATAGTGCTGGGAAACAAGTCTTTGTTGGAACCTTTGATTAACACTGAACTAGATATTTTTGAATGGGTAAATAATTAAGTAGTAATTACTCTGTCAATAGGGTCATCCCAGTATTCCCAGAGCTGTGCTAATCTTAATCAATTTTTTGGCAGTTGTTTTCTTACATGCAGAATAGTATGTTAAAGTTGCCATTAAAAAACTCAAAGCTCAATTTTTTATGTTTTGGAGAAAACAGTAAAGCTTCCAGTGAAGTGTGTATGTGCATATACAAGTATAAAAAAAAAGACTTGGAAAGAAAGCATCAATTGTGACCTTTTTAGATACAAACCATTTTTTCCTGTCTCTAGCAGTAATGAGGTTTTAGGAGGAAGGACATGACAAGCTTGGCAGACATAGTATTAGTCTGACCTGCAGTTTTTGAAACTATTTTGTTAGCAAAGGAAATTTAGCAGGAATCATTTGTGTTTGCAGTTGACTAAATCTGTTTGATTAGCTTGTAGAGAAAGGGAGGGGATTTGTGTATTTAATGTTTCAGTTGTGCTCGTGTATGTTCTTAAAGCCAACTTTTTCTGGCAAAGTGATGCCTGTTCCTTGGCAATCCTGTTCTATTTCCCAGGCATTCATCTTTCCCATTCCCCCTTTCCTTACATGTAGCATATTTTTAAAAGCATCTAATATTCAAAAGTCTTCACAGGTTTAATTAAATACATTCATTTTAACAAATACAGTTTTACTTTTTCAACTTCTAAAATGTGTCCCAGAGAGGTTTTTGTTTAGTGATAACATTGAAGACTTAAATTTCAGGAGAGGAAAGAAATTGCTGCCTAATTATTCATAGAACATCTAAAATCTACTCACTTTGGAGACCCTCAGGTAACTACTGTTAGTGGAGTATTCTGTACCCTTATATGACAAAATATTGCTAAAAGCCAGTAGATTTTAAAACATGCTAAATTACTAGATGAAAGCATGTTTTGGAGAATCTAATATGTGCAGGCATAAACTATAGTGCTTCTCTAGAGGCATGGTCTATCTGTCCTATAGGAGTTCTTTCATTTGTCCAGCCATGTCACTCTTGCATTTTTTTGTCTGCTGTGATCTGAGGAGACTGATCCTGACAATCAGCAGAAAAGAAGTCTCAAGCTTGCCTTTTCAAACAACAATGTTGCAGTTTGTGCTTTCTTGAGAAATGGTTATTTTCTGATTTGTTTCTGTTTGACTACAGAGTAAATAGTGAAAAGTTCTTAACTGTGATTCAGCTTCCTTTATTCTTGAGGGCAAGGGCAGGTAATGGTCTGTACCTCAAAGGAGTGTTAGCCCATCCCTCAGTTGTAACCCTAGCTTGTTCTACAGTACCTCAGCCTACAGCAGCCTTTTCCCTATTTCACATTTTAGTGGAGAAAACGTGTATTAAAGGAGTTGCAAATAAGGATGTATTCGCTTTTTTGTCATAATAAAGGGGTAGGATTTTTACCTGCACTCTCACTGTTTTGCCTACAGAGCCTCAGTTTTCCAATACAGTCATAATAAAAGGGCAGGATTTTTACCTGCACAGAATATTTTAAGAGCAGATCCTTGGCTTTGAAGTCCATTCTTGGCTGTGTTGCCTTGTGCACTGAGAAAAAAAACTAGGCCTTCCTTGTCATTCTGACCTAATGGGTGGGTTGGAGGAGCAGCATCCTAGAAAGGTCAAACACAGAGTCTCAGCAAATCCACAGGTAGTCACTGTGCAGGATTGGTAAGCAAATTATGAAGCCCACTGAGTAGTGGTGGTACTAGAAGAATTGTGATGTGTCTGCTTTGCCTCTGGTGGTTCCTTGTCAGCAGTCTATTCCAGGGAGACAGACTTTGATTTTGGGATGGTTGTTGTGAGAAGACTACAGTGTCTCATGGCACATTCTCTAAGGCAAGTGGTTCTTGAAATTTTGGTGTCCTACTTCAGCTTTCTCAGCTACCACAGAGTCCTGCCCCGGTCAGCTCAGTGAACCTGTGGTTTCACTCGGGCTGTTGTCCAGCTAGAAATGCTTTCTCACCTTCACCTAACCAAATCACCATAAGGGTTTACAGTTCCTCTGGCCAAGTGTCCTCCCTACAAGCGAAGTAAATAATCATGAGTAATCAATGGGGAAAAGTCAAATATTTTTTCTTTAGTTTGAGGATGTTCTTTCTTTAAACATCGTTGATCAGCAGCATAAGGAAGGAGTGAAGGAGACAGATTTAGGATAGGATTTGTCACCTACAGCTCTTGGTGCTGTCTTACTCCAGAAAAAGGCAAGCCAGCTGTAATGTAAATCTCTTGAAACAGAGTTTGAGTTATTGCATTACAAGTTTTAAAAAGGAGAGACTCAGTGAAATATGTTTTCAGTTCAATATTTGTTCCAGTCTTTATTATTTTTACATGCTTTTTCTTTGACATGAAAAGAATTCTTCAGTCATTCTGTTCAAAACCTAAACATTGGAAAGACATTATTGAAATAATATGGGTGTACAATGATTTTTTAAAAATTCAACAAGCAAGAATTTGGGTGTATAAAAAAGAGTTCTCCCCAAACCCCAACCTGTGGCTTTACTCCCAAACAGGAATTACTTACTTTATGATGCTTTCATTGCTTCCTCTCTTATGTTTTCTAAAGGATAGTTTTCAGGAGCGCTCCTTTTTCTCTCTAATTAAAATTTTTGTGTATAAATGCTGAAAAAAAAAAGATTTCTTAGGATTTCTGTTCTCCCAGTGGCCAGGCCCAGTATGCCTACCCACCTATTAAGCACAATCGAGCAAGAAATGCAATGCAGAAACAGAATGCAGGCATGCGCCCTAGAGGGAAGGGAAGTTAGTGGTAGTTTAACTGTGAGTGGAGAAGGCTTTGCAGTCAAAAGGTTATTCTTGTATGTAAAATATTTCAAAAAGAACAGTGTGTGCCTGGGAGCATGTGAGAATTCCTCTCCTGCCTTTTCAAGCAATGATAGATACATCAGGAAATCTAGGGCAGAAACAGAGGGCTTGGGTTTTGAGGTAGTTTCCTTAATATCAACGTTTATTTTTCTGTGTTGTGAGGAAGTGGGCCATGAGAGATATGGCAAATAAGTTGAAGCAGCTCAATAAGAAGACAGTGGCAGTGGGTGACAAGCATTTTCTTTTCACTTCACAGAGCCCCTTATGGCAAGGCTGTGGATATGTGGTCTGTAGGCTGTATCCTGGGAGAGCTGAGCGACGGGCAGCCCTTGTTCCCTGGCGAGAGTGAGATTGACCAGCTCTTCACCATTCAGAAGGTGCTAGGCCCACTGCCAGCCGAGCAGATGAAGCTCTTCTACAGCAACCCACGCTTCCATGGTTTGCGGGTAAGAGAAAGCTTTGTTCTTCTTTCTTACTTTTCTAACTTACTTGTGTACATTGCCACGACTGTTCTTTTCATTTGCATTGTGCATTATCTACTGCATGTGCTTCTGTGTAAGTATAGAATATATAGATTATAAGGCATTCATAAGTCAGAGTAAAATTGTGATTACACCATAACTGAGTATTACAAATACATTTGTTTTCCTGTTAAAAGTTGTTCAAAGATTTTCTTTCATTTCTTTGACATTTTTGACATGGAATTTACCTCACATTGCCCTGCCAGGTTTGCACTGTAAAGTTTAGTGGCAAAGCTCTGTCAGGTCAGGTTGTGGAAAATTCAGGACTGCTGTTTTCAAGCTAGTTTGTTGGGAAAATCTGAGCTATAGATGCTACTATCATGGCAGAGGAGCTTTCTGCCTTTTGACTTATATTCCTGGGGAGTTTACGTAAGTCACGTGAGTAAAAAAGCTCTTCCTGCTGACAGCATTCCTTTCAAGGGTTTGCCAATATAGTATAATGGCAGAGACTCACTAGTGTGAAGATCTACTCAAGTTGGGATATGCAGTATGAAAAAATACCAGAATCAATAAATAAGTAATAACTCTGTTACTTTTAACAACACCTGGTCAGTGATTGTACTCACGTTTCCTTGTAATTCCGTTTTGGTTGTCCTTTATTTATTGATGAATATTGCTTGGAAAGGTGACTTTATGATCTTGATAATATTCTGAAATCATTAGTGTAAATCATATAAAGAGACATATGAAAGTTTTAGAAGCCCTGATCTGTGCCGAAGACTGAAGATTTGAGTTTTACTCTGAGAAAGGGAAAATGGGAGAATGTGGAAGGGAAGGAGTGGGGACCTAGTTGTGTTAAAATGTGTTAAAAGTTGCTATAACTTTGGTTTAGCTGATGATGATAAGAAAAGAGTAGGCTTAAGGTGTTAAGGTAATTATTTTAGGTATAAGGATAACTTACTATTAACTTACTGAAGAGTTTTTGTTGAAGTTTGTAGACCCTTCAAGAGTGGAGGGTTTAAAAAAAATTATTAGACAAGCATTTCTTGCAAGGTTCTATTTGTATTTCACCCTGTTCAGAACAGTGGGCTGGATGGGGTTTTTGCATGAGAAATTTATAACCCCTTATCAGTAAAGCAATGCTTTAAAAATTGTAAGCAAGATAGATTACTGCCTCTTCAATGTTATTTTACAGCATTTCTGGTTGTGCAGTGTAATCTTATTTGGATAAATGCTCTGTGATGTCTTAAGATGAGAATGAAGTATCTTTGTTTTATAACTTTAAAATAGAGTAATTCAAGAAGACAGCACGGACCTAATATGATTAGCACAAGGTTCAGAGTTATGAGTCTGTTCTCATCCTGGATCAGTGGTTTATTGCTTGGCCTCAGATGTGTTTCTGCTTTCTTAGTCCTGTCTGTAAAGTCAGGATAATGGTGATGTCGACAGGGCCATATGGCTCCTCATAGAGAGTATTTTTAAAAACTGAAGTTTGAATACTGGTTTAAACTTCAAAAATACTACAAAAATTACTGGTTTGGAATATGATATTCATTAGTTAATTCATGAGAAAAAATTACCCTGTGCTGTAAAAACACCTTAAAAGTATTTTTTTTGTGAATGTAGCATAGTGCTTAATAGTGAAAGATTTTCTGTTGCAGAGCAGATAGTAGGTATGCTGTGATCAAGCCAGTTATTACTTACAAGCTGGATCTAGTGCTGGATATTCACAAGATAGAAACTAGCCCATGATGTGGAGTGTGCTCAGACTTTGTGAATTTCTACATTACCCTAAGTGAATACCATATTGCAAAACAGGATCAAAAAAAGTCTCTTCAAACACTCCTGCATGGATCCAGATTCACATTTGCAAACTTTGTCTTTTCTTTCTACTCATATCCTCCATATATATGACTATAACACAGTTTTCCTCACTCCGGAGGTTTAGAGAGTATTTAGTGATCTCTCGTCAATTCTTTTGAGGAGGAAAACATCCAGGGTATGTTGAAGACATAAGGAAATAAAATAATATGGGATCAGAAATTACTGATAGGCTCATGCCTTTATAGAAAAATGTGAGTGGCAATGTAGGGCTGTAAATACTTGTTTCTACCAAGAAGTTATGTAAAGAATCTGAAAAATTCCAGTGAAAAGCCACTGCTGCTTGTGCACGGCTTCAGCACATTTTCATGTTTCCTTGATCATTCTAGATATAGAAGCTTCTTTGTGATTGGCATTCTACATGAAGACATGAACATTTTACAGTTTGGTTCATGTTAAAATTGGAGGAAGCATGGAAGCCTTGGTTTACCTAAGTTACTATTTAAGATCAATGTAGCAGACTTGGACTTTAAAAATTCTCAATTGTTAGTAAACCACTTCAAAATAAAGCAAAGTCAAAAGAAAAATACAGTGACTATTTAGGAATAAAAGCATTCAAACTAATGTTCTCCCATTTTTCTTCAAAGTTCACATAATGTAATTTATGAAAAGTAATACTAGTACAAATAATGGATGCCTCCAGCAGTGTGCACTGCTTCTCATGGTGTTGCCAGCAGCATGGCCAAAGCAGTAACCCTGAAACTTAAAACCTTTGAGCTTTTGCCTTTTTTCACTAAAAACGTTTGGGAATTGTTTGTTAATGTTTAATATTTAATTAGTACTATATTTGCACTCTCAAATTCTCTCTAAGCTATTTTTAACCTTTTATTTAATATATGTTACTTATGTTAGTTCTGAATCTATTTTAAACCTCCTGTCAATCATGATGCCACAAAAAAAAAATTTAAGTTTATTATTTCTCACCTGAGAGTGGTTTCTTGGCTGCCCTAATAATCAAGAATAGTTTCTTTGGTTGACTAGATGCTTATCAAACATCAAGAGTTACTTGTTTCATTATAATATTTTATAGTTTTCATAAACCACTAACTTACTCAGTGCTTATGATTCCCATTAATTACATGCCCTGATTCACCGTGTAGTTTGTATTTTTTGAAACATGGTATTTATGTATTACTTTGTTTACATGATCAGTATATTTTCACTGTATTTTTTACAGTTTCCAGCAGTCAATCATCCACAGTCTTTAGAGAGAAGATACTTGGGAATTTTAAGTGGTGTATTGCTTGATCTTATGAAGGTAGGAAAATCTCTTTTATTTTCTGTCTGTAACATGTAGGAAAATATGTAAGTGACTTTTTACCTTTATTTCTTAATGTAATGCATCTTAGAAGGACTTGGGAACTCCCTTTTGAAGTACTTTGATACTGCCATTGTTTGTCATAAGGCTTGGTATTTCCTAGGAATCAGGAAAACATCCCTTGCAAATGCCAGGAGAGTCTGTTCAATTTTAACTGATTTGATAAACAATATGTAGCCCAGACAAAGCATCATCACCATCCTGTGCAGGGCTGTGCATTCACACTGACACACATGCAGAGGCACTGGCTGCTGGAGTGTGAGCTCTCAACCCATCATATTTAGATACATCCACAAAGTGTTTGGGCTAACCTGAGTTGTTGGGTAAGCGTGAGGATGTGGACAGTTGTCAAAGACAAAGCTGACACACGGCAGTTTTGGGTTTTTATCCAAACTCTTAATCTGCTTGCTGTCACCTCTATACAGTGTGTATGTTAGGTTACTCTTCAGTCTTGTTTTGGAACAAGTCAGCTAGTTACACATGGCCAAACTAGGATATGGTCCTGAGATTTCTTATGGGGAATCAGAAGAATCAGGAGAAGCTCATTCCCCTCCAAAACATTGTGCTGTGCGTTTGTGCAGTGTCCCTGGGTATGGAACACGTATTGTTGTCCTTACTACTGTACTATAGAAACACTCCCATGGTAAGTGGCAGTACAACCCTCACATCAATTCATCCCCAGTAAGCTGAAGAAAGAAGTCATAGTATCCAAAATTTGGTTTAGAATCACAGACCCACCCAAGAATTAAAGGCAATATGGGACGCACATGAAGTGTGGATATGGCTAATCAACTCTGAATGAATTGTATGATCCCAAACCCATCTGCACCAGTTGTCTTGGAAAACAAAGATATCTGCTTTGGGATATACTTGGGTGTTTACTTGCTTTTAGTAGTATTGTTGTAGCCAGCAGAAATCCACCAAATTTGCTCTACTCTTCTTCAACACAACGAATTCAAATCACTTTGATCTCCTTGCCTTATGAAGAAAGTCAACATAGCTTTTAGCTTGGTTTCAAGGAGTCTGCAAGATTAGATACCCCAGGGAATATAATTACTTGTTTTGGCACTATACTTTCTCCTCTATTTTCTAATTCACGGGAACTTTTTTCGTAGTTAGCCGTAGCTCAAGCTCTACTAGCATATATTGCAGAATGGCAATTTCAAGATCAGTGTTAAGACCATTGTTACATGTACTGGGGCAGGGTTTGTTTTCATTTTATCCTAGATTTTATTTTATATCTCAGTGTCTTTTAGGTTCTTATGATGTGAATTAAAAATTTCAAAGTTATGAAATTAAGCACTTGAATTTCAGGGAAACATAGGCTTCCAAATAATTTCATTCTTTTCATCTTTTCTGTCCGTGTTTCTGCCTACAAGGTGAGAAAGGTCAGGAATTCTGTAGAGGGGATATTTTGTGTTTGACCTGCATTACTTAATTCAGGAGTTGGAACCTTGTTAAACAATGAGCAGAAGCCTACAAGAAGAGAATGGAAGAGACTTGTGGTTAAGTTGCATGTTGCAAATGCTGCACATACTTTGTTGTGTGCCTGTCTCTTCTGCAGACAATGGACAGTCTGACACATGTCCACACTTGTGCTCCTCATTATCTGCATTCCCAGGGACCTCAGGTCTGATTACTAGGTTACTGAACAGCCCACGCTTCAATTTATGCCAGCTGAAGAAGTGAGTTATTAATATATATCTATTTAGAGAGCATTTCTGGACTAGATTAATGAAGAGGCACCCATTTGACCTTGTTGCTTTGTTGTTGCTCCAGTCCTCCACTCTCTTTCACAAGTCATGCTGGTTTGCAAGCATTAGGGAGCTGGGAACTGGTTTTGCGTGTTATGACTTGGGAAAAAAAGACATTGAGACGCTCTTTTTATGTCATCTGTCATTCAGCTGTCTCTGCCATTCAGCACCAGAGCATCTGTTTGCTAAAGAGAATACTTACAGAACCCCTTCTTTTTTCCCTTGGTGTTCTTCACTTGCCTTGGCTGGACTTTGGCCTTCTGAAATGGCCTAACCTTTGTGCTAATACACTTCTTTTATGGTCCACCTTTGTATCCTGTCCTTCACTCTAGTTCTCACACACTCCTGTTTTGCATTTTGTTCATTAAGAAGCTCCCTGTTTAGCCAACCTCAACCTATGAAAAAATTTTTGGTCTTCTATACAGTAAGATGCTTTGTTCCTGGACTCTCAAGAAATTTTCTTTAAAAATCAAATGGCTGTCCTGGACATCTTTCCTTTGATGGCAGTTTTTCAGGAGATTCTGCCCAGTAATTCCATATATAAAATGGAATTTGCTCTCCTGAAGTTGTGGGTCCTATCTCTGATATTTATCTTCCCACCTATTCTTTCAGTCCTAACTGTAATCATGTTGCTATAGCTCACAGTGTCTTCTCTGATCAAACTTCTCACCACTACTTTACTGTTGTTGAGCAGCAGTTCAGGTAAACTGAAATCCTCCCTTTCACTAATTGGCCTCTCCAGCAGCTGTACTAGGAAAGTTCCACCACTATAGTCTAGAAATCTCCTGGAACATGTACACAGACTGGATGTCAGGATAGCTGAAGTCTGCTGTGAGGATGAGGATCTGTGACCAGGAGACTTTTTCTTCTTGTTGTAGAGAGTTTTCATCATCTTCATGCTCTTCAATGCGTTGTTGGTAACAAACGCCCACCTTAACATCCCAAATGTTGCTTTCCCTTCTAATCCTGACCTAGAAATTGTCAATGGATAAGCTTTTTATTCCATGCTGACATTTGATACAATCCAGGAACTCAGTTATATGGAGTGTTAATCTTCTCCCTCTCCATCCCTTTCGAGACCAGCTGTATCCATCAGTGACCATGCCTCAGCCATGAGCCCTGTCCCACTACTTCTCTGTGATTCCAGGCAGGTTCCCAGCCTTGTAATTCCCTATGGACTTGCAGTTCTCCTTGCTTGTCATCCAGCCTATGTAAGTTAGTGTACAGGCACTTGAGGGAAGCCTCTGGACATCTCTTCTGAGGGGGAACGTAGGAATCACACGTGGCCTTCTCGTGTTTGTTTGGCCTTTTGAGCCACTGTAGTGATGAGCACCAGAAAAAAAGGGGGAAAATCGAAGTTCCTCATTTAGTACAGTTTGTCACTTGAGAAGGGAAGATACTGCATACTGTATGACCAAACTGCATAGGAGTTTGATTTGCCACTTGTTTTGTTCCCTGAGCATTTTCCATTTTGAAGTGCAGGGATCCTGTGAAGGGAAAACCAGTTTGTGGTCAAGTGGCTGAATATGGTGTTAATGTATTGTGTGTGTACGTGTGTATGCACGGGCATAGATACTCATAGACTTCTCTCTTAAACATACACAACCCTTAGGAAATAGCTATTCATTTTACTTAAAAGCCATTCAAACTTTTAACCTTGCTGACAGTCATGCATGTTTGAATATTCCAACATAAGCTTTGTATTGTTCTTTCCCCGCAAGAAACCTTTCAAACTTCCCAAAATACCCAAACTCCTGTTTTCAATTTTGTGATTAAATATTTTCTGCATGTCAGGAAATGTCTTTGTTTAGAATCACAACAGATCTAACAGAATTCCAAGGCAAGTGTTATTGTGAATGCATTGTAAACGATTTAGAGAATTCTTTAAAAATTCTCGAATGCGTGGATTTGAAGCCTATAAGCTAAACCCAGAACTCTTACATTTGTGTATTTTTAAAAATACTAACTTTAAAATATGTTTGGTTTTGTATAAGAATGTTCCCATATAGTTGGTTTGTTTGTTTGTAAAGCCTGTTTCATTGTAGCATTTTATTACTGGTAAATTGAATATTTTTAATTCAAAGAAATGTTGTAAGGTATATCCTGAAAAGTATGTTTAAAATACATCTATTTAAAACATATATAGATATATAAAAAACATATTTTAAAAGTTTCAGATATCTTTGTATTTTAAACATACTATCATATATGTGTACATAACATATACATATAACACACATATGTGTTTGTTTCATATGTAGTTTAATGCACCATTAAATTATTCTTGCAGTTACATATAATCCCAGAAACTCTGGAGATTAAAAAATTATCCCAATAATATTCTTTGTTTTGTTGGGGTTTGTTTTTTGGGGTTTTTTTTTGCTAACGTAAATACAGATACTAACACTTAAACTTTGGGATTTATTTTTCAAAGAACCTACTGAAGTTAGATCCAGCAGACAGATATTTGACAGAACAATGTTTGAACCACCCTTCATTTCAAACCCAAAGACTCTTGGATCGCTGTGGAAGTTCACCTTCACGGTCAGCTAAGAGAAAACCTTACCATGCAGACACCAACACTTTATCCAACAGGTAAATGTAGTCTTGTCACTGTTACCACTGACATTTGCTCTGCCAGTGAGTGAGTTGTTATCATGCTCACATGCAACATCATCTACAAGAAAAGTGGTTGTTTGACAGCTTAGGCACACTGAGACATGTTGTATGCTGTTCTGTGTTGCCTCACTGAATAAAGGAAGCAGACACAGTATTTACAGCTACACAAGCTGAAATTTTTGCTAACTTTCTGCATCAGGCTGAGTGCTTCTTGGAAAAAAACCAAACCAAAGACAATGTTGAAGCCATTTCTGCATATAACAAAGAAAAATAATTGGCTGATCCACCTTAAAAAAATGCTAGCCTTTTTCTTGAACAATAGGAATTTTGTGGCTTGGAAGATGCCCAAGATTCCAAAGGAATGCTCTTTTCTTTGGAATGCTACCATTTCTGTTTATGTACAAATCTGTTCAAGATTTCGGTATTTAAAAGTTTAAAGTTCACACAGATTTTTAGCAGCTGAATGTCCTGAAAACTGTGCAGATTGATCACATTCCAAATTGGAGATGAACAGAATTTTGTCTGCAGTTGCAGTTATGGATAAGTCTAGTCTATTTGACCTCAAAGCAGGATGTGTTTGCTCAGTGGCTCCCTTGCTGGATCCACGCAGCTTGATAGAAGCCAATGAGTTTCAGTACCTCAGTGAACCAGGTTTACTGGTGGATAAAATACTTCAGTACAAAAAGCCTCATGTTATTGCTCTGACAAAAGCATTCATAAAAGGTCACCCTCTGAAGTATGCAGAATATTGTGATGTTCTATATGCAGGCTTTTAATCCTGACCATGTTTTTCTTTAGCTCTTCCTGTGAGATTGAAAAAATTGCTCCTCTATTTTAAGACTGGGGATGATGACATTCACAATCTATACTTTTTCAAAGATAGACACCAAAGGTTTTCACTGCCCTTATATATGCTTAGGGTAGAAGTTTTACCATTAGACATGTGGCATCAGAAGGAAAAACCTACATCCGCTGGAAACTTGTCTAAAAGGCTTGCCTAGTAAAAATACTAGGTTACTCATGTCTCTAAGTTTTTAAAGAATATACTTCCTGTTAACTAAAAAGATATTTTAAACTGGCATTAAAATTGCTAAAGTTTTAGAAACTGTAATGAAATAGACGATTAGATCACTGGAAGTGGTTGCTACAAAAATCCTAGGTATAAAAATGCCTAGCATTATCCAGTTATAATTAACTGAAAGGTCAACAAAGGCATAGTGAGCGCTCACTTCAACCCTCAGTAATATATCTGAGTTACATCATGGATTCACTACAGAAATAATTTAATTGCTCATAGCCTGCCTAGGTCCATCAAGGCAAACAAGTACAGCTGCAGCACTGCTCAGTCTTGGCTAGTTTGCAGTGCCAGCCTAAGTCCAGAAGCAGAACTGGTTTATTGCCAGAAAACCTGAGAAAATAAATCCTGCTCTAAAAAATTCAGGCTCAGTGTTTGCAGAAGCAGCTCATATCTCAGTCCTGTAATACCAAACCAGAAGAGCTGGAAAGTAGAGTGGAGGTTAAGAACACCACCAAGTAGCTTTGCACCAAATCACTGGTTGCAGAGCTTTTCAGGTGCAGCTTTGGAATGAGTTAGTGTGCCAGAAACTGGGATAGTGCCAAGTTCCACAAAAGCTGGGTTCCTGTGGTAGACCTGGTTTGGGGTTTGGTGTTACAGGGCTTACTCAGGCTCACTCCATCTGAACAATAACCTCTTTTTCCCTGGTTTCCTCTCCCCTCCCCCTCCAAACCAGGAATACATTAGATAGCCTGGAGCATTGATTGTATCAGGGTTTTTTGACAGTGCTGACATATTTGATTGTTCTACCTTCCTTTGATATGCCAGGTGTATTTAAGATTTTTTCAATTGATATACAGCTAATTTTCTTAATGTAATGCTTAACTTACTGATGTACTCACATAGTACGCACATACATGCAGAAATGTGGAAATATATGTTGGAGTTTCTGTGATTGGGTTTGATATCTTGAGGGTTTTTGTCAGCAAAACCATTAACCAAAGCTGGGTTTGCCATCAGATTATAATCAGAAACAATGTACGAATGCTTGCAAATCTGTTATTTTAGTGGAGCTTCTGGTGCCTCAGTTGGCAATATTTGATCTTACTGCAGTTAAATTTTGTGGGTTTAAATGGCAACTGAAATGAGTGTACTTTTTTGAAGTTATTAATACAAGAATAAGTAATCTGGTATATTAATGCTTCTTTATGCATTTTAATATAGAAATCAAGCCAGCAAAAGTTCTGCTTTGCAGTCACACCACAGATCAAACAGCAAGGATATGCAGACGCTAGGGGCTGGTGGGCCGAGAGAAGAGGGGCTTCCAGCAAATGAAAGCTTTTTAAATGGAAACCTTCCTGGACCTGCACCTAGTCCAATGCATGCAAAAAAACCAAGCAACACACCTGGATCTGGCAACAAGGATATAACAAATAATAACATGCCACATCTTCTCAGCCCAAAGGAACCAAAGGGAAAAACAGAGTTTGATTTTAATGTGGACACCAAAAGTTCTGATGGTTCGGGCACAAAGTACCTGAAGTCTAACACCAGATCTCAGCAGAACCGGCACTCCTTTATGGAAACTTCTCAAAGCAAAACTGGGACGCTGCAGCCCAGCGACAAGCACAGTCGCCACAGCTACATCGATACCATCCCACAGTCTTCTAAGAGTCCCTCCTATCGGACAAAGTCCAAGAGCCATGGAGTTCTGACAGACTCAAAATCTGTGGGCAACCTTTCTGAAGCCAGGGCCCAAGCTGCAGAGCCAAACACCAGTAGGTATTTTCCATCCAGCTGTATGGACTTGAATTCTCCTACCAGTCCAAGTGCTCCCCGGCACAGTGATAACAGAACTATGCTCAGTCCATCCGCAAGGAATAACCGCAGCGAGGGTACCCTGGACACCCGAAGACCATCAACAAGACACTCCAAAACAATGGAGGAATTAAAACTGCCAGATCACATGGATGGAAGCCATTCCCACTCTCTATCTGCTCCACATGAATCTTTTTCCTATGGTCTAGGTTATACCAGTCCTTTTTCTTCACAGCAGCGCCCTCATAGACACTCTATGTATGTGAGCCGGGACAGAGTGAGGTCAAAGGGCTCAGAGGGTGGCTTAAGCATAGGGCAAGGGATGGCAGCCAGAGCAAACAGCCTGCAACTGTTATCTCCACAGGTGCAGCATAAGTCACTCACAAGGTCTGTTGGCTCATCACGAGAAGACTGTACGGAAGATTCTAATAGGGTTAGTCCAAAATATTGCCTCTTATGGAAGGTTTACCTTCCTCTTCTTAATTCATGTGGGGGCAGTGGCCTGCTTTCTGTGTTCTCTTTGTTTCTTTGAAGTTATTTATTTGTCCTGTAAGGCATGGGGATGTTGTTGGGGGCTTTTTTTTCAGAAGGGCTGAATATTTCAAGGTACTTTTAAAAACTGGACTATGAATACCATTATCTTAAATGTGAGAACAGAAAAATTGTCTCTAAAGTTAAATATTCATTAGTTGTTTTTAGTCCTTGGTTACATTGTCTGATGTCATTTTTACTGTATCATTTTGCTTAATTATCTTTCTCATTTGTGTTTTTATTTAGCTTTTCTTGTATGTATTTCTGTTACGAATGCTAATGTTAATTTTTGAAGCCAGTGTTTCATGGAGTTATAGCAGGACATTATTGCTGAAATACCATAATTTACAAGAGAAATATCAAAGCTTGCAAGATTTCTTCAGATTGTAGTGGCCACTGGTAAATTGACTCCTCGCAGTGGTTACTGTCAGTGGATGCCTGGTTGTGTTCTTCTGTGAGCATTAATTAAGGAGTAGAGGACAGGCTGGTCCTGGTGTTGATTTACATTCCTTACGTAACACTTCTGAATTATCATCTCATGTTTTACACATCAGATATGTAAAGATGACTGTATTTTAGCTTTAAATTCCTCTATTAACAAAATGGTGCAGAGACAAATACAATAAAGGAGTGTTTGTTTCTCTATGCCTACACCTGGGATAGACTGACTTCTAAGGAGAGAACATCTAGTTCAGATTTGTTGACAAATTGAAGTCAAAGAGCTGCAAATAATATTTAAGGTCCAAAGATTATGGTTTACTCTGAGAAACTAAAATACTTTTCCTACTTAGTAGTTCATCTAAGAAATACGTGTAGCTGACTAAGAAATACGTGTAGCTGACCTAATGTGGTACAAGTATCATAAAAAGAAGAGTTTCAGGTAGTGGTTGTCTCCTCAGTCCAGTAGATAAAAAAGATATGTTTTTTCATATGTAGACATCTCCTCCATTCAAGAGTATGTGTATTCAAACATGAGGAAATAACAGAAGTGCAGTGGAATAATAATTTTTAAAAAGCTACCTGGTAGGCATTACAGTGCCTCCATTTCAAACCCAGTTTTTTTCTGTGTACTTATTTTTCTGTCTCTCATTTCAGTCGAATTAAGTGTTATTTATTCTTCAGGATATTATTTGGAAGGGCAATAATGTCAACATTTCAGTTTTTGATAATAAAAGCTCATGCTACATTGTAATCTTCAGTTAATTTTCTGCATTATGCAGCAGATAGTAATTTGAAGTAATTTTAATTTTATTTCCTACTATTTAGAGGCCAGTTGTTTTTATTGGATCATTCTTTGTCTTTGAAAATTGCTTGACAAATTTTTATTTTAGTTAGAAAAATCAGTGTGCATCTTCATGCTTATGATTTTGTTCATTTTCGTTTGCTTTGGAAAGTCTATTCATTCAAGATAAAGAACTTGCCTTTATCTCTTATGGTCAGTATTTTTAAAACTTCAGCCTTCACTTAAAGCTTTTAAATCTGTATTTCAACCATTAGAAGTGTGAAAGGAAAATGACTCGTCTGAAATGGATGCTAAGTGTGTAAATTCACAGAGCTTTTATTTGTTTTTACTGCTTTCAGTAAAAAAATCAAAATTGTCAATCTCCTTATGCCTCATAAAGGCATTTTCACAAAGAAGTCATTCTTTGGCTACTTCCTATCCTACCTTTTTTTCCCCCTTTTCTGCTTTAGGCATTAGGAGTCAGAAAATTTCACTTCCCTCAGGATTAGTAAACTAAAAGCCCATGAATAATATGTGTTCTCATAGATTCTTCACTGTTTTCATATTTATTTTTTCTGATCAGTTTTCCTGGTTTTCTTTCTCTGCTCATATTTCGTGAAGTTTCCTCATTTCCATGTTTTTAGTTTCTCACTGATTTTCTTTTTAGCTCTACCAAGTCTTTTTAAAGAAAAACATTCTTTGTTTGCCACGCTTTAAATCATATTTTAAAAGAAAAGAATCAAGAAAAAACTCCCATCCAGTCTTAGTTTTAGGGCTTTTCAAGTCTCAACACAACAGGTTTTTTTTAAGGGTTTTTTTTACATTTAAACTAAATGTACACAAAAAGGGTTAAGCAGAAGAAAATCAAATACAATTTGCCAGTACTGTCTTGTGTTTGAAATTTAACTGCTGATTATAAGAGGTATCTAATACAAGTAGTAATTTAATCAAATGCTTTAGCATCTGGTAAATTTTAGAAGAATCCAACTGGGATTTGAACTATTGTTTTAGCTGCAGTTATGGTCTTTGTTTCAAAGTTTGTTTTCTCTGAGACAGTGAGACCAGATCTTCATCCACAAAAGGCAAAGTAGATTTTGCGAATCACTCATGCGGTGAATTGAAATCCCAGTTTTTAATTTTGGCTAGGTTTTTTTGTGGCTTTGGTTTTTAACCTTTGTCCTTCTTGAACATTCTAGATTTCAATTCATACAGGGGTATGAATTCAGTAGAATTTCAGGAGTTTCCTGTAGGGTCTTGTAGAGAGCATTAAATTTCATGTGCTCAGTCCATACTGGGGGAAAAATTGCAGCTTCTGATTAATTTAAGAGAGTGGGGTTGTGTCATATTTGGTGGCAAATTATGTGCATAAGGATGTTTTTAAAGGCTCACCTAAACTTTTACTTGAAGTACTTCCAGGAAGTACTGTTTTCAGGAAAACAGAATAAATTAGAGGTAATTATATGCTTTTTGCTATCCTGACTGAAGTACTTTGCCTATAGATTTCTTAGTTCAGAGACTTTCTCTTATTTTGCATACAATAGATTTTTTGACTGTTGGTACCTCTAGGTAATGATGTTAAGAGATAAGAGATGATAAGAGATCATAGTCCTTTGGTGTTGCAATTATCACAAATGAGATGCATTTCCTGCCTGCTTTTTAAAGTTTGCCAGTAGCAAAGTGACCAGATTCCATCAGAAGTTAATTTAACAAGCCTCCAGTAAAAGATTCCTCCAGAGATGTTACAGCTGGATTTCATTCACGTTGAAAATCTGAGGGCCTGAATCAGACTCAAGTCTTTAAAATTACAACTTAGAAGCAAACTTTTGTTAATGCCATTCCTGTCATTTTGGAAAGAAGTAAGCAAGCAGCACAACCAAGTAATTATTGATTATGTAGACCGTGATTTGATATTGACAGTCATTAATAATTTGAAAGGAAAATTGTATGCTGAATTTTGGAGTTTTCTTGCTTATGCATGTTGGTTAGAAACTGCAAATCAGTTTACAGTCTTTCATTTTAAATAGTTTATTGTTCTTTTGTTTAGGGTGGAGCATATCATGATCCACATGCAGAAGATGGAGCATCTACTAAGGAAAATCGAATTCTGTATAATGACCCTGTTCCGAGAAGAGTTGGCAGCTTTTACAGAGGTAATTTCGTGGTGGATCTTTCTAATTTAATCAAGAATTTTAGCTTCGAGTATAAATTAAGTAGTAGAAATGGATACGGAGAATTAACATGAACAACTACAACATTTTTTTGGAAAAAGTATCATTACTCCACTTTCAGAGGTTGAGTTTACCAGCTAGACTGTTGCAGAACCTGCATTGGTACCATATTGTTTATTTGTAAATGATAGCTCACGTTAATTGAGAAGTATATCCACTGTGCTACCTTGTACAGCAGGATATAATTTACCAGGGTGAAATTAACAAAATAAACTAATATTACCAAAGTAAGCAGTCAATTAATATTGTTAATTTTTATTTTCAATTCATGTAAAGACTCTATCTAAACACCTATGCACTTGTAGCACATTGACATACTGATCTGTTTCAGATACTGTGTTGCATGGAAGTGTAATGCTAGCTTTTCATGGCTTGAAACCTATGGCATTTCTTTTGTTAAGATTTACTAAAGATCAGCATTTCCTACAAGCAAGAGCACACTTACATAATTCCAGTTCAGAATAAATAATAAAACATGTCTGTGTATGGACACACACAAATAGATACTGTTCTGTAATGGCACAGATGATGATTTCTGAGCAGCTGTCTCATGGCTAAACCTGGGTAGTTGTTTTGAAAAAGATGACAAGAGGCTAATTACTGTCCTGCAAGTGTTAGGAGGCTTGTGGGGCTCCCCTGAACCTTAAGAAGTCCCAATCAGCTGAAATTCGATTATGAGTCACCTAATAACCTTAAGTGGAGTCACAAATCTCCCTCTGATCCCCTCAGGTTGGTCGGTTGGCTGATGACCTGATTTAGACACGTTAAAATCTGACAATCCTTGCAAGCGTCCCACTGCAATTTTAAAACCTGGGAGCAGAATTGGAGCTTGCACTGTTTTGAGCGATGCTTTTGAATGTAAGTTTTTGTTGCAAACACAACAGAGAATCCTTAAGAATTGTCAATCCTGAATTGCTTTCATTCATCCCTAAAAAGCTCCTAAAATTGGACGTGGATTATCCTTTTTTTTTATACATAGTGAAACAAAAGTTCCAAAGAAGAATGACTTTGTGTAAGTCATGTGCTACAGAAACTGTAGGTCTGGGATTTATTCAATTCCTTATTATGAACTAGAGGGTTTTTCCTCTTCAGCTGTATCTGTCAAGCAAATATATTTTAGATGGACTTAGTTATTGCTTTTGGAAGATGATATTGTATTTTAAATAATACATTGATAATAGTATATGTAAAACTGGTGATAATAGTATATGCAAGTTACTGTGAAAAAGGTAAATTCTTATTTGTATCATTTTTAACCTTTGTATTAAATCAGTATTTATTAGCATATACTTTTGTACTACAGCTTGAACAAAAACTTAAAGATTCTGTTTTATAGATTGTATAATGTGATGCTGCATTAATGTTCCAACTGACCAAGGGTCTGGTCAATTTTTAATCCAGTGCAGGTATTTCTAGTGATATTCGTAATTCTAATAAATTTACATTCTAAGTCTGTATGTAGTTGTGTGTTTCCAAAGCCACAGTATGTCTGTTTGAAAAATACATCATATCCAATTTTGGTATTTTAATTTTTAGTGGATAATCTCCTAGTAACATTGAAAATCCAATTCTTTTTTTTCCAAAATGGGTACTACTTTTTTTAAGGTCTAAAGTGAACACAAAGTGTAAACTATAGTATTTCATGTCTTTAGTAATTCAGTATTCCAACCTCTTACTCTCTTTCCTGTTTTTAAATATCAATCACACTTACAGCTCCCTACAAATAGAAGTGTTCTCAAATCTAGTAACAACTTAGCCAAGTTCTGATGATGGTCTCAGTTTACAACCAATATAACCCTACAAGGATCATAAAATGTCAGCTTTTTTTTCAATTGTACACAAAGTCTTCACTGTCTTGTTACTGTAAGAGGTAGAGAGGAAGCAGAGAAGCAGGAGCTGGGATTTTTGGCAGAGCTCGGTGGCCATTGTTTGCTGTTTCTCTGTTCAGTTCCATCTCCGCGTCCAG
Source organism: Corvus kubaryi (assembly GCF_017639235.1). Lineage (NCBI taxonomy): Eukaryota > Metazoa > Chordata > Aves > Passeriformes > Corvidae > Corvus > Corvus kubaryi. The sequence goes on along the minus strand of NW_024580667.1, from coordinate 12,568,428 downwards.
AGAGTACCTACATAGAAAACAATGTGTCAAACAGAGCCTCGGTGTTACCAGCAGACAGCACCACGGTGACAAACCACTCCAAGAGACAAACCACCTTTGATACCTGGTGAGTTGTAATTTGCACACACGTGTAGAGAATGGCCAGAAAAAAAAGTGGTTTTAAGAGGAGGAAAAAAGCCTCACGCTTTTCTTGAGATTTGCAATTGTCCATGTGCTTTGTTGCTTCCTTCAACTATACTGGCATAGCATGGCATGTTTTCTATCCCCTTTTGAGCAGCAAGAAATACTTCATTGCACCCATAACATGAATGCATTAAAGTTTATATACTTTTGTCCAGTCCTTCACAATTTTTTTCCCCGCTATTAGTCTTCAGTTAAAGATAGTACAGAGTGCTTGTGTGTGTGTAGTATGTATAGCAATTTGTGGATTACAGAAGCATGGATTGTCAGACAAGTGGAAAAAATATCAAAATGCATGTTTACATATATAAAATAGGACTACATTAATGAAGAATATTTTCACCCTACAATGGGGACCGCTGCTCTTTTTGTTTACACACAGAAGGAAATGAATACATTCTATGGGAAAATGGACTAAGCAACATCTTAATGGTGTATATTGATTTTAAAAGATTAAAAGCATCACATGGCTCCATTACATAACATAGAGTACTTAACTTTAATTATGCTAGTAAAATGACAGCATATACATAGCTTTGCAGGACTTAAAGGGAATTACCTTAATTTTGTTTCTCTGAGAGCTGTTTGGCTCTAAAATACTCTTATACTTTGTTAAATCACAGCAAAGCACATTGAATAAAAATAAGCAGATGGAGCTTCAAAGGATTGGTGGGAGGAATGGACTGCATACATTTGCATGGTTAAACTATGCTTTGTACCACTGTTTGAAACACTTCTCTCCGAAAGGGCCATAAGGTCATGAAATCTAAAGAAGTGTTTCAGTGGTTTGTTGACTTCATGTGTTTTCACATAAATAGCCAGTGAATTATGTGCTTAAAAGAGAAAGGGGGGTGGTGGGTGGTGGACAGTTGGTATTTCAGTTTGTGTTCAGGTTTTATACCTATGTCAGTAATAGAAGATGTTTACTCCAGAACCCTTCTCACCTGCTCTGATTCACTAGAGTCTGCTTCCTGTCCTTCAGTAGCTCCACCTACATCCATTTTCTGGAAGTTAGCTGAGGAAACCGGTCATTTATGTAAAAAGGTGGTACTTATGTTGTGGCTTATGTGGCTAAAGAAGGTATTTATTCCTACTGTTGAACCCTTTTACATATTTTGCTTTCCTTCATATCTGGATCTTTCTATCTTGCATATAACATAAGACAACTGAAATCTTGTTCTGCTTTATATATCATTCAGCAATATGTTGTCTTGACTGCAAAGAAATGTAATGTTATTTTAACTCTGAACTTTAAAAATCTCATATGTTATTAGAGCTGGTTGGGAATTTTTTTTATGAAGTATGCTTTTTGTTTATAATGCCAAATTACCAAACCCAGAACTTCTCAAAGGAACTGGCTGATATCCACTAACCCTTTTTTGTGAAGATTCTTCAGCTCCAGGATGGAATTGCCAGTCAAAACCAGAGATACTCTCAAAATAACAAATATTTTGAAGGCAGCATTATTTTTTAGAATGTGAACTTGAGTGCAGGGTCTTTGTTACTTAAACCAGGGGCTTGAACCAAGATCTTAGATCAAACAAGTGAATGCCCGAAACCAGAAGTTAGAGGTTATTCTGGAGCACATTGTCTGGTTCCCTCAATACATTCTCTTGAAGCTGTTTCATCTTGTTGAAACAGTGAAAGGACCACAGAGGTGCTGAACATGGCCTAGTGAGAAAGGCCCTTCATTAACTTTGAGACATTTAGATTTAAGTCCTTGCTCCAAATAATGTACTCAAGTATTTTCACAAAGTGGAACAGCTCCTTTGAGAGAAGAACCCACAGAAGAATAAGCATTTCTTCTTATGAAATGGAAGGAATAGCAGTACCTGCAACACCAAGTTACTGCTAGTTTGGCACATGCTTATCTTTCTCTTTTCTTTTCCTACTCCCTATTTTCCCAAAATGTTTCCTGCCCAGCTCTACATGCTAACTCTGTTCAAGTTGTCCTGGCAATGGTCTAATGTTGTTGCAAAATTGTTCTGTGCATAAGTGCAGCTTAATCAGATTCCTGAGTGGTGAAGAGTCTATGTTCCTCTACTTAATTTTCTGTATAGAAGTTGTGTAAATGCTTATGAAAATGTTGAAAGCTCTAATGGAATGTGGTTCTGCTTACATCAATCTTATGATGAATATTTTATGATAAATATTTGATGTTTGACTGACATACCTAACTGGTACATGACAATTCATCTCTAATTATGAGTGACATGTATTCCACCTGGACTTGCCACTACTGTAAAATATTGCTTCTCATACTATTGCTCTGTGTTGCCTTTCTTCTGTCAAAGATTCTGTGAATGTTTGCTAGACTGAATTGTCACAGATGTTCCCTTGTCTTTGTGTGCATTTTTTCGCTCTGTCCCCACTGTCCTGCCTTTTAAAATAAAGATGTTATAAACTTGACTTTTGTCATCAGATTTTACTCTTAAATTACTAGGTCATTTCTGAACTTCAGACAACTTGATTTGAAAAAAGGCAAATTTTTCATCCTTCCAGAAAATATTTTCTTTGCTAGAGTTTAATTTCTGTAAATGACCTTAAACTTGCTCAATTTTTTCTTATTGATTCAAGAATAGATGCTTTATTCTCTTATACAAGCTTTGTCCTGTGCTGGGCAAAATCAGTAGGTATAGTCAAGATACTTAATTGTGTTCTGCCGGTGTGCCAGAATGTTGGCCTGAGTTATCTTTACCATTGTCATAGTTCTAAACATCTCTTTAGAATAATTTAGAATAAATTCCAACATGCAGTAGTGTATCTCACATCATATTGGAAATGTTTGCATTGACTGCTTACAAGCTATTTGGGGGCTTCTGGAAGGCATTTTTGTCTAGATCTTTAATGTCCATACCAAAGTAGTAATGCTATGACAAGCAGCTTTTCATATCTTCTCTAGCTTATTTCATACATTTCTGCAAAATAAAAAATAGGAGCTATACATATAATATTATTATTATTATATGTATATAATATATGTAAACACAAAATATCTGTCATTCAAGAAAAGAACAAAAAAACCCTCACTTGTACGAGAGTAAAAGGCTTAAAACTTTATCCACTGTTAAGTTTCAAGGCTCCAGAACAATACAATATTTTGAAAACAGGACGTGACTATTATATTGCTGTGTCAGTATCAGTGTAAAATTATAGTCACACTGTTCCTTAAAGTAAAAGGTTACCAACATCTGGGCAAGTTAGTTTAGAGCATGTTCAGCTGTGTGTGCAGTATGACTGTTGCTACATTTTAATACTTTCCAGTTCTTTAATGGAATTTGTAAAAAAAAAATCAGGAAATTGCAAATTCTGAATGGTATTCTGTATATGAGATAAGAGATCTGGGGTTTATTCCACTTAATAAATGCTCCTTTTCCACATGAAAAATAAAAAACTTGCACCTCCAAACAGTTCAGATTTGATTTTTGATTTTTAAGCTTTTAATGCCAGACTTTTAGACCAAGTTTTACTGGGGGCTTCAGCTTGTGGGATTAAGATTCTTATCTTGAACTATCTATGTGAATTGCTTCAATAGTTCCTGACATTCTCTTGCTTTTGCTAAATGGTAGCTGTGTAACTGCCCCTTAAGTGTCTTACTTTGAGCAAAACTAAAAGCTAACTTGGAGAATTAGTGTTTGTCCATTTATCTTCCAAAGAAAAGTTCAGCTATTTCAGTAACTCCTTCATTAGACAAAATCCTTACTCATGTAACTGAGATTGGATCAGTAAAGGGAGTAGTACATTGGCAGTCAGAGGGTTTCCAAGCCAGGCTGCCTGCTGAGATTAGGGTTGCTGAAGAATAACTAAAACAAGCATGAGGAATTGGCTCCCAAGAAGAGCTGTCTGCAGTATGAATCCCTCTATGGCAGCATGAATGCAACATGCTTCCAATTTATTCTTTTCAGTTAATGTGAAAGCACATCAGCTTGCTTGCCACATGCATGTTTGCTGCTACACCTCATTGCACCTGCATGAAGCTGGATACCTTTCCTCCCAGGGGCAGTAAATAAGAGTGATTATCACAGAATTTCTGTTTGTACTTATGCCTTTTCCAAGTGTTTCAGGCCAGAATAACCAATGTGTTCTACATTATATGTCCTAAGCATGCAAAAGGTACTCAAAGATAAAATAACAAAGCACAGCACATTTTGCCTTTGGTTTCTGCTTGAGAACGAGCTCTCTGAGTGGGGGCTCTTCTCTAGGGCTACTCTTACTTGCTACTAAAACAGGCAGCGCAATAGATTCTGGTGGAATTCTTTGCTTTCGAGAGCTGAAGCTTTATGCACAGTACCAAGATCCTTGCAGTATGTTCTAAGAGTTTAGTGCTGCATGACTCTACCTTACAGATTTTTTTCTGATAATCCTAATTTTTTCCTGTACTGTCCATTATCTGAAAATCATTTTTTGGGATGCCTAAAATATCCCAGTGTTTCATCATCGATCAAAATGTTCTGCTCTATTTTTACTCAGTACAAAATCCTGGTGTTGAAGCTTCCTGCTATAATGCTATATATGTTCACTCTCTTCACATAATGAGCATGTGTTTTGAAGCAGTTGCTTTTCAAGGTCAATGCTTTTTCAGACAACTGTACTGCAATATGAGTCATAGGAGTTAATGACAAACCATTCAGTATAAAACCACTGGCTTTTGGGTAAGCAGCAGTTGAAAATGAGCAGTTCTCAGCCCCTTATTTTCCTATTCTCTCTGGTCACTGTAGTCATAAAGAGGAAATGATGGTGCAGGATTTCATTTCTCTCCTCTCTGCTCAGCTGCTGTGGAGAGCAGTTTTCTCATCCAGGTTCACTGGGCCGAAGAAAAGAATCACACTCGAGTGAATCTCTGTCTAAAAGTATGGCAAAAATTGTTCCAAGCTTCACTCTGAAGATTAACTTCACTTTTTAAAATATAGCATCTCCATTTTGGAATAGAAAAGCAAGACATTGAAAAATTTTGAAGTAGTGTAAACTAACCTCCTGCGGACTTGCTTATGATCTGACACTGGTTCCTTAGTGGATAACAGTCATCGGGTTGGTAATTTGCATTGGGGCTATGGTTTGGGATATGTTTGCAGGCGTGGATGCACAGGAGCTCCTTTGGGGAAAGGCTCAGAAGATTCTTAGCCCCATTTACATGACTTTCTGAGTACAAGCAGGATACTTGGGGTGCCTGCTTTCTTCCAACTTTTTTAACAAATCAAGTAAAAATCATTTAGTAAATAATTCAGCAGCTGTTCTGTCTGTGTTAAGTCAGACTCCCGAGTTCACTGAATCTAAAGCTATCAGTAGTCTTTATTCTGGTTTTCTCCTTGGTGCTTTAACTGACTTGTATGAGTGCCTTACAGCTTTTACACTACTTACAGTAGTACCAAATACAGGGACATGACAGCAACAGGAATCCTTAGCAATCCACTGTATTTAAAATACATGTTATAAATACAATAATTACATTAAACTAGAGATTTTTTCCTGTAGTAGTGTTGTAATGTCCACTTTAAATATATGTTGTCATGCACCTGAATGTATTTTCTGCATCTAGATATAAGTTTCCCAAAATGTAAATTAGGAAAATTTCTACCATACTTCCTGCCTATGAATCTTTTTGCTAAGACCATTCACTTAATGAACAGTTGGACTTTTATTACAGGATTTAAACACTGCGTGCATTTATACTTAGAACCAGGAAACATTTTGAGCTTGAGGTGGTTTTATGTAGAAACTGAGGAACTGATACTACCTACCAGAGTGAAGATGATTTTATCAATAAGGAGGGTGACTCCAATGATTTCTACGCCAATTATGTTTTTCGCATTTGCTTGGGGGAAAAAGTCAGCTTGGCATGTAGTAGCAGCTGAATCACCAGCTGATAGCACAGTGTTTAAAGCCAGAATTAGAAGCCAGCGACAACTATAGTAGACAGTTAAATGTTGCTACATTACAGACACTCCAAGAAAAGCTGCTCCTGTTTGTCATACAGAGCCCTTAAAACAGTGGCTTTCCTTTAGGTTTTCCATCAAGACAATGGGATAATTCCTTTTTTGTTTTCATGCAATTTAAGCATGAAAAAGGACTATTAAATCACCCAGTATGACTTTCTGTATGTTAGTTGCTATTAAATGTTGTCCATTCTCTGGGATGCAGGCCCAGAGGCAGACCTGTCTGATGTGTGTCTCCCAGATGAGTATTAGGTCCTGATTTGAAATGTCAAAGATGGGAAATCCACTTCACTAAGGCGTTCGTTCTGGCAGTTAATGATGTTATTGTGAAAATCAGTGCCTTATTTCTAATATGACTTCTCAGGCTTCATCATCCACCCACTTATTCTATCTTTTGCCCATTAGTTCAAAGATTTTTCTAGTAATTTCTTCCTGGATAAATAGCTGTGCATCACAATCAAGGAAACTAAGTATTTGGGTTGGTTTGGCTGTGTTTTTAAACACACTAAAGAGATTGAAATCTCTGAAATTATTTCTGTGATGCTTTCCTGCAGCATTTTCAATTTTCAAGCTATTTTGAAGAGCACTAGAACTGTATTCAGTTATGTCTCACCACTGTCCTTGTAAACCATCTTTTTACCACGTATAAGTACTTTTCATAAGTGGTTTACTGTGTATATTGATAGTAACATGTTATTTATCAGCTGTAGTTGCTTCAGATGTGTAAGTTAAAAGACGGAAATTCAGTCTCCAGGCAAGTCACCTGTTCCATTTTCGGGTCACCTCCTTTTGCCAGCACTGTCTCACCCACGCATAGCAAACTAACTGAAGGTTTTAAGTTGAAATGGACAACAGTAGATCCCCAGCTTCCCCAATGGTAAATTGGGAACCATGTCAGCAAACTTCAATGCAAAGTGGTTCTCTCTGGCCAGCTTTGCAGCTCCTGCTTCTCCGGCAAGCAATGGATAAACTGGACCTGTTCTTTTATACCTCCTCGCCATTTGTATGTTCTCTCAGATATGCTTTTCTTTTTTCTAAAAGACCTCGTGTGTGATATTTTGGTTTGAATATTAAATTCTGGCTTAAAAGAACACATGCATGCTTTCCTTTTCCCTAAATAACTATTCATTGGTTTAAACTAATCATTTTACCCTAACACTATGTACCTCCTATCCCTGTTAATAAGACTATCTGGTATTTGTGTAGTAACCCTGGAACCAATGAATGCTAAAACGTTAAGTATCTTTTTACTTTAATCAGTAATTTGCATTCTTTGGCATCAGATCTCAGCATTACACAGAATTTACAAAGTAATACCATAATAAAATTTCTCTTACAATACCTTATTTCATATTTAGGAAAAGTCCTGAAAACCTTAACAGTCACTCAGAACAGCTCAAGGAGAAAGAAAAGCAAGGTTTTTTCAGGGCAATAAAAAAGAAAAAGAAGAAATCTCAAAATGTAAGTATGCAGCATTTCTAATAAAATAATTTGTTTATTCATTTTGAATTATACCATTTTAATATTCTAGATTAGTACAGTAGCTTTGTATTATTTATGACTCTGTGTGTGTATATACTTGTTCTTTTATTTTCTCTCTTCACTATATGAAAGTCGAATTCTTCTCCTGTTCAGGGTTAATTTTTCTGCCTTTTCAAGTACTTCACTTACTAGTCCTGGGCACCTTTGTTTTCATTCAGATCCTTTGAGAGCCAGTTTTGATGCAAGTTTTATGATGTTGCAACAAGTTCAGGATATTGTAATACCATTCCAAGAATAGTAAATGCATTATTGTGTGTGCCCCCAGAGCTTGAATAGTTTCAGGCACCCATCCAGAGAAAATGAGACTGTTAAAAATGAGAATTCTTTCCAGTCGTTTTCATGGAAGTGTCTTGGTAACAGTTTCTGTCTTCTTGCTGCATCCCATGACTGGAATAGGGATGATGTGTGTTAACCATTCTTAAATGTTTTATGTTTTGTTGAGGGAATGGATTGTGGCTTTTGTTATTCAGTATAAGTCTTTGGTGTCTCATACATTTTTACATTTTCATATAATTTTTGGGAGGGAGAAAGGACTTTCTTTTATCAGAAAGTAGTGGTATACTAACATTTCACAAAGTTTTATAACGAAGATATCCCTAAGAACTGAAGTAAGCTAAACATAATATCATTCTTAAATGACAGCTCTGGAAACATTAAAACATTTAAAATTGTGATGTTCCTGTAAGTGTAAATGCAGTTATAGTTGTGAAGATTCTCAGAATGGAGTAAATTGTGCTCACTCCTGGGAAAGGAGAGTGACTTAATGAAAATACCTACTCTCAAGGAGTGAGGTGATGTGACTCTGAGTGTTGGTGGAGGGATGATCTATTGAAAATTGGGAGAGGGGAGTGATTATCAGGCTTTTTGTTGTTTTGGGGTTTTTTTAAAGTTCTTTGAACTGCGTGGAACATGTGCATATGTGTATTAACTAGCACTGAGAAATGCACCTCACCTTCCTGCTGGGCAGGATTTAGAGCAATGGCATCTACCTCTCCTTCTGAACTTGTTAATCCTCATACCTGTATGCAGCTGAAATACGATCATTTTTATTACACAACTGAACAAAATGTCTAGATTATAGCTCCGGGACTATTTGATACCAAAATGTCCATGTAAAGATAGCACACCTAAGGCCATTGGTTCCAGTGATGCATTTTCAAAGGGAAAAAAAAAAAAGGTTTTAAATTTGCATTGTTATACTCTGATCCAGCCATCCAGACATGGTGGCAGAGAATGCTCCAATAGCTCAGCTGATAGATGGTGTATTTACTTCCAGATTAAACTCTGTGAAAGAAATACATACTGGATTGTGTTGCCTTTCAAAATCTGGAATTTTACAAAACACCTAAATCAAAAGTACCTTGATCTATAGCTACCAAAACCATTGCTGATTACAAGATAAGGCAGATTTATGTATAATCCTTACTCCTGTTTCTTCTTACTGTTAAGGAGAAGGGTAGAGGGGAATGGAGAGAGTGAGAAAGGAAAAACAACTACTGCTACTTAGAGCTGGTATCTCACAGAAAGATGAATAAATTAGTGAAATAAGATAGTGATACAACTCTTTCATCCTCAGCTGAAAACTTGCTGAGATCAACTTGAGTTGTGGAGCCAACCAGAGCCAGAAAAACTTCCTTTCATTTCTATTTACAGCTGATTACCAGGACAGTATCTAGGGACAGACTGTACCACTGATGTGTGTGCAAGTGTCTGGTTCAGACACTGTTCTTCTTCATCTGTTACTTGAAGGCATCTACCTAACAAATGTTGGGACATTCTTTAGGACCTTCCAGTACAAACAAAAATTACTGTCTTCAATTCAACAGCAAGTTTGGCTTCAGTAGTAAAAGCTGTTCACAGCACTGTAATATTAGGTCTTCAACAACACGTAGAATGTTTCCTATGAAATCATATGAAAAGTCTTAGTATACAGCTTGTGCCTACCCAGGTTTTTTTTCTGAGACCAACAATTCATGTAGGGTCCTACAAGTATGAAATTCCACTTACTTACTCAAACACAGACTTTCTGCAACAAATAACAAATGAGACATGAGGACTGTCACAGAGCTAGGAAGCACATAAGTATCAGACTTACTTCTGATATCCTTTGGCAAGTCTCATTTGGCTGGTGATCATCATCACAGGAGTCATAAAAGATACCTGAAATTGGATTGAAGACATCTTAGTAATGTCATTCTCAAAATATCTAATAGCCCAGAATTGATCCCAGTTCCTGACGCTTCTTCCTGCAGGTTGTTCCCATGAATCATTCTCCCTAGAGTTCTCCAGGTGCAGCACCTCGTGGGATAGGAATTGTTACTGCCTGTTACAGGAATTCTTTGCAATAGTGTTTTTGCAGAGCTGTTCTTATCCATTCTTCTTTTCATCATTTGAAGTGTTTTAGTAATGTAGCAAAAGGTTTTGAGGATTGCTAGAATCACAGTTTTATCTGTCATCTGCCACCAAACAATTTGATATCCATGAGGGTTGTGCACAGTGTCAGTAGGCACTATCTTCAGAGGAGCCTGAGTTTCGCAGATTTTGGCACTTGTTTCAAGCTGTGGGTCTGAAGAAATTATCTGCTTTGGAAAAAACAGTTGCAGGTGAGCATTTCTCTTAGCAATGCCTTGATTCCTTTTTTAATTTACTGAATTTGAAACAGGAAATTCTTCTGACCATAAATTTCCTAAACATAAGCTATGCTAATTATTGACTGTCATTAACTCGGATGGAATCTAGAAGGTGAGAAAGCTGTTTGAAACCCCTTGCTTTTGGTAGTGTACCTGTCATTCTGTTTGGTCATATAATAATTCTATAGCATAATAAAGATTTCTTCTGATAGGCAGGAAAATGTAAGGCACAGCATGTGTCCTATGCTTGTTTGCACCTAAGCAGGGGAGAAATAGTCCCATTTATAATTCTGGTACCTTATAATTCTGTTGGTTGTTCATGCATCCATTGGTAAGCTCTTTGGTTGTGCTACAGAAATTAAAATAAAACAGCCAGCGTGCTTACAGCTATACGTGAAGTTGCTAATGGTGTATTTATGTTAGAACTGAAATAATTAATCTTGGAGCTTTAGCTCTTTTTGCAAGTTAAAAATAGAATGCTTTTTTTATCAACTGCTCATTCTGGAACCAGCTCCTATTATTGTTAGTGTATCTTTAATATTTTCTTTCTATAGAAATAAGAAATGTCATACTGCTTTAGGTCATTATCAGAAATACAAATGATTGCCAGAGTTACAGGATTTAATCCAAAGCTCAGTAAAGTCAACAAGACCTACCAGTTGTTTCCAAAAGGCTCTGAAATAAATACATTCTGTATTCCTAATGAACATAGGTATAAGAATAGGTGTGCTGATCTTTTTTTACATGCTTTCTATGCACTGAGTTCCTTGAATTTGTTCCATAGGCTTTTTTCAATCATTATTGTATTTTCCCAAGGCAAGTTATAGGCTTGATAATACGTATTGTCAAATTACAACAACAACAACAAAAAAGAAATAAAGAAAAAGAGTAACATAGTATGGGCAGATACCTTGAATTGAAATACTATGCATTTAGTTTTTGTGTCTTATATTGCAGACAGACTCAACCAACGGCGAGAATCCAAGCATCAAGAAATCCCTCTTTCCTCTTTTTAATTCAAAGAATAATTTAAAGCATAGTTCTTCTTTGAAAAAACTTCCTGTAGTCACTCTACCAATGGTATTCATTTTTAAGTACAGTAGCACTGTAAAATGCTCCAGTAAATTTGTTTTACTGACTACAGCAGCATGTGGTTTATTTTCATGGTATCACTTCCTCTTCATGCCAGTTAAGTATCTTGGGCCAGTTCAATAAATTTAAGTAAAATCAGCCGTTCTGTTGAAACGGATTGTGCCTCAAAATATTTTTTTTTGGTATTTGATATAGTGAAAATGTAACATACACAGTCCCAGAGAGAATGAGCCTTGGGAGTAAGACTAAGGAAGGAAAATAGTTGTGAAATTGTGTATGTTTAAAATTAAATTGTCACATTATGTTTCAGTCAGGAAAAAAATTAACCTGGTTTTGTTTATTCCTATATCATAAATACATAATTTTATACAAACTACTCCTTTATATATAAATTTAAATAAATCAAATACTAACAATGCATTATCAGAAAAGAACTTTAGCTCATGTGTCTGTTGTATTTTTGTTTGTCCTGATTGTTCATGATAAAAGACAGCTTGCATTAAAAATAGGTTATATTTTGACTGTCCTTTTTTTGATTAGAATTCTTGAAATGAGATAAAAAGCTACATGTAAGTTTTAAATTATCTTTCTGCCATAAAGTTTCAGCTGTTTCTTAATTTTTGCTATAGTTTGGAATATTTGTGGAGGAGAAGAAAGATGGCAATAGAGAAAGCTATTGGTTTTGTGATGTCAGTCAAGACATCAGTTTCAAGAGATCTTGGTCTGCTTCACTCAGGAGCAAATTTATAGAACTGATCCATGGTCTTAACTGCAGTATGGAATGCTTTTAAAATGAAGATGAGGCTCAACAATATTTTTTTAAAAAATTTATTTTTGAGGCCTTTTTTTAACTGCTCTTTCTTACAGCAAATAACACTAACAGCATGCTTTAAGGGGTAAGGGTAGAGCAAATCTGCATGATGTCCACAGCCACTTGCTCTTACTATGGGGAAAAGTACTGAGAGGTCATTGCAATTCTGCTGCAGAAATGGGCTTCACTTGTGTTCTGTAATTAACTGTGGGAAATTATTTACAGCTATTCTTAAGAAAATATTAGGAGATCAGTATTTAATATTTTGTTGCAGATGCCTAACACTGAAGGTCAGGATCTCTTGGCATTACAGAAAGCCATTCATTCTTCCAATCACCAGAGCAGCAGGCAGAAGGATTGGCATCCTGAGAAGATGACAGAAATCCAGCCTCATGTAAGTGGTGTTATCAATTCCCTATCTATTAATATCACTGACATATCTTGATAGCTTTTTCTCTGGGGAATAGAAAAATTGCATTTGACATTGTTTCCCGACTTTCTAATGCCTTGCTCATTGAATGTAAAAAATCATGTACCTGCAGTCCTGCATAATTTTTTTAAAAGGTAGACATGAATGACAAGGAAGAGAGACTGAATGTCCTGTGTCAGTCTTTGAGCCCTTCAAAAGATTGGTTATGTTTTAGTATTACAGGCAAGCAGTGTTTCAGTGCACATCTGTGGTAGCGATGCAGTGGTGTACAAAAGCCCTCAAGTCAACTCTGTAAGGAGTGGTGAATCCTGAGGGCTGGCTGCTGCTCAGCACAGTTTGATACTTGATGTGGTCACCAGAGCATCGAGACCATGTTACAGTGTGGCTGGCACAGACTGCAGTTTCGGCAGGCTACATTTTTGGAGCATAGTACTGCACTAGTGCAACTTTATTTTCTCTAAAATCTAAATTCTAAAATCTAATTTCTAAAACCAGCTCAGCAGGCAGTGTTTGGGAGAGAGGGTCAGTGCCATGCTCCATTGTTGTCACACTGGAAACTGGAAAAGAGGGTTTGTTGCAGCTGCAGTGTTTGAAGAAACAAGTTGCTCTGCGAGCTGTGGAATTTAACGAGGCTGCTTTCATACCACTTTATGTACTCAGGCTTCCCGAGGCTCTTGCTACCCATTTTCAATAACCCCATATCACCATTTTCTTTTCAACCTCACCAGTGAAAGAAGCTGCGGGAGACTAGAGCTGCCTATCAACCAGCTGCCAGCAAACAAAATATGTAACTTCTGAGTTCTGCCAGACCTTTTTTCAGTTCAGATGGTTACTCAAGACTCACTCTAACCCCTAACTGATGTTCACAACAGTTTTAAGAACTTTGTATTTCTGAAATCTGTGCCTTAAGTTCTGGAATTGTCTGCCCAGGGAGGTGGTGGAGTCACCATCCCTGGATGTGTTTAAAAAAAGTTTGGATGTGACACTCAGTGCCATGGTTTAGTTGAGGTGGTGTTAGGGCATGGGTTGGACTCAGTGATCTTGAAGGTCTCTTCCAACCTGGTGATTCTGTGTGATTCCGTGTGATTCTGCGTGTGTGTGATTCCTAAAATGTGGCTGAGGTTCTTAAGTTAATAGCAGGAGAAGTGACAGATGGACAGCTAATGCAATTGTCTATGCCTGCATTTTCAAAAGAAACAAGGGAGCAATTTTTTCTGAGGGAGAAAAGGTTCCATCTTTTCAGGTAGCTAATAGATTGGATTGTGATGAGATTGGATTGTGTGTGTAGTCATAGCTTGGAATGAAATACATCAAGCGAGTATGAGTTAAAAGTGAAGAAGGCCTGTAAAGTTCTAGATGTTCAGTTTACGATAGGACAGTTTTTTTATGGGAAGTCTGATATGATGGAGCTTTGCTGTGTGTCTTTCAGAGCCAGCCATTAAAATCTCTTCGGAAGCTCTTACACCTCTCTTCAAATCATCCCGTCGCTGCTGAGCCCCGCTTCCAGCCCTTACCCAGCCAGCCAGCCAAAGCTCCTTTTCCTGAAGTGCGGATTCATCCCATGAGTCAAAGCTCCAGCAGCGGCAGCAGCAACGTGCGGCCGGAGCCCCAGCCGAAGAGCCGGCCGGCGCTGCAGATCCCGAGCCAGCTGGAGCCCACCTGGCACGTGTCCCCCGTGAACAGGAGCGTGAGCGATGGGCCCCCCTACTCCGAGCAGCTGCCTTCCAAGAGCGGACAGAACGGGCACACCTACAACCGAACAAACCGGTCACGAATGCCAAATCTGAACGATCTCAAAGAGACAGCCTTGTAATTGCACTCCAGCAAATAGACCAGTGTGGGTGGAGATCAGCATAGGGAAGCGGTGGTGATTCTGGTGATGGTAAGACTGCATTTTCAGCTTTATAAAGGTGTGCAATATGTACATGTGGAGCTATGCTGTTCGGCACCACGGAGAGAGTCAGGGATTATACAGGAACACAAGTTGAACTATGAATTACCAGTCATCAGAAATGTCACTGGATGCCAGGCAGAGTGTGCCGGTCAGGGAGAAAAATGCACTGTCATTTTCTCTCATTTACATTCCAGCTTAGTGCACATCTCTGTCTGAAAGCTGGGAGACTTCTGGTATGTATTGGCACTTACAAGGGTGAAAACATTGTCTAGACCTATGCCCTTACTACATTTTTTGCTGCCTAGTTAAAACAGTGGGGTTTATGTGATAAAAGTGTATCCCTGTTAAGGGTTTAAAGTTAAATTGTATGTCTTAAATTTGTTTTTTAAACTTCCATATTTGATAGGATTTGTAATATTTATTTATGATGACCTAATATCGTACTGTTATAATCATATCTTTTATGTTATAATGTAAAGTTATTTTGAGCTGTTTGAAACATTGTGAAGCAGTGCAACAGCTACAGTAGTTTCTATAAAAAACTAACAGTAACATTTATATATTGCATCAGGAGTATTTTATTCTATATATAAATATATACATAAATGGAAAATAACTGTCTGTTTTTTAAATATACTCATTTAAAAGAAAAGTATTGTTATGACACTATCTGCCATATTTTTTATACATTTGTGATATAAAGTGCAGTATTATACTTCTAATAAAAGGAAGTTGAATGTGGATATAAACGTGACTGTAACAGTATGAATCTTGCTTGGCTATGAGAGCCCAGTATTATAGGCATTATTGGTAACAAACAAAAGATAACATTCAATTCCAAGCTTTATTATGGGCTATTTTGTTGGAAGTATTGGCTAAATGTAAGAGACTGCAGAACTGTACAGTAATCTAAATGTGGTACGTTCTCCCCTGTGTCCTTAGCTTTCCTAGTAATATTAATGGGATTTCTGCATCTGCATCAAGAGCACAGAGCCCCAGTACCAAATTTTTGTTTCCTCTGAGGAAATAAAGTGCCCCATGACTACGAGCGAAAGCAGGTGCTCTTCCACCTAATAGCAGGGGTGAAAACCAAAGAAACACAGCATGAATTGCAAGTGAAATGCAGAACTTTGACACTTAAGCATAGCATGGCACTGCAGATCATGGTATAAGCTTTTATGCATATGTGTATTTTACATCTCTAGCAATCTATTAACTAATAAGATAAACACTGTATTAGAATTTAAACTACTCTTGCACTTTTTATTATATTTCAGGATGTATTTAAAGCTACAAATCTGGTATTTGGATATTGAGGGAGAAGGTTGCCAAGCAACTTGATTTCTCCTTAGGTCTTACTATCCAAATATTCCCATACCCAGTTCAGCTACCAGTCTCAGCAAAATACTAGATCTTGGGTTCCAGTCTCCTGTACAGCATAGTTAAAACTGCCTTTACCTTGGTGAATGTCAAGTGTAGCAAATACATACCCTGATTCCTCTGTTTCTACCAGTAAAGTCAATCACAGGTGAGCCAGTAGGAGTCAAAAGAGTTATGCCAGTCTAAACTTTGTGCAATAAGAGGAGAGCCAGGCCCGTAGTGTCAGAACAATACAATCTTTCCTTTTTAAACACATTAGTTCTACTCCCTCATTACTCTGCAGCATAGTTTGTGTTCTAGATGCTGTCCTCATAAGACACCTGTACTTGCAAATACACTGTCTTTTCCAAAAAGAGATTAACCTGAATGTAACTTTGATGATTTAGCCATAGATGCAGTTAACAGAAGCAGCCAGGTAGTAAAAGGTGAACTTCCTACTTGGATAACAATGCAAACTGGACATGTTGTTCAGTACCTCTTGAGTCATACCAAAGTTCTAACAACAGCAAATTCGGCACCACTACTGTAAAAATTGTTGTCAGAAAAAACAGTATAGAAGGATGTTATATCAGGTTTGTCCAGGACTAAAAATCAGTCTACTAAATTTGAAAAATTACGAAATAGGAATTCTTTCTTTGTCAATTGCCTGCAAGAAATGTGCATGTAATTTTTCTATATATAGATATAATATATAATATCTCTATATATATGATATATGCTGTATTGATATATCATATATATAGCATATATATAAATACAGTAGACATGAAGGGGTATTCAGTTTTTTTCTAAGTTCAGTGGGCATCCAGGAAAGACATTGTGATACTTACTTGTCATCACTGTCAGAGTTTAGCAGCTTATTTTAGCAGTCTCTGTTAGATTCATTGCTTGGTCGCAGCTACATGAGCCCTGTTAGCCCTGCTTTGAAATGGGCTGATGCCACTGAAATCCCTCACAAAAACCCTCTCTGAGAGAGAGTGGGGCTCTAAGCAGTGCAGTTTGAATGTCTCTTTTAGGGCAATGGAGCTGGTGAAGGGCCTGGAGCACAAGTCTTATGAGAGTGGCTGAGGGGGCTGGGGGTGTTTAGTCTGGGAAAAGGAGGCTCAGGAGGGACCTCGTTACTCTCTACAACCGCCTGAAAGGAGGGTGGAGCCAGGTGGGGTCAGCCTCTTCTCCCATGTCTCAAGTGAAAGGATGAGAGGAAATGACTGACTGTTGTGCCAGGAGAGGTTCAAATTAGATATTAGGGGAAAAAAGATCACTGAAAGAGTGTTCAGGCATTGGAATAAGTTGTCCAGGGACATGGTGCAGTCAACGGCTCTGGAAGTGTTCTGGATGTGGCACTTGGGGATATGATTTAGGGGTGACAGGGGTGGTTGATGGTTGGACTGGATGATCCTAAAGGTTTCTTCCAACCTTGATGATTCTGTCATCCAGTCTCGCAGGGAATGTTCAGTCTAGACTCTTCTGTGCTTCGTGGATATGTATCCTTTTGCTTCTGCAAGATTTTTAGCTTGCTGGTAAGAGCTTCATGCTGGGGGATGATGATACTGGGCTGTATGTGGCTGTTATGATTTCTAGCAAGGAAAAATGTTTCCAAAAGGATTTTTTTTTTATCAGTACCCATTAAGTTAAATCAGGGTAATCCCTGACTGTATATATAGCTGTTTAAAGTAGTTAGCAAATCTTCAAAGGTGATCCAAGGAATGTTCAAGTATTTGGTGGCCCATATTTACAGAAAGTTGTTTCTACTTCATACTGCATTTTCTTCTTGAATTCAACAAACTGTAGTAGCTTTCAGTTGAATACTAAATTGTGTTGAATGTACATAGTATTTTCTTTCTTCTGTTGGAAAGAAATTCCAGCCACTCAGCCAGCTGGTGCTGGGATGAATTGTGTATTTTTAACTTGGTCTAGCTTCCCAATATTTAGAATATTGCTAATGTAATTTTGTCAAGGCTTTCAAAGGAGTCTTATTATAGTGACTGAGATATTCTGACTTAATAAAGAGGAAGAGAATGACAGAGCAAACTGTTTTGTAAGTGTGAGCTTTCCTTTTCACTGGTCTGTGAGTCTTGTACTACATGCTCTATAGATTTACATAGTATAAAGGATCCTGGTTAAACTGCATTTTATTCTTTGGCAGTCTTTTGCCTTATGGCATCACTGATGATGTGAACAAAAAATAAACTAAGTTTCAGAAATTAATTGTAGTCATTTTGCAGAACTCAAGCTGCCTAAACTTGTCTATATGTTTTTGCTATAGCTCTTGAGCTCTTTTTAACTGAAAAAAAAAAAGCACCTTAAGTTCGTCCTAACTGAAATTGTGTAAGTGTCTAAGCTGTCATTTTAAACTGCCATGTAAATATATTAACCTAGAACAATATCTGTTTTCAACAGACCTGGCCACAGAGAGCAGTCCCTTAGACCTATTTAATGCTTTTTGCTCCATTTATTGCAGTCCAAGCTTCGTTGCTCCTCTGAGAGGTTGCCAGGAGAGCACTGGGCAGAGTTCTTGGCAGGAAGTCAGTGATCCCAGATTTAGTCTCTTAAAACATTCCCCAAACACCACTTGTTCTTTCAGATCAATATTAAAGCAGGCTTTGAACTTCCAAGTGCGTCAGACATCCTCAGGTTGTCGTTTGGCTTGTCACCTTTCTCTCTACCACACCAACTTGTTTCTGGGACCAAGGCTGGAGTGGCTCTTCAGGAAGCAATGGCCTGTGGTAGGCTCTTCACCTTCCTTGTCATTGCAGTTAGGTCTCTTAAGAGATGAATCTTACTTGTTTAAAAAGCTACATACCAACCTTTCCTTTTTTTCTTCAAAAGCTGATGAGGTGTTAGCTGAGTAGACTCCTGGGTTCACCCAGAAAAAGCTATGTATTCTCAACAATTCTGTAGACCTCCCTATAAGAACACAGGGAACCTATGGGAATACAAATTGTGCAGCTCTGAAAGCACTGTTGTGATCTAGGGGTAGCTAAGGCAAAACCTAGAGGAGCTGTGCTCTAGAAGTATTGGGGGTTTTATTCATGTTTCATTTTTTTGTTGTCATTATTTGATAGTGAGACATGCTTTAAAATACTTGTGTGTAATTAATTCTGTATGTGTTGATCACTGTCAGATTAGAGCTGGGAGAATATTTGCATCCCAGTCACGCAAGGAGTATGAAAAGGATAGCCATATATAATATACTGCAAATTGTGGGGTGACAATGAATGATTTTTTCCATTCCGGCTAGCATACATACTACATAGATTAATGGGGTAATATCACAAACCATGCATCTAGGCTGTTTTTCATGTTAGTAGGCCCACCATTTGAAATAGGAGTGCCACAGGAGAAGGTTGGAAAGGTGATATGCCCTATGTAAGCATTTTTGAATAACCTTCAAATCAGGACACTATTTAAGAACAGGTGCCTTTCCCTACACAGCTCTTTCTTATGGTATCATGATATTAACCATTCATTAACTGGGTTTGTAGTGAATGAGGAAAAAAAGCCATTTAACTTCTGGCCTTTTCTTAAAAGGGGGTGATTTGAGTAAACCCTTTTAATATAAGAAAGCTTGGAAGTTCTAGATGTTGGCACCTTTTTCAAATGGTCAAGCAGCAGCAGTGCATCAATTCTCAGGCTCATCAGGCAAGTGAAGTCTTGTGCTGTACTGAATGTTGTACTGAAACAAAGATTCCTCATTTTGCAATCGTGAAGCAAATTTCATTAAAATTAAGCAAAGCAGATTTTATAGATCTTCTTTCAATTGTAAGAGAAAAGCTGTGTTAGGCCATCTGTTCTCGCAATGGAGTGTCTTAACAACTGCCACATGAGATAGCATAGGTAAATCTGATGGATTAGGTCTGAATTTTACTTGTTCTGAGTTCTGCTTGGATGCACATTTGTGACCTTGTGTGCAGCCAGTTGTTTGATGCAAAAGTTGTGGTTTGACCTAGTCAGTGGAAGATGTATGAGAAGTGTGAGAGGACCGGCCCCACTATGTTTGGATGCTTTCATTCCACCAAATCAAATTGCTCCTCAGGCTCTTTTAGAACATAACAAAATATGCAGCCAGGCAAAAGTGACTCTGGAAACATGGCCCAAGAGCCTGAACATGGAATTTGTGTCTTAGCCTAAGAATGACTACACATCTCTTGTCTTCTCTGCAAGTCAATCTACCTCCTCTCTCTTGCAGAATGTAGTTGAAGTTGGGTTTGTTTATTCTGAGCTTATTACTGACTCCAAATTTTGAAGAGACATCTAAAAAGATTCTTCCTCTAGGTACTGTTAGCAACCACGTAATAAAATGTTGTTGGGCCTTCATCTGAAATACTTCTGAAATCTCCAAGCCATCTGAGTTTTCCCTCTAGAATCCCAATGCCATTCTTTGCACTGCTTTGCAGTCTTCCCTTGGCCTTCCCCTTGTGGATCTCAAATATTGCAGTTGCCTTGTTCTTTGTTGTTTCTCTAGTGCAGATTTTCAGGGAGTTAGAGGCCTTATCTACTACTCCACCCTGTTTGCTGTTTTACTCAAACAGCTATCCTTAGACTTGCTCAGGATTTCCTTCATTTTAATTTTCCATTTCATCTGGGTGAGATACCTTAGCTCATTGTGCCCCCACCAAAACACGCTGCCTACCAAGCTTTTCGTTCCACCAGGTCTCTGTTTTCACAGGGCACTGTTTCTCTGGATCCGTTCTGAGAAATGTGAGGTGGCATCTTAATTGTACAGGCATAAAAATGCGTTGTGAAGTAGCTGCTGCCATAGAGCTTTCCATTAGCATAAAGATAAAGCATGTTCATAGCGCAAGGTGGAAGCCACTATTCAACTTTCCTATAGGATATGAACCTCTTGGTGTAAACTCCTGACATGTAAATCCAATGGCAGAGCTTTTAACTCTTTAGTTACAAGGCAAAACTTTAAGCATAGGGAACTGTCTCGACTTTTCGTTTTCTTTTTTTTTTTTTTTTTGCTAGTGCACATCTTAGACTGTACTACTGAAGGATATGACTAATTGAAAGAAGTAACTTTATATTTGGGTGATACGGAACAATAAGCTAAAATCTTCCCAGAAATTTTGTTGGAAAATCTATGCAGGCATTTTAAAATCTGGTTAATCTGATAAGGAATTCCAGGACTGCTTATGTCTCCACTGTGGAATGTTTAATTTTAAATTTGTGTCATTTGGAAGGAAGAAGGAAAAATAAAGTTTAGGAAAGTCTTTTTTTTTCCCCACTATCTGTCAGTACAGATTAACAGACTGGGGAGGCAGCTTTCAAAACTTTTAAATTTATGGATAAGATTCCATGATGTTTTTTAACAGCTACTAGAAATCTAAAGCGCACAAACTTTTAAATCTACCATGCTTTCTGTTGTGGAAGGGATATGTTGTGGTGTTAGCCTTTTTAATCCTGGAATACAAATTGATTTTAAAATGTGTTGAATATTTAAGGATGACTTCATTCAAGTTAATAAACCATTTGTAAAGTGTTTGTATACAACCCTTTGTATCATGTCGTTGGTACACCTTACCAAATTTTTTTTTGAGCATGTATTCCATTCTTTACTTCTGTACAATTTCTATTGTTGCTGTAAATATTCTAAAAGAGAAAAAAAAAAAATCCTGTGGTAACCTTAATTATAAGCATGGAAATGGTTAATTTTTACTGAGCACAATGTATTTTTGAATGGGCCTTCCAAAATATGTCTTTAATAAAAATGCAGATTTTGCACTAGAACACCGGCATTGTTCAACAGCTGATCTTATTCCTGACACGTCTCTTCCACAGCACCTCTCCATATGTTAGCTTGGCTCATATGACTGGAACAGACCAGAACCAGGACCCCTGTGCCCATTGGGTCACTGCCAGGTCCTGGCTGACTCCCCCATCTGAGAGGCCTGATGTTTCCATGGAGCAACATCTCTGAAGCACCTTGTTGCCCACCATTCCTCTAGTTTCATTGCAGGACGGATTCTTCCTTTCAGGGCAAGAATCTCTGCTGTTCTCTCTTTTGAACATTACCAACCCACCCAGCCCCTCAGCAGGCACTACCAGATATTAAAATGCCCTGAAAGTTTCCAGCCCACAGTCTTCACTCCAGGAAAAGTGTCATGATGGCATTTCATCATTGTCACATGTAAACTCAGACACTTCTAGGCAAACGTTGAGGTGTCAGCAATAAGAGTTTTTGATGGCTTCCTCTTTAATGTATCCTGGCTATGAGTTTTTTTGTTACTGTGTGCAGCTTTAAAAACCTTTAAATATTTCCCTGCTGGTCTTTCATTCTTTGGGGTAATTGGAAACAAACTGAGGAGTAGGGACCACTTTACCTGGGCCTCTCTTCTTCCCCTCTGAGCTCCAGCAAGACTTGCTGAAAGCCAGGACTTGCAGTCTGTTATATCCTTCTGAAACAGGTGCCTGATGGGTTGTACAGCCTTCGTGAGACCAGGCTGCTGCCAGTGCCTGCACTAAGCTGTGCCCATCACCTCCCCAAGAGGGAAACTTCCAGTTTGAGCTGATGGCTTCAACTTCCACCAGGACAAGCAGTCCAGCATTTTAACAGTTCCATCCAGAAATGGGGCTGAAATGCATTTCCTTGGGGTGCCCAGTGCTATGGGGGACTTGGCTTTACTCTTAAAACCTTACTGGGCTCTTACTCTTCCAAAAAATCTTATTGGAGTAGTGTTGGCGATTGAATCATGAACCCAGACTGGCAAGGAATCTGAATCGTTTATGCAAAGGAGTGAGTTGCTTTTATACACTTTTCTAAGGCACAGTATTTCCTTATGTGGCCTGACCTATCCTATGTTGCCACATTAGCAACACATTTCCATAGGGGTCTGCCGTGTGACACCTCTTCCCCCCAGGGCCCAGTGGAGATAAGCCTCTGTGTGCTGCCATGTGCCCCTTTGTTCTGCCATGTGCCTCTGCAGGCAGGTTTTACAGCTCACAACCCAATTCTATCTTAAAATTCTCCATAGAGTAACCCCTTTTCTGTACCCCCTTCAGAGCCCCAGATATTGGAGTGGCCATCTCCTTGAAGAGGTTGAGCACTTCAGTGTGGTAGCTCCAGTGTTGTTACAGTGGGGATTCTGTAACACGATGTATCAAACAAGGAGGCCCGTGGAAGAGAAATATATATGGACTGATTATTGATAGATGTTTCAGAGATGTTTATTTCTCCAGCCGCATGGCCGGGGCTCTGCCGAGGAACTGTTCCAGTCACGGGACCCGAGGGTCCTTGCCTGCGCAGGGAACACAAAACAACCAATGGGGAACGAGGCTGCCCAGGGGCAGGGAAACACCGTGCCTCCCCTCAGGGCCCCTCTCCCAGGGCTACATGGCAGGGGGGAAGGCCCCAACACAGTGTAGTCAGTATTAGTCCCCCATGGGATGGAGGGCAGAGTGGACATTTTTCTCTGGATGGAAGAGAAGGGATAATTCCTGCATGTACCCATTAAGATAAAGGGACTATTTACTTACAAATGAAGTGGCTGATCTGGAAGCCTGAGGCAGTCTCTGATCAGATAACTTAGATTGGACAAGTTTGACTTCTCAGGACCACTGGTGCCCTCACTTCTCTCTAAGCATCCCATCCTAAAAATCCAGGTCATAAAGCTGAAGGCAGTTCTTAGTCCTACTCCCTATTTCAAACCCCTTGTGTTTTATGCAGTTACAAAGCCATACATTGGTCTCCCTATCTCTGCAGGTAAAGACCGCAGGATTGTTTAACATCTTTGTCAGCAACATGGACAGTGGCATTGGGTGCACTCTCACCAACCCCTGTTGTGCAGTCAACATGCTGGAGGGAAGGGAAGCCATCCAGAGGGACCTGGGCAGGGCTTGGGAGCTGGGCCTGTGCAAACTTCATGAAGTTCAACAAGGCCAAGTGCAAGGTCCTGCATGTGGGTCAAGAAAGTCACAAGCAAAAATACAGATTGGAGGAGGAACAGATCAAGAGCACCCCTGAGCAGAAGGACTTGGGGCTGCTGGTGAATGAAAAGTTCAGCATGAAAAAGTGCACCTGCAGCCCAGAAGGCCGATTGTATCCTGGACTGCATCAAAAGCAGTGTGGGCAGCAGGGTGAGGGAGGGGATTATCTCCCTCTGCTCTGCTCTGCTCTGCTCTGCTCTGCTCTGATGAGACTCCAGCTGGAGTGCTGTGTCCAGGTCTGGGCCTCCAACATGAGAAAGATGTGAACCTATTAGAGCAAGTCCAGAGGCAGGTCACTAAGGTGATCACAGGGCTGGCACACCTCTCCTATGAAAACAGGCTGAGAGATTTGGGTCTGGAAGAGAAGGCTCTAGTGAGACCTTATAGCACCCTCCAGTACATAAAGGGGGCTGCAATAGAGCTGGAGAGGGACTTTTCACAAGGGCATGTAGTGATAAGACAAGGGGGAATGGCAGTAAGCTAAACTAGGGCAGGTTTAGTTTAGATATTACGAAGAAACTCTTTTCTGTGAGGGTGGTGAGGCACTGGGACAGAGTGCCCAGAGAAGCTGTGGACTCCCCATCCCTAGAGGTGTTCAAGGCTATGTTGGATGGGGCTCTGAGAAACCTGGTCTAGTGGAATATGCCCCTGCCCATGGCAGGGATATTGGAGCTAAGTGATCTTTAAGGTTCCTTCCAACCCAAACCATTCTGTGATTCTGTGATTATGAGGAAAAGCTTTTGTATTTATGTCATTATACTTTGGCTGGTGCTGTCTGACTTTCATAATGGCTTCAGTCACACTGTTACTGCAATGTGCTGAATTTATGCAGAAGTGGAAGTCGAATGCAATTCTAAAAGCATTTTAGGACCACTTAATTAATTAAGCCTCTCAGCACTCTTCTTTTTATATAAGAGGCAGAGGTTAAGTGAATTTCCAGAGGTCAATTAGCAAGTGAGCTGCATAGCAAGGATCAGAACAGAAACTCCTGCTTTAGCAGGAACCATTTAGTTGCAAGTCAGAAGTAGGTCCCTTCCCCATGCAAGCTGGAGAGGTGAACTGCAGGCAAAGGACAGGGCAAAGCAAGAGGCAAATGAACTGTGAAATGCACTGTGTGGCAGTTAGTTCCATGTTATTTGTTGTCATACATTTCAATCTAGAAAAAGTTCTAGTGATTTCTTTGAAGGTGGGAGGCTGGAAGAGTAGCACAGGTCCTTTCTACCTAGACAGTATTTTCTTCCCCCAAGGTTTTATTATATCCTCTGTGTAGGATCGGTCATGTGCAGATACGTAATTTAGTGTGGTATCTTGGCATATAGTGGCGTGTGGTCCATCCATTCAGGCTGTTCATTAAGCCTGCCAGCTCTTCCAAATCTCACAGGAGCTTCTGGTCTTTGCCACGGGGTGCATTTCTGAAACCAGACAACTGAAAAACCCTGGACTGTGCATAGAAGCTTGTCAGAGGCCAGTCACAGACAAGGCTTTGACTAGCTACTGTCAAGCTTAACTGCTTTGGGGTGATACAGATATTCACCAGCTCGTGCCCAGTCCATCCTTCTGCCCCTCACAGCCACCCCTCCACTCCTCAGTCATGCAGCAAAACATCAGCGCCAAGGCTCCATCCCCCATTACCATCCACCAGGACATGGAGCAGAGCTGCCTGTGCTGCTTTTAGGGCAGGTGTGTGTTAATATGTTGGGAACTGCATCCAGGGCCTGGAAATGCTTCAACTTTCAGTGTTGGTGTTAGCAAGATGAGCTGCAATGGCTGGTGGGGAGCCCTTGTCTCCCTATTGCTGGATGTGCAGTGCCTCCAGGGAGGCTGCTATACCATGCTGGTCCCACAGCTTGGCTGCCAAGGAAGTGCCTCGAGCTCAGTGGATCTTCTCAGTAGATCTTGCCTCGACTGTTCAGCATTAAGAGAACCACACAGTGATTTCTTATTAAGAAAATATGTCCCTAGACCAATTTGTGGATAGGCAAGAATGCTATCCACAGATGAGGAGGTGGGAGGGAAGCAAGGGAGTACTGGTGTATAGCAATCATCTCAGCACATGGGAATTGGTCTTTTCTACATCTCTGTAGACTTCATATTGTTGGTTAGTGGAGCAGCTTTCAGACTTGCCAGAAGAGCTTATTTTCCTGACAGCTATTATTTGTCTCTATATACAAGAAAAAAACAAGGCAAAAACATCTGCTCTCGCAAATGAATGTGATGAATTGCACAGCCATCCAAAGGCTTTTCTCATGGTCTTGGTCACACCTCATTTGGTTTTAGTCACATCTGAACTCCTGCCCTGCACACCAAGCATTCACCTCCCTGCCCATAGGGAGAGGACAGGAGAGGCAGACGGGCTGCCTCAGTGCCACTGTCTTCATGCCTCACCTCTCTTCCCTGAGACAGCTCAGGTTCTGATGCTGTGACTCTTTGGAGAGATGCACAGATTGTTAGAAAATAGGGAAAAGGCCTCTGGTGCCTGCCAGGTTTGTGCCACAGGTTTGTGGAAAGGCAAACCAAAGCTGGCACTCCAGAGCTCCCCAGAACCCTCCCTCATGGGAGCTGTGGGAGCTGCAGTTCCCACCTGGGCTGTGTTGGGCATTGGCTCCTGGGCCAAGGCAGGGACATGAACTTTAGTAATTGGGCCATCACCCCAGGAAGATGGGTTCATCATCCATGTGCCCCAAATTCCTTGGGTGCTAAATATCCACTGGAGATCAGGCCATGGAGATCAAACAGTTAATAAGAGTGAGTCCCTCTGTGTGTGCCCAAACATCCACAAGGAGCAAAAGTGCCCTGGGGTCCCCACGATGTGTCAGTGCAAAAACCTAGAGGATACAGAGACGGTTTGTCCACCTGGTGCTCAAGGCACTGATGTCTGTCCTAAAACCAGCCACAGCAGCTCAGGCCAGAGGGTTCCTGATACAAGCAGATTTGAGATAATTTGAGAGTGTGAAATTCAGATGTGCCCTTGTACTGGGGACGGGCCAGATCTGGCTCCAGCCCCATCTCAGAGCATGAAGGTGAGATGTCTGTCCTGACACACACCTGCCCACCCAAAGAGAATCCAAGCCCTGCCTTTGGACCCCACCTGCATTTATTTCAGTGTTCACAGCACATCATGGTGATCATTTCCCCAACCTAACACCCAGGGCCAGAAGCACCACATCTCATAGGATCCAAGCCATGGCCCTGAACCTTCCTCTTCCCCAGAGTGTGTCCCACAAGCCCCCATCAGCTGTATCACCAGGCGTGGTGTGAAAGAACATTTTATTCAGGACAGCCCCTCCCTTTGCAGGCTGGGCGTTTACACCGCAGGAGTGGCAGCGGAGCGAGGCAGGGCGGCTGCACGGGCAGACACCCACAGAGCCTCCCCTGGACACAGCGCTCAGCCGCACTTGCCCAGGCACTCGAGGAGCTCCATGCGGATGGCGATGCGCACGTGCCAGCCCAGCGGGATCAGGCGGATGTAGCGGGCCACGATGGGCGGCCGCAGCAGGTTTTGCACCGAGGATGAGCGGTCCGAGTTGCCATAGAAAACCTGTGAAGGGAGGGGTGGGTGGCTGGTTAGGGGGCTGGAAATTCTGTCCCACGAGTTTTAGGTGCCTGTGCAGAGCAGAGGAGGAGGAGGCTCCTTCCCCTCTACCCTCTAAACAAAATACTTTAAAAATAGCCAGATGTAGACATTTTTGTCACACTGATTCAGTTTTCTAAGTAGGTCATTTTCCCCCATCGTTCCTGAACTTTTTATGGTTAGGCCAGAAAATCTTACCCCATTCTCCTCCCATTCTCTCACCTTCGCCTTCCTGTAGCAAGGCACTGCTTGTTTGGAGTGAGCATGGCTGACTTTGGCTCTTTGAAGTTCATGAGCCAGGCTCCTACACATGCCAATATAGATAAAAAAATATATTTGAGGGCCCTTTCCTCATTCCTTGGCCTGGATGTCACATCTGCTGCCATGACCTGCTTTCTTGGTAAAGTTCAGCATCTCCCTAGGGCTGCAGGAACTTCAGCAAAGCCAGCAGAACCTCCCATGCTAGGACAGTGCCATCCCCACAGATCAGCATTGAAGACACCTGGGAGGCAGCAGCTGTGGCATCCCCAAGCCCAGCTGGGCTGCACAGGGATCACAGGCACCTCTAAGATCTCCCCAATGCAATTTTTTGCTTCAAATCAACCAGTAAGAAGTGCAGTGTGACAATGGTTTGGTGGGTTGTGACTTAACTAGTTGCAGATTTTGTCTGAGGGGTCTTTCTGCACCAGGATCATGCACTATCCCTGGACACAGCAATAAAAAGAATCCCCAGGCAGTGCCCAAGCATGGATGGGGCTGTGTGGCCACAGCTGAGAAAGGGGTTTTATCATGGAGGTAATGCCTCCTCTGCAATGCCAGCTAATGCCTCTGAGCTTAATCTGGACTTCAGTATGATAATTAGAAAACACAAATAATGCATTTTGTCCTTCTGCGCTGGTCAGCATGACACTCACTCTCACAGGGGGAATGGCCCCTCTCTGCGCTGCTTCCTGACGCAGGGTGAGCACTGAGACCCATCCACCCTGCTGCTCCCACAGGATCTCCCTTTTGGGGCACCTCCCACAGAGACCTGGTGTGTTCATGTCACCAAACACGTCACCTCTCCACCAGTGGCCAAAGAGCAAAGTCCACTGACCCGGTTGTTCCCAGTCTGGTCCTTGTAGTACACCCAGTTGAGGTTTTCATCGGTGCGGTACTGTATGCTGTACTTGGTCATCCACTCGTCGGCGTCACAGCGACCTTGCGTGAGGATCCCCGAAATCACCTTCACCTCCTTCAGGTCGACCTGCAGCCACTGTGCATTGTCCTGGTACTTGGAGAGCCACGCACACCTGGGGGGACACCACCAGCCCCGCTCTGTCCTGAACAGTGCCTTCCCAGGCAGACCCTCCTGCCCCCACACTGCCAGGTTTCCCCAGTCCCCACACCCACAGCCCGTGGTGCCTCTCAGGGAGGCACTTTTGAACTCACCCAAAGCCTTGGCCGTTGAGGCGGGCCTTGTTGGCTGTCCAGGAGGAGTACCAGCCCGTGTACTGCTCAGGGTTGGAGCAGCTGATCTGGTCGGGGGTGACGGCACCAGACTCAAAGCCCAGGGGCTTGTGGTAGGGACACTCTGCAGAACAAGGGAAAAAACACCTTAAGGGACAGAAATGGCTCTGTTTCCTGGGTGTGTTTGCACACGTTGTCAACTCTTCCTGGGGTTTCACTGCTCTCTCTTCTCCCTGATTAGGATGCTGGGAATGCTCTTATCCCAGACCACAACCTGCCCTGGGGCCACAGGGTCTTCATTTCTAACCTTCACTCGTGTTAATTTCTAACTCTTCTTTCTCTCTCAAACTTACTAGACTTGTTCTGCCTGCAACATTTTGGGGGAAAGGCTTTATTCAGATGTTGCAGTCTGAATCTCCTTCTTGTAAGCATGTGGAAGAAGAGCCTGACTGGATGCATCAACCTGGATCCAGCCTCCAGGCTGTCAGCTTTTGCCTGGTCCTTGAGTAACGCTGGGCACTTCTTTGCTCGCAGAGCTTTACCTCCTTCTGTTCCTCCAATCACTGTCTTGACTTATGGCTCTACTTGCATGGCAGAATTGCTGAGCCAGCTCTGGTCATCTCTCCACAAGCACCCTCAGATCTGCATTTTCTGCTATGGGGACCTTCTTTGTGTCTGGAGGTGGCCTTGCCTTGTGGAAAACTCGCAGGTGCCAGTGAGGTGTAATGTTCAGCCCTGCTGAGGACTCAGGGATTTCCATCTCAGTTTTTGACTGCAGATCTTCAGGGTAACAGTCCTGCCCCCACAGCTGTCTTCTGCAATAGCGAGAAATTCAACACGACTACCACTGGCTGCAAAACTACTGGAGAAAGAAATATTCATTCATCATTAAAACTTTCTGTGGTGGGTCACCACACAGTGCTCTGGAAGGCAAGACTTCAGTGATGCTGAGCACCCGCATGCTACCTGGACCTAGTTGCAGGGGTTTTTGTTACAATCTTTTTTTATGTGATCAGGTTATAATTGTGTATCAAGATATACAGAAAGAAGGCACTCACAAGTGTCACATGGGGATTGCCTAGGCAAACATCTGTATCATGGGCAGCTTTCTGATTTTGCAGCCTGTGGAGCCTCTGCAGTCTCCAGTTTAGCATAGTCTGTTTCATGGGTCTCAGCAATAAAGGAGCAAGCAAAGTTCTGCGCAGCTTCACTTGTGGATAAGAGGTTTCCTTGCCTTAGCCATGCCTGAACAACCACCATGGTGCTCTGTGTTAAAAACAATCAACATATGGGGAGCATCAGTGGGTGCCCAGAACCTGGCATGACTGTGGCCTCCGCAGTGCAACTCCCCAGCACTGCAGCCATGTGGTCAATGTCTCATTAGCAAGCTCTACTAGGTCAATATTGCATGCATCAATATCTCATTAACATATCTTGCTCAGTTGGAACCTCATTAACACGTTTTTCCCCATGAAAACATATAGCCACTGTCCTGCCTTCCTCCAGGCATGGAAACATCATGCTTTCCCACCACATTAAAAGCCTTGCTCTCCTTGAGCAAGAGGGTACCCCGTGTGTTTACTAGTTGTCAGGCTTATCTCAAACACCACCCAACTTTACTTTTAGCAACACTAATCTGCAGACCACACAACGGTAATGCAATTAGCAGGTCACCTTCTGGTGAGTCTGTTTGTGCCATGCATAGGGACCTGCCAAAACAGATGCCTGGTGCCTGCCCAGCTAAAGCAGCTGAGCCATTTAACACTGTTACTGCCAAGCCAGAGAAAAGTCATTCAGTGTTTGCGAGGCTGGCTGCTCCCCTTGGCCATGCATGGCTGCTCTGCAAACTGTCCCCGGGTAGCAGGGAATGCCAGGCCACACCACACTGGCTGGGCTGGGCTGGGCAAGGGGAGTGCAAAGCCCCTGTCTGGGGACAGGGACAGCTGGGAGTTACAGTGGAAACGTTCCTCATTCAGGAGAACAAGGAAAATGCCTTCATTACTCAGCTACATAATGCTAATGTGAGAGACACCCCCTCACGCCTGGCCAGGATATCCAGCATGACTCCTCGTCCACATGTCCCTTGGCTATGGACAGATCAACCAAACCTACCACCTTCCCTTCCCTTCCCTTCCCTTCCAAAAATATGCTGCAAAGAGGGAATAAACTGTTTTTCTTGATCCCTGCAGAGTCTAGAAGATGTCACAGGCTAAACTGCAGCAAGGGAGGATGAGCCTAGGTGGTACAAAAGGTTTCCTACAGCAAATCCTACATGGCAGTAGCTGCCCCAGGCAGTTTCTGGAAGCACCAGCACCGAGATCTCCAGGGAGAGAAAGGCAAATGTCCACTGTTACTGGCCAGCAAGGACCACCCTGGGTGACCTCCCTAAGTCCAGGCATGGGGGCTGCCTCTGCCTGATGGCGCAGGGTCACCCCCTCACCTCACAGTGGTTCAGCTCCACCAGCCCGGATTTGGAACGTGCCAGCTCTGCCAAGCCGGGTGCAGAGGGGAAGCTGCTGAAGGGCACCAGACAAACACGGCTAAAGGCTCCCTCCGTTACCTGGCATGCACTCCAAGCCATTAGACCCGCTGGACCACACCGAGTTAGGGCCTCCTTGGCAATCGCATTTGCAAGCCTTGCTGTGCCACAGCTCCAGTCTCTCATCCTAAAGGAAAGGTAAAAAATGAGTAATAAATCAATGTAGTCATCAAGAGTAGTGTCACGAGGCCAAATGTGAATTCTGAACCTTAGACAAATGCTTGTGCCTGTCTGGACTGCTGCACCTTGTCTGAGACCCTTTCCTGTTGCCAGCTCAGCAGGAAGCACAGAATGACTTGGATCCCTTGGATTCAGAGGTCAGAGCATGTGCCTGAGCTTGAAGGCCCAGGTGCCATCCTTCCCACCCCAAGGCACCAGGGCTGGGCAGTGTCAGACCCCCAGCATTTACCTGGCAGCCAAACTATCCAGAGAGACTTACCTCTCCCGGGGAAAGGGCCATCACAACTGGGCAGTGAGCATGGAGGGAAGAAGAGAGAGGGAGAGAAAGATCAGAAACAAAGATGCTGTAAGCAAACATCAGGAAATACAATCAACATTTACTCCTGAGGTAGGGACAAATAAATAGCAGAAGGACTGACGAATCTACCATATTTCCCCAAGCTGATTGCCAGGAGAAGGCAAGAGAACATGGGCAGGAGCAGGGGACTGCATGTGCCCATGTTTGTGCTACTCCTCCACTGGGTTTTCCTTCAGATGCTTGTGGCATCTCCTCTTCCCAATCAGATACACCTGAATCACCCTGAGGAGAAACACATGTTGGACCTCTCAGTCTCTGCTTTACAGCTAATTTTGCCCAT
This sequence comes from Corvus kubaryi, assembly GCF_017639235.1. Taxonomy (NCBI): domain Eukaryota; kingdom Metazoa; phylum Chordata; class Aves; order Passeriformes; family Corvidae; genus Corvus; species Corvus kubaryi. Next base: position 12,536,230 of record NW_024580667.1, on the reverse strand, counting down.
ATCCATTTTTTTCTGTCTTTCTGCTCCACAGTCTCCCTGTCACATTTTCCCCTTAAAATCTGTAAGCTGATGAACTTCAAGGGTGAAATCCTAGCCTGCCACAGCAGATTGCAAGTGTCTTTGGAGGAGACAGGACACCTCACAAGGTGCTGGGCCTGAGATCACTCCCTCTGGATGTGAGGGAGAAAAAAAGAAGTGTAAATAGGTCTTCCTAATCTATCTCACAGAAAAGACTCCTTTTTTTCCTTTCTTAGGGAAAGCTAGTCATTGTGGCTATGGAGGAATAGACGCTATTTTTGCAACATCTGACCTGTTTTATCTCCTGCCTGCAATGGCTTTTTTATGAGCACTTTCCTTACTGAAAAGGCTCTTCTGGCTTCACAGTGAGGTCCAAAGCAGAGTATGTAAATAGCTTTTAGACTGGGAGAATATTTCCCAAACAGCTAGGAAAATAAATATTAAAAAAGTAATACCATGACTGCTGCTAACTCATCAAAACAAGTCAAATGTCAGACATCAGGTTTTCAAAGCCTGTAGGGCCAGAGGTTTTGTGAATACGAAAAGAGGATTTTTTCACCAATAAATTAGACTCTGAATTATTCACTGAAATCTAGTTATGATTTATTCATTCATACCCTGTCACTTTGCTGAGCCTAGGAAGCTACATCTAATGCTGGGAATTTACATCTCACATTTCTATAGCAAGTTTCATCTCAAAAGACTCACAAACACAGAGCAATTATAATCAGCTGAAATATAAACTATATACAAAGTTTATTACTGAAATGCAACTGCTCCTTGGTTGTGACAATGAGTCTAAATGTATCAAGAGTCTAAAAGAAAGGCCCCCAAAAACAAAATGATAAAGAAATTTTTAAAAATTCCTTTCTCTAACACAGGGATGGTCTCCTGTGCTTCAGAATCCCAGAGCAGCATTTCTGCCATCAGGAACTTACCACATTAACCCAAGGCATTGGCCCTGGAAGAAGAAGTAAACGTCAGTCCCAATAAAAAGATGTGGCTTCTAGTCATGCCCAAGAGGGAAGCAGGGGGCACCCAGAGCCCAATATGTTCAGGAGGAAAACATGCTTGCACATCTCCAGACATCTTGGAAAGCATAGTCTGGGGATCCCACACAACACTGCACTACACCTTTCCCAGCACAAATGTTACCAAGCCAAGCCCTGGGACTCCATTGTGCAATGAGAAAATCAAGGTAGAGGGGCAAACCCAAGGACACCCCTGTGCTGTGCCACATGGGGCAAAGAGGTTTGACTTAAATGAGTGTGAAAGTGGTTTAAGTTAATGCTGGCTGTCAATACAATAGAAATCAGGATTTTATCACTTAAGAAAACTGTGCCAATAAAAGCATTGCAGTGCCTGCCTCTCCTGCCTGCCCTGTTCTCTGTTTGATGCCAGTGCTGGAGGGGCATTGGCACCTGGGGCATGAGATCCAGGCTGGCAGGTGTCTCTCCTGCCCCTCTGGCCCATAGAGCGGTGTCCTTTCCCAGCAGGACAGGTGCCCTGCTCCAGGAGCACCAGCTGCAAGGGCTTCCTTACCCTGACATCTGGGATCCCAGCTCCCCAGCCAGCACAGCCTGCTGTGTTCCCATTGCCCAGCAATCCCTGGCTCACGGGGCTGCAGGCTCGGCTCCTTCCATCTGTTTAACCACTTTATTTTCATCTTTAGGAGACTGATTTTGTGGAGAAAAGTTTTTTGTGTTGTTTTGGGTTTTTCTTTTGGTGGTATAATACACTTTGGCCTGGAACAGGGGCTGGAAAAGGCCACTATGATCATCAAGTCCAGCCATTAACCTGAAGAAGTTAAGTAAGTAGTGTGGTGAGGCCTATTCTTGAGCACCGCATGCCTGGGGTGAGGAAAGGGGATGTGAGTTACCAGGATTATATAGAGTATTGCTCTGTGGCCATGCTGAGCCCTTCAGTAGGCCACCCCTTTGAGAGCCAAGATCAAAATTTAATATGCCATTGACACATGCAGCTGGAAACTCAACAGCTGTGAGTGAAACAACAGGAAAAAATGAACAGATTTCAGGTGGGTGGATGTGTGGTAGCACCCATTCAACCACCAGGAATAAATCGACCTCCCCAGGTCACCCAGCGTTGCGTGGGTCACTGCACTCAGCCAGTGGTGCCTGCTCCAGAGCTATGAGAGTGGCTTCAAGGGCTTTTAGCCTCATCTGCCAGGGGACACAACTGCAAATTAAGCAAGGGAGGGAATTTCAAGCACAAAAGCCCTTTTGTCAATGCAATGTTTCATTGGGTCAGCCCCACAACACACAGTGGTGCAAAGGCAGCGCCAGGGCACAGGTGCTGGCGTGCTGCCCCTCTGGCTGTCCCAGCTGGGCTGGGCACCTGCACCCCTCACAGCATAACTTGCTGATTAAAACACCTCAAACAGGAGCTCAGCTTCGCCTTTTTCAGCTCGGACAGGTGAACTGCTAAGGGCTCACTCCCGCAGGGGGCTCAGCCATCCAACCATGGCACAGGGGAGCAGCAGGCTTGGCTTGGGGTAAGCACAGCAGTGGATGGTCAAATGCCCTGCCTGGGCAGTGCAGCCTGATAACCCCTGGCCTTGTGAGAGGAAAGCAACAAAAGATGCCCTTGCCTGCAGTTGGCCACAAAACATAGTAATTGATATATTGGTGTGTTTACAGCTGTAGGCCCTGTCCTACAAAGGAAATGAAGAGGAAAGCTGGCTGCCAATAGTCCAAAAATGTGATGGGCAGCATGCTTTTATAGCGAGCATGTTTGCCTTCAAGGAAGGTTACAAAGATAATTGGTAATTGTAGGTCAGACAGAACGAATTGCTGCAATTCAAGGGAGAGTCGTAAGTCCTGCACGGCCGCCAGGGGCTGTTGTTTTAAAAGCACAGGACTGAAAAAAACCCCAAAACACTAAAAAGGAAAGAGCTCTATTTACAGCCCCCCAGGACATTTGACAAACCATCAGTTCAGTGAAATAAATTATTATCTGTGTTTGTGGGAGGCAGGGTAATAAGGCATACGCCTTTCCTGTCCCTTCATCCCACCCTGCAGTGTGCTGTGTCCAGAGCACTGCCATGCACAAATGCTATCCCATAGCGCAGGACTTAGGAACCAGGGCTTGGGACAAGATCCAGGGGATGATTTTGTGTCAGGGAACCTGTCCTGGTGAGGCTGGGCTGGAGCCCAGGTCCTGGGATGTCTCCACTTGGCACCTCCTGCTGAGCAGGATGGAGGGGAGCGGTACACCAGGAACTGGTCCAGGTTTGGGGCAGAAAGAAAAGAGCTGGCAGAGGTAGCCCTGGAGTGCCAAGGTGAGGTGGAAGTTGGATAAAGCAGCAGCCACAGCTTAGGGCTACTTGGGAAAAGGGGTGATCAATAGCAAGAAAACTTACTGCTGGCATTTTAATGACAGGAACAGGTAATTGTGTGTCTCAGAAAAATTGTAATCATTAGGAATGTGATTAAACAAGAGAAAGAATGGAGGAAGATAAGTGTGGGCAGAAGTAACACTGCCAAAGGCTGAGCACATTTCAATACAGTAACTCTGAGAAATCATATTCACTATCCTGACCATAAAGTCACAGCAGCAAGTCATCTTTTAGTGTAGGAATTAATGACAGATATACAAGCATGAGAAAGCACATTATAAATATGAAAAGAGAGAAATAAAATAGAACACAGAATAAATGTCAGTCACTCGATTTGCTGGAATAAGTTCACATAAACCTGATCATTGCAGGAAAAGCATGGGGAAATTTCTGATGACTTTATTATATAGATGTTCTAGAAGCTTCAGCTGGAAAATAGTTAACTTTTTCTCTCATCTCTGTAAGCAACATCTCAGTTTAACAGCACTCAGACAGGTAAAATTATTTTCTCTCCTCCCAGTGGAGAGCAATCCCCCCATGATGCAGCCGTGCTTTCTGGGCACAATGACTCCTTTTGCATAGATAGGCACCTGCTTCCCTTCAGCACCTGAGGGTTGTGGGGTAGGGGAAGGGAAAACAGCTTGAACCCCAGGAAAATAAGACTGGAGCCCCAGAAAAGCTCCAGAAAGTCACAAAAATGAAAGGCATGGCTGGAATGAGTGGCAGTGGTTTTATCATGCTTTCTGAAAGGCCCTCTTTAACCTGAGCACCACATTAGACAGCAGAGTTAGGAAGCAGAGTTAGGTAACAGCCTGTACGCAATACAGAGGGTTGAGACACTGAAAAAAGCATTGCAGCGCCTCTGTGCCCATTGGGTGCTAGTTTGTGTCTTGCTATATTATTAACTGAGGCTATTTTTACATCCCAGCCCTGAAAATCGTGCCAGCCGAGTGAGGTGACTCACATCAGGTGGCACCAGCCTCCGTAAGAAGGTGCATTTCGGGAAGCTGCCACATTCGTGGCGTTCTCCCCATCCCTCCCTGCCCCTGTGCCAGAGGCAATGGCCCCTGGGGCCCCTGCTGCAGCTGTGGCCAGTCCCCAGGTACCCTTGGCAAGCACAGCTCCCCTGCCCACACACTTCGTGATTGCTTTTGTTGATTTTCCCCCGGGGCTTTTTCCATGGCCACACTAGGCAGGCTCCATGGAACCGTGTGTTGTGCAAGCAGTGCTTTTATCTCTAAAAAGCGTGGGCTTTAAATGGTCCTTGGGAGCTGTGCCGGCAGGCAGGGACCCCCAGGACACGTGCAGATCTGTGTCCACCCAAAGACATCGGAAGCCAGGCTGGCCTGGTGAAAGCAGGGTGCCCATCCAGGGACTCCAACACCTAAAGCTGGGCCAAAAGCTCAGCCCGCATCTCCTGTAGATGATACTGTGGCCCCAGCAGCACACCAACACCCCGGCACACACCAGCCTGCGAGCACTGATCTCTGCTAATCACCGGCAGGCTCGGTCAGAGCCAGAAACTGAGGGCAAGAGAACCAGCACCAGCATCAGCTTGCACAGGGGAGGTCTCATACTTTGTCTTAACCTTCTGTCTCAAGCTTTAAATCAGCTGTTCTTTTCCTCCTTCGTTTTATGGGGAATTTTCACAGTTGTATTATTTTAATTTCCGTTTAATTTTCCTTATTTGAATAATTTTCATTAGGTTTTGATTTTCATTCATTTGTATTGTGGTTCATTTAATATTTACTGGTATTTATTTGAAGGCAATAAAAACACATTTAAGTAATCACAATTGCACCTATTTAATTCATATTAATTTCTCTTTTTCCATAATGTTTCCACTAATTTTTTTACGTTGTGACAATATTTGAAAAAAGCTTAAATAATTTGGAAAAAAAAAATCAACCTTTTCCCCTTTTTTCCTTAAGAGATATATAATTAATTATCTTTTTTCCCCAAGTGTTCCTTAGAAAACTTTCAGCATTTTCTGATCTTGTTGACGTTTGTTCCTTCTTGCTTGGAACTACGCAGAACATTGCCTGCATAGTAATTTCATTAGATGCATTGATTATACTAAAGGGCAGCACTACTAAAGATACTATTTACTGTGATCCAAAGGCATGTTTGAGCCTTTAATTTTTTTTTTTTTTTTTTTTTTGGGGGGGGGGGGGGGTTGTTCTTGTTGTTTGTTTTTTCAAAGCTACAAAAACAGAGGTGAAAACAGAGAAATCCCGTCTCCCGAACGGCTGAGATGCGCTTGTTCCTCGAGGTGCAGCAGCGAGCACGGGCGGAGTCTGGCGGTGCGGGCGCGTCACTTTCAGCGCGCTAAAAGCGCGTTCGTGTCAGCCCGGGGCTCGGGGCGCTCCCCCTCGCCCCGAGGGGCCCCGCAGCTGCTGCGCTCTCGTCGCAGGAGCCTTCCTGCTGCACCATATGCTGCTGCTGCTGCTGCTCTGGTGTGCCCCCAGCAAACACAAGCCCAGCCAAGGCGCGGGGGCTGCGGGTGCTCCTCTAAGCCACTTGCTCTGCCAGGGAAAATAAGCTAAGCGGCTTATCCTGGCATCAGTGCACGTAGCTCCGAGTGCTGACCTAGCGGCACCTTCGTGCTGGGAGAGGCAGGAGTGTGAGGGGCACCTGGGCTGCTCTCGTTTTATCCGCAGGAGGACACCACGAAGCAGAAAAAACGAGTAAATTAAGAAATACAATAAATTAAGAAAATAAATTAAATACCAAAGGAGTGATGCCTGGAAAGTGATCTTGCAACTTATTTTTCACTGCAGGCTCTCCAAAAATATCCTGATGTGTGGGTGTCTATTAAAAGCAAGCTGTGTCTGGGATTCAGAGCAAGGTACATGAACTTATTCCAAGGACTAATTGCAGTTATGCCACCCATAGGGGAAAAAATGCTGGAGCCTGTATAAAAACGCTCTTCCTAGAAGCTCAGGCACCAGTAATCTTCACAAGTGAAACAAAGGAGAGTGAAGAGATAAGGTACAAGGAGAGTGTACAAATATTTGCTGGGAGATGAACAGAAAGACCTATTAATTAGACAGAGCTGTGTACAGCCAAACATAACAAGATGAAATGAAGGCATGGCTAGTGGAGGAGCACTTATGTTACTACCATGAAGTTTGATAGAGCAAAATATTCAACGGAAACAGACAAAGATAGAAAAAAACAGACATACCAAAACACTTGGAATTCAACACCCACAGGAGACAAGTTGGACTGTCTGATTAATCTGTTCTTCACCCTGACAGATCATACTTGATTCACACATTCATGTCGGTAGACACTGCCCAGCATTTACCAAGAGCAACCCGCAGCCTGATTTAAGAAGAAAGCAGCTTTGCCATTGGCTTCGATGAAGCCAGAAATTTAAATATGAACCAGGAAATTATCTCCTTGTTCTCCACAGCTGGGTGAATTAAAATGGAAGGAGATTGTGACCCTAAATTTTCTGGCTCCTTCTAGCTCCCACTTACCTACTTTTGTTGCTACTTTTCTGAAAAATGAGTATGAGAAAGCCTCAAAACTGATGAATACCTTCCCCATTTTCTAGACTTAAGAATTGCTTTTTTGTTCTAAAAGTGTCTTTGGAAGCCTTTCCCGGGCCAAAATACCTGGAAAGGCCTTAAGAAAAAAGGCAGTCTTCATCAGCAATGTCTGCTGCTAGAGAAAATCATCAGTTTTTGATTAATCAAGAGTTTTGATTAATGAAGGGCCAGTCTTTCATGTTATACTGTACCTCATTTTTCAAATCAGCATTATGATTTACACACTGGCTCAGCTGCACTACAATTTTCTTTGCAAATTCATATTTTGACAAATTATATGGCAATTTTTTTACACTGCAATTATTTTTTTGAAACAGAGTTTTACTACTGAATATTCATAGATCTGTAAGAATGCTGCTCACTCATGTGCATAAATTACACATCTCCTCCACATTTTGCCTTTCCCTGAATTATTATGTTTCCATGAGAATGTAGAGAAGAGCTTGCTCTGTACCCCACAGCCCCTGGCAGAAGAAAGAGTGGCTGAAACAGGAAACACAAAGAGGGATATCTGAAATTGCCTCTCAGGAGGCAAAGTGCATACCTTTGTACCAGAAAAGAAGAGACAGCAGGACGCTTCCCATCTTGAACTGCATCTTTTCCTTCCTCTGTTGTGAATAGCTCCTTAGTGTAATGCTTGGCTTGATGGGAAGGCATGAGATTAACTTAAGCATTGCCTAAGCACCTTACTCTCCTCTGTTCTCATGATTTTATCAAGCACCATCAAGCCAACCACACAATTGTTGCTGTCAAACTCCATCCTAGAGGATGTGCCATCTGTAACAGTTTTTAAAGGCAACATGTACTGAGGTACTGACACTCTGAGTGTGAATCTGACTGTATTTGCAGACATATGTCCAAATAAACCAGGACATACCTACATACAAACCACATACACACCCTACAGAAATGCAGATGCCTAATGCTTATAAAAGATGGGTAGTATATATTGTCTATTGTATATAGCATGTGTTCATTATCTTCCATCCCAATTATTTACCTCTACACTATCCATGCCTTTCCTAACAATAGCTGTGTGTAGAAATCTGTCCTGGCCTTACTGCTCTTCCAGTCACCTAATTGCACAGGGCTGAAAACTGCAATTAGTAGATCAAACAAAAATAGTGTTTCTCAGTTGTTTACTTGCTAGGCTGCAAAAATCTCAAACCAAAAATGCAAACCTCTCTTTGCTAACAATTCTACCTAGAGTATCCTCTCAACCAGCCTACATCAAAGATTTGATTTTGGAATGACTGATTCAAGATAAAAAGAGACTGCTAGTGATTCCAGTGGATCTTGCACCTGTTCCTCCAATCTCTGTTGATTATTTGCAATTAGCAATGAATTTTTAATGGACATTTTTGAAAGCAATTGCTTCAGAAGCAGCTTGCTTCATTTCAAGAGATCTCAGATTATATGCACTGGGAATAGATTAAAGCACTGCTTAGATCACTAGCTGCTGTTGAGCTAAGATAGTTGTGCCTCTACTCTTCTGGTCTATATTCATTCAAAAATGCTGTGCAAACAAGGATGCTAGCTTTTCAAAAACAGTCCCCTGGGCAGCATTCATCTCACTTGCTGTAGGATACCCACAAATTTGGAATGCCCTGTAAATGTGTTGCCAGGTACAGCATCTCACCGCAGTCGCACCTCCAGCATCAACACATGCCAGACTCACCAGGGTACATGACATGGATGGGAGGAGTCTCCCACCAAGGGGGCTCACTGCTTTGCTCAGCCTCAAGGTGTTAAACCTCCTCAATCCAACACTTTTCCCACTTTACCCCACCTATATGGAGAGGAGGGTTGTCACAGGCATGGCCTTTCTGCTTCATGGACCTGAGCCAGCTCACCCCAAACCCTGGGGGAGAATCAATGCATGGCAGGGCAAGCACACAGGGCAGCTCATCCCAGGTACCAGGAGGTGCAGGGGGCAGGGGGCTGCTCCTGATTTTTTGCCAGAGGCCTTATGCTCATATGCTGTTCCCATCTCAGGGCAGTGAGACCCACCAGAAGGTCCAGCCAGGAATTAAAGAAATATGAGATTCATTGAGGGTACCAGGGCAGGCTCTGGGCATCTGTTACAGTGCAGCATCTCACTTCAGACTCTAAGTATACTCCTTATATTGTTCAGTGTAAAAGGGGCTGCGATGGAAACAGAGATTTCCAGAGCTGCTGAAGACACTCAGATTCCCTCTTTGCATTGATGAGCAGTTGGTATCTAAATCTCGTGGGTTTGAAAATACCAGCTTAAAAATCCCTAAATACCTTCATCCACATATCTCTTGGAAAACCAGACCTGAGCTTCAGCCTCTCACCTTATGGTCTCGTAAGGACAGGTCACAGTGAAGGAAAGCTACTCACACAGAGAGAAATCACCTACCATGTTTTAAAGAAAAATAAAGCCAAATTCTCTCCCATCACCACATGCATTTTTAAATCAGCTTGGTTTATGGTCAACCTCACCCTTCAAATACGTTTTGATTTTGTGTAAGAAAAGCACAGTAGCTCAGGGAATGTGTTCAGAAATAGCACAGCTCTTATCAAAGAACATTTCGTCCAAAGGGATACTCTTAAGACTGGTGGCTGCCCAGTTATAAAACTCCCTCCACACAAAAGAAAGGGAAGCCTTTGTTTAAAAAAGTGTCTATAGCATTAAAAAAACCAAACTGTTTTACATGAAGATTAGAAGAGCATTAGAATTAAAGTCTCTATATAAATAGTATGCAGTTCAGATAGTCTGTGTCTAATGGTGTTGATAGTCCTTCATTTTAATAACTGTAAACAGCAAAACCACGCTGCCAGTGCAGACAGCATTGCTAAATGAATCATGTAGTTAATTCTTAGCAAGCATTGAAATATTTTCAGGTACAGAAGGCAGAAAAAATTTAATGGTCAGTACATAACATAGCACCAGAAATGGCTACATTTACCCTGAATAAAAAAGAAAAATAAAATTTTAAAAAGGATAAAGATTAGTCTGGCACTGATTACAGAACAGAACTGAGACTAGTACAAATGGCCCAAATTAAGACAGTTTGGTAACATTCCCACAGCGATGCAAAATAGGAACTGCCTGGGCAGGTTCACTCTTCTGTCTATACATCTTTTCCAGCTGTAGCTCACGTCCCATTAGCCCTAAGACATTTTGTTATGTTTTCATAGCCCTCAGAAATCTTGATGTGTTTCATTCTGCCAGATTGTGGAAAAAAAGCCAGAGATCACCCCGTACCATGGAGATGCTTTTAGTCTGACTGGCAGCATGTGTGTGAGGCCTTGGAGGGGAAGCGGGAGGCAAAAGTACTCGTGTGTGAGAGAGAAGTGCAACTCCACATAGCAGTGTCATGTTTCTCCCCAAGTTGGAGTGCCAGACGGCTCAATCAGAGCAGCACACACAGATCCATGCGCCTGGAAGAGGAACACAAACAATGAGCAGTGTCTCAGCAGGAATATGTGACTGGCACACTTTTGTTTTAGCACAGTAAGGGAACGTACAAAACACACATTTAGACGTGTACACGTGAACCAGGGACATCTCTCAGAAGCGGGATACTGATGTGCGGAGAGGGCAAGACTGCCAACGCTTTTAGAATCGCAGTCAGAGCTGGATCCCCTTCAAATGGACAGAGTTGCAGTGGTCAATACACATTTAAGATATGGCTTTAGGAATAAAATATTTTTTTACAAGTCTCAAGTGTGAGCTGAAGTCGTCTTCTGAAATAGAGACCTTTTCCCAAATGTAAGAAAACGTGAGGCAGATAATTATACAGCGCTGACCACCAGGCCCAGGCCCATTCCCTGTAACTCATGCACTTGGGGTGCTTTGGCCATCGATGGCAGCATAGGCACCATGGGATCACCATCCCTATTAGATGGGAGGTACCTACACCAAAGGCTTGCATATCCTACATTAGGAGAAGTCTAGCTATGTCTGACTCAGCTTTGAGCCTGTATCCTGGAAGCAGCCAGTCTGTGGAAGACAGTTTACCCCAGACACGGGACCACATTGCTTTAGCTTCACCTCTTGTGGACCGCACACACACTGCTGTCCTGGGTTGCAGTGTATTCTATTACCATCCTCATGAGCTGTTGAAATCAGGTGGGGCAGTGTTTCCTTGCCTCCTCCCCCCAGACTATCTTTCTGTTAATTGCCCATCATTGTCCTGCCGCCTGACTCAGAGATAACTCCCTCCGGACTATCTTCTGTTAATGAGCCTAATCAACACTTTGCCTCATGACTCATTACCCCATTGTGAGATGCTCCACCCAGAGGGAGGAACCAAGCATCCCATCGTGGATATAATCTGGGACTCTGACCACCAGAGACCCCCCTTCCCACTGGATTTCCAGAGGACAGGAGCTACACAGCCACCATTGGACTTCCTGAGGAAGAGCGGACTCTTTTATTACAGGATCACTGCTTCAGAGGACTGCAGTCACCATTCTACCAGACTGCTACCACCACCCTGATAAACAGGGTGTCAGGTTGTACCTTGACTCGGTCAGTTTGACAGTGTTTTCTTTTACTTTTTTTTCCCTTTTCTTTAATTTCCATTAAATTGTTATTCTGACTTGGTGCCTCCCACTGGTTTGTTTTCAAACTAGTACAACTGCTAAGCAAAATAGGCAGAGGAAAGCCAGACCCGTGCACTTCTGCACTTTCAGGTTGCAGGTTGCACAGGCCCTTAGCATCAGTATGGTGTAATCTTATGACTTTGGCCTGCCAGGTCTCACTATGGGATGTGTGGCTGCTTTCCACCCAAAAAAAGCTTTTGCAACCTGGCCCAGGTATCCCTGCATTAGTCTGCAATCTCTATCTACAATCTAACTGCACCTTGTCTGTACCCCAGAGTGTTTTTTTAGTGAGAACAAGCACTGACAAAGGTTAATAGTTTTCTTAATATGATGATGATGAAGGTAAGTTTCTTAATAAGTCTCTGATTAAAGTAAGTTAAGCCAATTTTTTCTCTTTAATCTTTAAGATAGGTAAATCACACCCTCCCACTCTGATCCTGCAAAGATACTAAAGAGCTGACTCCAGGTCAGCAGAGCTCAGGGAGTCTTCTCCTCCTGCAGAGACGTTTTAGCCTCAGCACTCGACAGGGCTCCCACGCAGACAGATGCCGTGCCAGCAGCCATGCCCAGAGGGTACCCTTTTCTTAAAGCCTTGCACGTGCAAAATGAGACAGCATAATTTAAAAGTGAAGCTGCTCCGAGGCAAGCTGAGATGGCTCTTTCTTTCCCGATTAATAAAGACGATACACACAGTACAGGGGAAAACACGGATGGAGTTAACCGTGTTTGCTAGCTGTCTGCTGTGAAAAGCACTGGCCTTTCCCCAGAGCTCAAACACTTCTCCAAACACAGGGATGAAAGGACCCATGCTCCAGTCTGTCCCGGTGAGACTCCTCGGCGATGCATGGGGCTGCAGACTTCGCCACTGCCTTTGTCCCTCGCTGCTTGGGAGCAGGCACGGGCTGCTGCTTCTCCCCACGGCCTCTGCTCTCTGTGGCCTCCTCGGTTACCCCTCCGAGGGACCAAGGTAAGGTGGGGATTCCTCTCCCGCGCTGGCAGGGAAAGGCTCCTCTTGAAGGCGGGCGTTTCCTGCCAAGGTTGCAGCCTGTGGAAAGGATCCCGTGTGGCAGGGTTTCCCACATGAGGTGCCTTTCTGCTCCCGTGGAAACACCGTGCTCCGCCTCTGCCGCACGCCGGGCCCGCGCTTTCTTTAACTGGTTAGGAGGTTCCCCGTCTTGTGGAGGAAACAGCTAAACCGTAAACCGATCGCGTTAAAGGAAATTACGAAAAACTCAGCGTGAGCCAAGAAAAGAAAAATTAACAGCTGGCGCTGGTTCCACTGGGGCTCGAACCCAGGACCTTCTGCGTGTAAAGCAGACGTGATAACCACTACACTATGGAACCGCCACACGAAACCGTCCTCCCCACACTGCCCCTATCGACGACACGCTGGCCATGCCTCCCTCTGTGAGTGAGGAGGGAAGTCTGGTATTCTCTTTTTAATTGCTGGCTGATTACAAACAAATGTAGTAATTAAAAAATACCCTAATGCGTTTTCTGTCCTTCTGAGACCTACAGAAGGGCAGTGACGGGGGTAAGTCAACTCTAGGTAAGGCTTCTGTGCCACCGTGTTGGGGCAGCGGCGGGCCCCGCTCTGCCCGGCCGAACGCGGCGCACAGGGGCAGGTACCGACCCAGGGTGGGGCACGGGCCACGTTACAGGGAGCGCTCCCTTCCCCTGCACGTATTCGGCACATGCATACGAATGTGTTCCGTAAATCTTTTGCCTTCAGCGCGTGTGCTCCCAACGCCATTGCCACTAGCCCCGCTTCGGGAAGGGCTGCCAGCCTTCCTGCGCAGCCCGCTGCTCCTGGGACATGCTCAACTGTTGGGCTGGGGTGTCACATCACGTTGGCCCGAGTGTGGGGAGGGCAGGCTGAGCTCCGGAGAGCTGCAGCAACTCCGCCTCTGCTCCGGGGGAGCCCGGCTGCGCGGACTTCCTCTAAAGCCACCATAGCGAGGTGCTTCAGCTCTCTTTTCAGCGGGGCCGGGAGGTGTAGATGATTTCCTCGGTACTGGAGGTTGTTTAAGAAACATAAGGCAGTGAGAGGCAGAACGCCCGGCTCTTTCCAACCCCGTGGAGAGGACGGAGGGTTTTCCGCCCGTGTGTGGCCGCCCGGGCCCGGCGCCCCGCAGTCCCCGCCGCCGGCAGGGGGCGCCCCGCGCTCGCCCACCGCCCCAGCCCCCGCTCGGGCCCGGAGCCTGTGCGGGAAACAGCTCCTTGAGTAGGTGTTTTGGGTATCCATCCATCCATCCATCCATCCATCCATGGACCTTCTTGTCACCTCTTACACCCCACCATAATTGCCATCTTCCCCCTGTTATGTTTTACCTGGGTTTTTGCACTACTCGCGCCACCTCAGTCCTCACCATATTGCATCTTGCCTCACATCTCAAAGGGAGTGGCTTGTAGGAGCACAAATTAAGGCACGTGTACAATGTTTACAGGTTAAAAGTTACAAACAGAAGCTATTATTTGGAATCTAAAAGGTAAGTTTGGGAGTTTTCAGAAGTGTGGCGCTTGTAAGCAAAACAGTGTATTTTTTGTGGCTAAATAGTGTAGTTTCCAGGACTCCTGAAATTAATAACATTTTGCTGAAGCAGCAGATTTATTTACTGTAATAAAGTAGAAAATGTTGTCCTTTTTTTCATTAGAAGCAGTTTAATAAGCATTAGATGAATATACAGGTGAAGAAAATTATTTCCAGAGACTTGCTGCCCTCCACCATGGATGTGATGGTTGCAGTTATTAGTTGGTAGTTTCTAGTCTTTAAAAAACAATCAAAATTTTTTTAAAAAATCCTTTTACATACTGATCATTAGCGTGTGAGTCAAATCTGTGTGCTCTCCTGACCTGGAGAGCCTGATTTAACCTGGAGAGCCTGATTTAAAGGCTTTAACCCTTTGGGGAAGAGACAGTCTGGTGGGCCTGAGGCATCAGGACGTAGGATTTGCAGTGTGTGTATAGCTTCTGGTTCACCAGACCAACAAAATGCACATCAAGCTTTTGTTAGGCAATTCTTATGCCCATTTCTTTTTCCTCATGTTGCTCTACTAAGATCTGTCAAACTCTTGGTGCTGTAGATAGATAGTTATCATTTCTATACGCTCTAAGTGGAGGTTGAAGCTAAAGTGAGGGAGGTAGAGTTGTGCAAATTAGGTCATTAGTCATTGCTTCCCAGAATAATCTGCATTCATCTGATAATTTGGGAAAGTTTCTTTAAAAAAAAAAAAAAGTTCTCATTTTTTACAGAGGGTATCCTTATGGTTTCATAGTGTTCTGGTCTAGTTTCTTGGTCTTCAGGAGCTTTGAGGCCCTACCGCTGCCTTTCTTTCACATTTCTGATTTTGTATGCTTTTTGCCAAGGATGCTACTTTTGATGTCTTTTATTCAACTTCTCACCCAGAATTGTCAGTGAGGGAACATTTCTTTTTCTGTTCACACAAATTAACCTACTTCTTCTAATGTGTGAGCACAGATTTCTGTCATCTCACTGACTGAGACAGAGTTTAGATTTGTTCTGGACATTAATGTCTCACTTCATTTTTTTCTATTTGTCTTTTTTTTTTCTTTCTGTCTCTGATTGGCCATCCAAGTCTCTCAGTTAGGGACTTGTCCCCTGGCTAGTACTTTAAAATACTTTGCTGGGTCATATAAAAATACTTCGTTAAGCTTGGTAGGGCAAGAGGAGGGAAACCATGGTCAGAGCTTAGGAGTACATTCACTTCAACTATGATTATCTTCATTCTTTTTGAAAAATATTGGTTACATCACTTTGTAGTGGGTGCATCTGAGAAATAAGCCTGAAGCAGAATTTGAATTATGTATGTGGAACGCCTGCATGAAGACTTGCTCGGGAGGTTAATGTTTCCAAAGTATTTTGAAAACAGAATATGTGCTATTACATCAAGAAGGGCTGCTTTTAGAGGGATGCCCTGATTTTTACAGTAGCACCATCACTGGGTTTTTTCTTGTCTAGAGCTAGACTGCTCAACCATATATTCCCAGAATTTTTTGGCCTACTTTCTGTTGCAGCTGTTGATGATCACTAAAACTCTATTCAGCATATTAAGTGTGTGTGTGATACATGACTGCTGAGCATAAAAGCAGTAGTATGTGTGACCTTGTTGATGGGACTGGTATGTTCTCTTTGCCCTTTGTGGAAAGGAAAATGGTGTTGTCTCCTTGGACTTGATAGGGAAAGGTTAATTTGGAAAGGACATTTGTGTTTCCTCAAGTTGCATGTTATTGTGATCCCCACAAGTAACTGGAGAGGTGGCTCAGTCCAGCAACACTGACTCTTTATCAGGTTGCTTAGTCATGTCAGATCACTGAGACAGAGGACAAAGAACTTCCCTGAGAAACAAAACATGTCCTAAAGAACCTAATTGCTAAGGTTATCTCTCTCCCACTGATCTTGGATGAAATGTTTCTGATGGATTTATTGGCAATTGGAGCAAACCTTGTAGCCTCTCATTATGCAGAGATCTTGGTAAATGCCAGTATAGATGAACTTATCAGGTACAGTAAATGTTTATAAATAATGTGTATCCCGGGAGTGCAGTGGAAAGAGGTTGTGATGTATTTTTGCTTGCATGCATTTTGGCAGAGCAGCATGATCATACATAAAAGATTAGCTACTGTAACTAAGATCAGGGAAAGTGCATCCTGCCAGAAAAGCAAACATCAAAACTCTTCTGGGTCATGCGGAATTATTGCGCTTGGTATGCTTTCCATTTATTGCCTCGTCTCACAGGAGAGAACAGCTTTGAAAGTGGAAACTTGTGTCCTGGACTCCAGAACCTCAGAGGACTAGCTCAGTCAATCAAATGTCTTCTGCCTCGCTGGTTTGGCATTTTAAGTGTCTTTTGTACCTTAATAAAAATCTGTCTCAAAAGGGTATTTGATCACTTTGTCCTTCAGAGTGGTGGTTGATGCCTTTAGAACTGTCACCCCACAGATGGCAAAAAAATTCTGCAAATAGCAAGTTATGGTATTAGTAGACCTTTGGGGAGGGACAGGAGGATGAAGATATTACTGTATTTGCCTCTATTCTCAGAAATCTTTTGCCTCCCATCCAGTCCTGGTGGGGCTCCATCACCTGGAGAGGCTTCAGAGGAAGGGGCACAGTGAACTTCATCTTGTGCCCAGGCACATGGAGCTTTCTCCCACCCCAGCATGCTTTATAACCTGTGGTTCTCTTTGGACCCACAGGCCCCTGCCCTGACCCCACAAAAGTGGCTGCTGTGCTCTTTTCCATCACTGCACAGCAGCACACAATCTCTCCCTGGCTTTTGGAGTGGGGCAAAGGTGGCCTGATGAGCATAAGTGATGCTGAGGAGTGGGCCCAAAACTGTAGTGGTGATATTACAATATCATGCTTCCAGTGACACCTCCTAGTTTTGAGTGGTTTGGTGGGGTATGCATTCAAAATCAGTGTCCCTGTGCTATCGATACACTGCCAGTGGAGCAGATTGTTCAGGGGCTGTTGTGTGAGCAGTGGGCAGTAACAAATCGCCATGATGGCTCTGCCCTTCCATAGGGATCCTGTGCAGTGACTGAGAGTCAGGGGTCAGTGTGGCCAGGAGCTGGGGCAGAGATGCAGGACCTGCTGCCAGGGGTCAGGGGGCTCAGGGTTTGATTTCAAAGCACGGCTTTCTGACTGGAGCAAGGCTGCAGTGTTCTCAGCTTGTTCAATCCCTTCCCAGCAGTCACACAAGGAAAAGACAAGCCAAAACATGAACTGAGTCCACGGAATTCCAGTCACACACTTATGGTGAGAACATGTGCATGCACATGAAGAAACTGAAGGCATTAGCGCAGTGCTTCCCACCACAAGATCTGAGTGCTTCATACTTGTCCCATTATCTGGGTATGACTGAGTGATTTGGAGAACACCTATATTACTTGCATGCAGATACAATGCCTTGCAGTAAATTCAGTGCTCCTTTCCTTAAAAGCTTTCATAACCATGCCAGTCACATCAGATAACCAAAGAACCTGGACAGCCTTATGTTTTTTTCCAGTGTGCTAGATCTGCTAAAATGCAAATCATTGCCTCAACACAGCAGAAAGGCCGAAAGAGATCATGTGACTTCAGATGCGAGGCAGATAACTTCAGCCCATCCCTTTCTCTGCCTGAGATTCAGGAGGCATGGTGACAAAACAGCTCTTCAACACGCAAACAGCACAGCTGGAGGGCTGCAGCCATGAGCTTTCACATCAGGTTGGAGGATGAAAACAGCGTTTTCCCCTGACTGTTTCTGAAGAGCAGCATTCAAGAAATTTCCTCTTGGGAAGCTGTATAAATAGGTGCAGAGCAAGTGCATTGGAGCTCCAGAGCCCCAGAGAGAATTGGAGCACCTGTTCTGCAGAGCTGCACCCCCCAGGGGTTGCTTTCTCTTAAAAAAAAGAATCTTCTAAAGGTACTCTTGTACAAAAAATCTCGGTATTGCTGAAGCCGAAAGAAAAAAAGGTAATATCTTTGGGTGGGATATATATATATATATTTAGCTCGCATTTAAAGAGCAAATTGACAAAATGACAGATGTATGTGGCATTATTTATGATCTTACCCTGAGAAAAATCACTGTGCTTCAAATTATAACGTTTGACCTGGACTGAGTCAGTTATCCAGAACTTCTGAGTACAGATGAGATCAAATAGCTTTCAGACTACTGTATTTCATGTACTTTCTGTTTCAAGAAATATAATTTTTATTATATTTTTGAACCTTCTTCTGATGCTTAACTTAAACTTTATGAAAACCATGCTGAAGCATGAATTTAGTTTTTAAACTGGCTCAGATTTCAATGCATATTTATTCTGAATATTTGCTTTTTCAGGATGTCATTAAGAACCTGCTTATTAACTGCAGGACAGTGTGATCCAGCTTTATGCTTAAAGGGTGTTAACTTCTATGCTCCAGTTGGGTTCAGTTTACTAGAACCAACTTTCCTTCAGGATTTTCAGTTTTCCCCTTGTTGCCCAAAGGAATCTCCCCCTAGAGGCATTTAACATTTCTGGAAAGTGATATGATGGGTTTGCTCATTCTTCAAGGTGATCTGCACCCCATTTGTACACCTGCATTTGCTACTCCCCCTCTTTTTAAAAACAATTCTGCCCAAAGTCTTGCTGCACGAAAAAATGAGGCTGCTTGCTTTGTTTATTTTTTGCACCAAAAGGAAAAAAAAAAAAAAAGGTTAAAATGTTTTGTGTAAATGTACCCTTTAATGATATAAATAATATGAACTGGTATTCTCCCACCAATTTTTCTACAGATTCTCTTTGGGTTGCATGCAGTTCCTGAGCTAAGGGATTACTTGAACTATCTACATGTTCACACCTTGGCTACTCTTGCTTTTATTGCTTTTTGCAGTGCATTTTTTGGTTCAGGAATATGAGTCCACCTTAAAACTTCATCCTATTCTTCATCCTATTCTCTTTCAGGCTTTGCTGGCTTTCTGGTATCTTGCTGCATCCCATTCCCTATTGATTCCTGGCCCCAACACTAAGGTCTATCAACATGGTCACTGATAGCAATCATTCCATCAGCTCTATATTGAGCTTAGCCTTGCTTCTCTGAGCGGGCTAAAGAAATTGTCTGTTAACAAAGAGGCTTTCTCATTTCTTTCTTTCACATGTATATAATCACTGAAAATCATTTAATAGAAATGTTAGTTTGTTCCACAGATGTAAAACAATGGAGACCTTATCACATATTGATTTGTCTATGTTTGATGTTCTTATATCAACCCCTTGGCAGATCAAATTCAGTGTTGGTGTCAAACTTACAGCTCTTGTGCCATAGCCAGGTTCCATTTCACCCTGCTAGTTGACTGTGACAGCTTCATCCTACTTTCTGCAGGGTGGGTCTTTTAGCTAATGAGATCTTTAATTCATCTCCAGATTCCCCTCCTTGACAATCCCAACAAGACAGTTTTGGAGAGCTGTCCTACTGCAGGTCCTGACCTGAGTGTTGTGATTGATGTCTGGATTCTCTTATCTAGGGTGTTTTACTTTTGCCAGCTTCATGTCCTAAGCAATGCACAGAAGCAAATCCATCACAAAACCAGGTTATGGCTTCTCTATGGTAGCTGTAGTTTTCATATCCAAATGAAAACAATTCTGAAGGAAATCTGTGAGTCACAGTAAAATAAGAAAATTATAGCAAGATGACTTCAATTGAAAGTCTCTGTCATTAGAACCATCCATCCATTCATCTGATCTTCATGCAGAAAACTCTCCAAGTACATGTACCTCCTAAGACCTGTTATGGGAGGAGATCATAGCTACCTATTCACAAATATGATTGAGAAAGGGGTGATAGCAAAAGGAGGCACATTGCTGGAGAGAGCTGTTGAAACAACTTCTAGGGGAAGTAGCATAATTATGGAAACCCCATCCCAACAAAAATAAAAGGAGGAGCCTTTCATTTTTGTTTATCAAAGGTAAGAAACAAATGAAAAGACAGAGGAGTAAGAACTTAAATCCTGGTGGCTCTTATTCATATGGCTCCCATATCCTCAGGTTTAGCCCAGCTTACACTTGTCTGCCAGTGGGACAGCTCAAATAGTTTTAAAAGATAAGGTGTGCTTTAAAGGATGGCTCTCTGCCCAAAGAACCTGCCATCTGATTTCATTAAAAGTCAGCTATAAATCTTTACAGGATGGTCTTTATGTGACTGACAAACTGGAGGCATGATTGATTTGGGGCAGCAGCTATTAGATCCTGACCAAATGATGCTGAGCCATAATCTCTGTAAATCAGGCTCTCAATAGCTTGGGTTCTCAACCCCAAATTTCTGAGCACTTGCTGTGTGTAACCTTCAGTGACTCCTGTCCAGGAAAGAGCAGCATGTGCTACTCTGGCTTAGCTTTGTGCACATCCATTGGCATGACTGCAAAGACATTTTATTTTGTTTCAGTGGATGGGTTGTACTTTTAGTGCCTGTCTATAACAAAACTGGCTTTTTTGCTAAGCTGAGACAAATCTAGCATTTTTTAAAGTTATGTCTAAAAGTGGGGAAGATCACTGACTTGTAGAAATTGAATGCATGCTTTTTAGTCAACATGACAGATTCTCTCTTAAAGGTAAATCAGTGGTATAGTATCCAGTATGTTAACACAGTGTTATATTTCAAATTCTCATCCAGCTACCTTGTGTCTCTTGCAATACCTTGGTAAAAGCTCAGCTTTCCCTTTCATCAGCCAACATTTGGGGGGAGTTTTGTAATGGCAAATGATTCTTCACCAGACACTGCTACACTGTATAGTAAGTAGCTCACAGAAATTACTCTCCTGGCCTGGAGTCTGGACATACTTGTTGGCAGTGAGGATGGCTCTGTAGCCACTTGAGAAGCCATCATGAAAAGTTGTTCATTTTTGAATGCAGATATTTGGGACTGAAGGTGATGACTATTCCCCTGGACTACCTCTTTGACGGCCAGATTTGGCCTTTTAGGAAGTTTAATGATAGGATATATCTGTGCAAGTTTTCCTCCAAGCTCTGAGTGTATGTTTGAGTTTTCATTTACTGCTGTCACAATAAAATTTCTGTCCCTATGCCTCTATCTTTTAATTTCTTTGCTCAAGGAGGTTCTAGAAGTCCATGAGTTTAGAGGTATGTGGAGGAGAGTGGTAATGATTGGGGGAAAGATGAAGTCACTGAAAGCAGGGTATGATCACGATTCAGCCCCCCATTTCTTGGGTCAGCCCATTGTTTGCTGTGGTTTGAATGGAGGCCTGAGAGGTGTGATGGTTCTATTTGGGGCTCCCATTGCCCACTTGCTGGGCACAGGCTGAGTTGCCCTTTAATCAAGAATCTCACTGCAGTAGAACTTGGATTGTAAGATCTTTTTTGCTCTTAGTGCCAGTCTTCAGACCAC
Source organism: Corvus kubaryi (assembly GCF_017639235.1). Classification (NCBI taxonomy): domain Eukaryota; kingdom Metazoa; phylum Chordata; class Aves; order Passeriformes; family Corvidae; genus Corvus; species Corvus kubaryi. The sequence continues at coordinate 12,514,839 of NW_024580667.1, read as the reverse complement.
AATTCAAGTCATGGCTGGCTTGTTTGAGATGGAGTAATGAAGGCTTGAGATCCTCTTAAGAAGGAAAGTGAGTAGATGGTATCCAGGAGAGCAAGAATTGTTTGGAGAGAAGACAAATTTGAGCTATTAGCAATATCAGTGCTGTATTTGATGCTGCCAAAGCCATTGAGTGGCTCAAAATTAATGTAAGAGCACTTCTAAAAAATTTCATTATACCTCCTTCAGAGAGAGGTCCATTGCAGGGAAAAAACCTTAAACTCCTTCTTTCCTGAAATAATTAGTCACTCATAAGGAGTCAGACCCAGCTGAAGTGTAGGGTACCCTTGTTTTGTGGGACCCTGAAAAACAGTCCCAGAACTACAAAGAGTTGTGTGACATTAACATGACATGACAGGATATCATACATAATAATAAATGTAGAAAACTGCACATATAGTCCCAGAATTATAAATGTTTTCTAATTATTGAAATTGAAAATCACTTTGTTATGCATTTATGAGTTCTTTTCTTTTGTATCCTTCTTTTATTTTGATTTCTGCTAGTAAAGCCAAAGGAAAATAGTAGCTAAGGATTCATTTTATGCTGATGAATTTCTTTGTTTTAAAACTCAGGTTAAAAGAAAAGGAATATCAATGAAACAGAACAACAAATGAAATAATTCAGATGTGAGACGTATCCCTGGAGATGGAGAGAGAGGGGTCAACATGATCATATAAGAAATCTTTAGCTAAAATAAAGTTCAGTATCTAAGAGCATCAGTGAATTTCTTGTTGCTTAGAAATTGATCCATTTTGTATCTCAGAGGAACTGTATTAATTTGAATTTGTTGATTAGAGAGTGTATTGCATTAGCAAATGATACTATTTAGTGAAGAGTTGAGCAAGTGCCAGGAGAAAAACCCAAAAGACTTCACTTCAATATGTATTTTGTTCACTTATTTAATGAAACAAAATCTTTTGCTTGGATTGTTTCAATAGAAATGCAACAGAAAACTGGATATTTTATTTAAATGAAATCTGACTATGAAGGGATTTGCTATGGTATTGTCTGTCCTGGTAAATTTGGTGGTAGTGATAAAGAGAGATAAAGTGATAAATGGGGTGGTAAGGCAACTTTTCAAATCAATGGAGTGTTAGGAGGGTTGAGGGTTGGGGTTTTTTTAGCAGTACTATCAGATGTAATTTAAAATCTTTAAAATCCTGCAGTTCCAATTTTCAAATCACAGAAATGAAGAGTAATGTGTTGCCATAGTCCCTTGTCCCTAGTAATAAGGTTTTAAATAGCTATTCTTCAGATTAAGAAATCACTGCTGCACATTAACTTTAAGCTAACATGTAAGGAGTAAACTGTATTAATTACTGAGTTAATTTCTCTTGGCTGCAAGTTGATAGTAATCAGATGTGAAAAAGAAATCCAGTGTGCTCCAGTTTGTGTAGGATGTGCTGTACAGTAATTTGTTATGTGCTGAAGGTACTTCAGATTCTTTGTTGTCAAGCACCTTTTTTTTTTTCTCCCTGTCCCTTCCTCCCAATCTCACCGCTGTTAGGGGTACTAGGACGAGCCCAGGAGCCCAAAGGAGTATAGCCCTCATCACTGAAGGAACAACACAGGAAATGTATCTAATGCTAACAGCTGAGGGAAACATGCTTCGTATCAGCAGCAATTAAAACGGATGGGCAGCATCATTGGAACCATGGGGTGCAGCAATTCTGTAGCTGACAGAAAGTCAGAGAATGGTGAGTGTTGCTTTTGTCTTCAGGGCAAGTGGTTGTTCTCTCTCTAACACCAGAAGAGGATTGCAAGGTAATGTTTCCCCCCTATCCTGTTGTCAAAATACTTGTTCAGGGAAAATTATTTTCTAATTATTTTCTTTTTAAAAGAGTGCATAGTTTTTAGATGCTGGCTGAGGTCAGGAAGCAGCTTTAGACCACCTCTAACACTGACAGATTGGGTTGTAAAAGATTCACAGCACCTGGGACAGAAGCTAAATTTCAGAGGTGTCTGTGCTCGCTCTGTCACTGGCAAAGCTTAAGGGGTAAGGTACTGAGTGGGACTTTTTATGGCTTTTCACACCACAGGACTCCTGGGCAAACCACCCCAATTTCCCTGCTGTTGGGTGACCCCAATTATAAAACAAGTGTAATAAAGCAGAGCTATTACAGTGACTTCAAAATCAGTTTTCTGGCCTGCCAAGTGCCTGGCCTGGCATTCTCCCTGACAATTACTGAGGCTGTCAGCTGAAAGTCCCCACAGGACCTGGTTAAATGTTCAATTAAACTAATGGATCATCACCCTCCTTTTAATGATACCCCACCTTGATATGAACTCAGCAGTCTTTGCACAGGCAGGTGGGTTCCAGGATTCACTCAGACCTTTGTTCAGACCCTTTGTGTTCTCTTTCAAGATTTTTCATTAAAGCACAATTTGTTGGTCAGCAGAGAGCCATGTTACATGGTACTGTGCATAATCTTAGGACATTATTATGCTGAACAGCCATGGTTGAAGAGGAAGGCTCTTTCTGACTACCAAGCCAGGACCCAAGTCACAGGAAGCTGGTGACTATGAAGCAGGAGCACTTAGTCATAGTTACAGGGATCCCAGCTGACTGGTTTGAGAGCAGTCCTCAGCTTTGTGTACGCTACTCCATAGCAGCATCAGTGCTGTATCACAGCAATGAAAATACAACGCAATCAGCCGGACTCCCAGACCTACCTGTAACTCGGAGGCAGCCCTTCTGCTTTGGGTTTGCATGCTGTGCCTACGTGTGCCTTGCAAGACCTTGGATATGTGCTACTTGGGAATATTTCTGAGTGTGTAAAAGCTTGGAGTGGGCATGAGTGTCAGTGACTGAATGACGGACTCAGACCGCCAGGGAATCTGAATCGTTTACGCAAAGGAGTGAGTTGGTTTTATACACTTTTCTAAGGCACAGTATCTCCTTAAATGGCGTGACCTATCCCATGTTGCCACATCAGCAACACATTTTCTCAATGTTCTTTAATGGGGTGGTCAGTCACTGTTCACTCCTCTGGCAGCTCCCGGCAGGCTCCTCTCCATAGGGGTCTGCTGTGTGACACCTCCTCCCCCCAGGGTCCGGGGGAGATAAGCCTCTGTGTGCTGCCATGTGCTCCTTTGTGCTGCCATGTGCCTCCGCAGGCAGGTTTTACAGCTCACAGCTCAATTCTCTCTTGTAATTCCCCATACATGAGGAGGTGTACTCTTTCTTGATCAACAACCATCAGCACACATTGATGTGGGGCATTAGCCCAAAGATGGCTTATGATTTTGTGTGCTTGTTGGACTGCGTTTTGTCTTCTGGAATTGCTGGATGGTTTTCTTTCTGCTCTTCAGCAGTAGTCAAGTGATGTTGAACCATCGTTCTATCTGCAGCCTGAGGCTGTACATTTCTCTAATGCATTAATAACATTAATTTAACAGATACTTGTTGGTGTAGAGACCTTCTGCAACTGATAACAATTTCTTTTAGAGATGCAGTTTAGCCTAGTGTGAAAATAATGTTCTGATTCAGTCCTGAGAATAACAGTGCTGTAATAAGTACAATTAAAAAAAAAGACAGGAAACATTCTGTTAGATTTGCAACATTAACCACAGTGATTGATATGTTTCTGTCTTATGTGATAGCAATGGAACTGTGCCATGTTAAGTGCTCAGGACCATTAAGCAACCCAGGGGGGGCTTTAATGGGAAGTTTAATGGGTCTGATGCTGAAAATCAGTTTCTGTGCTGGTGACTGCGCTTTGCCCCTTAGGTACTCTTCTAAACAGAAATGTTGGTGACAGCCTCGCTGTAATATGTCAGGCTTTCAGGTCTCTAGTGGTGGAGACTGAAAGGACCGAAAATAATAGAGATGTCATAGTTTTTGTAGGGTCTGAGGGATGCTCTTAGTCATATAAGGATCACATTTCCTTCAGTCAGGATTTTTCTAGGGTGGATGCAATATCTACAGGATGGGAGTCTTTATGGATTTTAGTTTTGTCTAGACTAGAAAATTTTATCACTTTAACTATACTGTATAATCATTAATGGTAAAATGAGCAAACAAGGTGTTGTTATGGTATCTGTAAGAATTTTTATAAAAAGGTTTCCTTAATGTTATACATCTATTAATAGAATCACTTTCCCATTAATGTTTGTCCTTACCTGCATAACTATCAGTTTAAGAAAAAAAATCATTCTCACTCAGGTTCCACTCATCTTAGTAGAAAAATTCCTGATATTTGAGATCAGTTACAATAATTGACTGGTGTAGACTGTTGTCCCTGTAGTACAGAGCTTTTCTTTACTGTTTTGCAGTGCAGGACAGTGTCCACCCCAGGACCCCTTTGTGCCAGCAGATGTTGCTCTGCTTAGTAAACTTTTATCTGAGCAGTTAAAGGAATGTGCTCTCTTTCTGTCATGAATGAGGCCTATAGGCAACAGGCTTTTTCCTCCAGCCTGCAGTCTTGATGATTGTCCTTCAGTGAAGTTTCCAGCAGTTTTCCAGTCTGAGATCATTGTAGACACAGCTTCTTAAAATGCTGAGTGGAATGCATATTCAGCACATAGTCAAAAATCGTCTTCTGGCATGTTCCCTTGAATTTTTGGGGTGAGTGTTCTTTTGTTAACCAAATTAGCCAAAGATATACCTGATTGCCTTTTGGCTTGTCTGTTTAAGTAACATATTCTGCCCCTCAATACCATTTGTTAACTTTTTATCCTAGGATTTGAATTTTGCTGGCTTGCTGATGCAGCTCTGCAGGCAAAGACTTTCTGGTAGAAGAGGTTGTTGAAAATACTGTCATTATATGGCTGTTCATGTTGCAGCTTGCAAAATCAAAGCTTTTTACTGCAGCTTGGTAAAGAAAGACATTCTACTGATAGGCTAAACTGTTCTTCCTTTCCTCACCTTCCCAAAACTCATATAGTGCCCATCAGCTGAACATGACTGACTTCTTACCTGGGTACTGTCTTCAAGGCAATTAAATGGGCAAGGTTACTAACAACTTAGGCCTAAGCAAGTCAGCCAGCTTGGGATCTGTGTCTAAAGAAAGAAACAGTAAAGGCATCATGTAATTTTTTTTCAGTCTCACTTTTACTGGGTACCATCTTATTGTTGACTGTGCACAATGGACTGAATTTGTCATCTGTCTGAAATTCTGCAAAGGCAGCATGCATATTTCCCTTGTAGATTACCCTGCATCCATGTGTACTCCACTGCTTTCTGTTTTGACAGTCATTAGAGCTGCAATCCTCATCCAGAAGTGGTACCGCTTTACCATGGCCCGCCTGGAGATGAGGCGCCGCTATTCCCTCAGTATCTTTCAGTCAATCGAATATGCTGATGAACAGGATCAACTACAGGTTTGTAATCTTCCATTCTTCCTGTACAAACAGTTAAGTTATCCCCAGGACTGTGTCTGGACAAACAAAATGGGTATGTGGTGATTTCTTCCTACAAAGTTGGGTCCTGATCAATAAAACTATTTCCCTGCCTGACACATGAACCAAGTTGTGTGTATTCATACACAGACATACAGGTGAATGTAACTACATGGGCATCAGGACACCTTCCTGCCCATACAGCACATCTAGGGTATAGGCTCCTGTATAGCAGCTCTGTTAGCCAGGGATTGCAGGTCATTTGCAGATCACTATGGTTGATCTTAACTGTGTCTGTGAGGCAACATATGTGCAACAGAGATATCAGTGTTTCAGCATGTCAGCCCAGGCTTCCTTTAGGGTCAATACAGTAAATTTGGAACTTACAGGCCTTTGTGTTCATCCTAGCACCTGTGTGTAAAGTCAGTTCAATGCATTGTAGCAGTTGTTTCTATTGACTACAAAGGAAGTCTAGGCAAATAGTCTGGGTGATGGGCAAGATGAATTACACCCAAAAATATCAGCAGCACTGACACAGCCCTGAAATATTTTATGTATTCATAAAGTGTCAATTGTGAATTCATGGCAAAGAAGGAAAGGGAGCTATTTTTGTAGTAGGACACAAATTGTGTAATTGCAGGCTGATAATTTGGGAATATACAGTAGTGACTTAGATCCCCCTAAATGGGAAATTGCAAGTAATTGAGTAAGAAAGATGTTAATGCTTGTTGGATCACCTAAACTCATCAGTGTGTTTGTTCTTTTCTTTTTCATACTCAGCTATCCAGCTTCTTTACATTCATGCTGGATCACTGTACTCATCCTGATTCAGGTAACGATAAAAATAAAAGTAATGTAGAGATTCTGTTTGAAAAACTTGATATGAGGAAAGTTAATTTTCAATGTGATCTTTACAGCCTATGGCATGTGCTGGGGTTGAGGTTTGATAATGTAATATGAGTTTGATCTTCTAAGTGTTGACACTGCTCACTATCTACTCAGTGAATCAGAGCAGTCAGTAAGTCAGAACAGGTGCTTTTGTCCTCACGAGAATATTCAGAGGTGCTCAGAGTGCTTTCTTATGTTACTGCCCTTCCTACAGAATCCAATTTTCACAGCTTTCTATGCATGTTTTCTTAAGCTATGAGATCTGATTATTCAGAAAGACTGTGTTCAGTTGGTTTAAGGCAGGTATAATCAAAGAGGTTGCTCTTCCCCCCACCTCCCCCTTCCTCTCCCTCCTGGCGGTTCTGGACCACTTTTTAATTTAATTTGTTCTAGATTTCACTGCAACATGTATCAGTATGTGAATGATAAAAAATGAAATAAATTTAAACTGCTGGAGATAAATCTTCGGAAACCATCTCAATTAAGTTTCAGTTATTCAAGGAATAACCTTTAATTTTTGAAGTATTTTGGGATCCTTGAACATAACTTACTTTTGAGGTCAAGCTCAACAGAAGGACAGAAAGTGATTCTTAAGTCCAGAAAACAAACATGACTTCCCTGAACAAATTCAGAATAGATCTAATCCCAGCGGAGTTAAAAATGAGGCTGTCCCCTTCTTACTGCGTTACAAGAAAATGCCCTTTCTCTTTCATCTGGCCTAGCCACGAGTTATTCCAATTAAAATTTGCACAAGATACTTTGATAGCAGGATAAAACCACCATCAAAACCTTAAGTGGTTCAGCATTCTAATGACAACCGGTAGAAATGGTAATTTTTCTCTCTTAAATACTTTAGAGTGCCTAATGCTCTCTGTGCTCTGCAGAAAAATAAATTACGTTTGAGCCTTGGTCCAAAGTCAAGACAGATGATGCAACAGTCCTTCCTTTGATTTTTTTTTTTCCATTACTGCCATATTCTGTAAAAAAAAATCTGCTTTAGTCATTTAACTTCCTGGAAAGGAATTGGCAAACTTAAAGAAGATCAGATACTGCTCACTTCAACTACTTCTTCATGCTGATAATTCACCTCTGTTCAGCTTTTCCATCTGAATGGGGAAGAAAACAGTAATGCTAGGTCTGAAATTTGGAAAAATATTGTTAATCTCTATTTTTAGTACTAAAATGGAATTTTTTAGCTGCTTGTTGTAGATATGGTTTATCCACCTTTATTAATTGTGTCTGCTGACAGAAGGAACAAAGGTGAGGTGTCTCAGGTGACTTTCTAGGGCTCAGGACATTGCAGAGCACACTGCTACATGCATAGATATGCAGGTGGAGATTCAAGCCTCACCTGTGCACAGGGAGATGGAGGGTCCTGTGGGCTGCCCCTCATCACCACTGCAGGTGACCTGTTTCTTGGTCTTGTAGATACTGGGAATTGCAGATGCGGTTAAGGCTGAAACACGTGATAAAGTGCAGATGGGTTATGATAAAGCATTCTTTTGTCTTGCTAGCTTAAAACTTCCATTTTTAGGACTGATTTTGTTAAGACTTGATGACTGCTCCAAAGGCTTTATTTTTCTCTTGGTTTGTTCCCCCTTTCTAACACCATGTGTTGCAGATACCAGAACCCTAAACAAAACCAAAAAATTCTGGTGTATGTTTAGTAAAGAGACGGCCAAGGCTGCCTATCTATGCAAAGGAACTGACTTAGACTTTTTTGAGGGATTGCATATCAAATGTCTGTTGTGTGGGTTGTGGTTATTTTGTCCAACTACTGGCTGTGTCCATTCTTTGCTTTAAGCTCTTGATTGCTTGCCCCTGGAAGTGACCTTTGCAGCACCCATGCTAGCCCCACTGATGTAAGCAAAATCAGTGCTGAATAGAGGGATTCTTAAAGAACTGCTTCCACTTTTGCTGAATCACCATCTTAAGAAACGAACCACCATGAACGTAAACATAACAACCAGAGAGGCTTCAAATCGACTTTGCTATTCTCTGGTGGTTTTTTTTTTTTTTCATCAGTGTGTGCTCACTTAAATTAGAGTGATTGCATATGGTTCAAAAGCTGTCTCCAAGAAGACAGTATATAATATTCTTACCAGAGAATAAGTTGCCTGTTCTTCTCAGTATGATAAGAAAGTTATCTGAAAATTCTGTGATCTGTGGTTTTCCTTACATTATAAACCCCTCGGTCTCCACTATTAATCTTGTTGCTTTCCTCTTTTTAATCTGTTTTTGCAGATTATGTTTTTAAAAGAAAGGAAGCAGCTGCCATCTCATTAACACAGTAGTGCTTTTGATGTGATTGTTTATCTGTTATACCCGAAAGCTTTTTTCATTCTCTCATTCTCCTTAAGATGCCAGTGTAGCTTGTGATTGGGATATTATGTAGTTTGTGTCTTGTTCTGCTTCTTATTAAAGGCTATTTTGCAAGGGTTTATGGAAAATAAGAATAAAAACCTTTTCTACTATACATTTTTCTCCCTCGTTTCCTGAAAAATTTTACTACATTCTCAGCTTTCAATGGAAAGTTCTCTGGTCAGAGAAAACTGGAAACTGCCTTTCCGGCAAAAGGTGACCTATTTACTCACTCTTTTATGGGCACATTGAGGGTGAGAAGACTGCAAACACATCCTGGGAAAAATGGTGGGACTGGGAATCTAAGCCTGTTCCTCTCAAGGTCACCAGGGCACCTCCTGGAGCCTTTCTTCAAAGGGGAACAAAAGAAAAAACGTGTTGTTTTCTGCAGTTTCCTTCCCCATGATGCCTCCCTTACAGCTTTAGTGCCCTTCCAAGATATTTTGCACAGTGATTCTTGCAGTGGAGAGAAAGTTATAGCTGCTTGTAGTCTGTAACGCCCAGGAATGGAGTGAAAGAAGAAATGTCTGAAGTGTTATAGAAACCTCCTCCCTCCTCTTTGTAGGCTCAGTGTCCATTTGGCTTTGGCCTGAGGGCTGTGAATCAGTATCTGGCATATGTAAGAGCCCTTCTCAGGAGTCAGAGGTGCTCTCAGATACCCCAATGGTCAGGCTGAAGGCACACAGATCGTGGCAGAACAGAGAACTGATTTCAGAGCTGCAGAAGTAGCTGATTCCTGGTTACCCTGATTGTGAGCACATCCTTGGCAGTGGCAACTTTGACTTGCCTCTAACAACTCCCCTGGCAAGACGATCTTGTCAGGAGAATCAGGTCCTTGGGCTTTCTGTAGCCAAATTGACTCCACCTAGGTCTGGGCCTTTGTGTTTAACACTGAATATGGCTGTAGGGTAGTTGTGTGGGCTCTCTTAATGGTGAAGGCTCAACTCCCTGACCTCTGGTGTCAGAGTACAAAGCAGGTGCAAAGCCTGTGCTCCCTCTAGTCAGTGGAGAGATGCAGATGCTGGCAGAGGGCATTTCGTTCTGTCTTGACACATGTGCCTGAACCAGGCAGGCCTAGACTTTTCATCTGTCTTTCAGTATGGACTGAAAGAGCCTTGATAGCTTCAACTAGAACAGGAGAATGTGAGGGGTGCTGAATCCTTCAGAATTAGTCCTGCATGGGGCATGTGGTGAGCTGGTGTACTTGCTGGCCACCATGGTGATCCCCAGGCTGCTTTAGGTCATCCATTACTGACTGTTCAGAGATGGGACAATCATTGCTGTGCAGGAAGAAGCCTTAAAATCCAGCTGAAAGACTGCCTGAGGAGCTGTAAGCACACTCTAAGGGTAATGACAATGACTGGCTTTTGACAACTCATCCAGAAGTGGAAACTGGGGTGTACTTTGCAGAGATATGCCCTACAGGGAAAGAGATTGCATTTCCCAGCCTCAGCATGTGCCAAAATGGAAGCAAGTCTGTGAGGAAGGCAAGTTCATGTTCAAAGGTAAAGATGGATGGCTTGCTGTGTGCAGGAAGGGAAGGCAGGAGTAGGAGCAGGCATGGGCAGGTGTCTGCCTGGCTTGAAGCGCTGAGAAGATCACTGACTTTGAAGGAGTCATGTCAGATGAGGACAGCTGGCTAGAACAGGCAAGAAATGAGGAATCTGGGTGGTCTGAGGAGCTGGTTCTGCAGTTGCCCACTTCCTGGGAAGTAGGGTGCAGAGGGAGATACTGTCCAGAGGCCTGCTGCTAGAGCTGGAGCAAGAACTGGTGCAAATGTGCTTGGCTAATCACTATGTGGGAATCAGCAATTTCAGCCCATGGTGACATTCTGGTGTCCAGCCAGACAAAGCTGTAACTGTGGTAGAAGGCTGCAAATCAAACTGTACTTGGTGGAAACAGCGAACCTTGCTGTTATTTGATGCCTTAGTCCATTTACATGGCTGAGTATAACATTGCATTAGCACTGAATGTGCTAATCAGCTCACAGCTGAAGTGCTGATAGTAAAAGGGGACTTTTAAAAATCCAGATTACATTTTTATCTATTTATTTCTTTAATATGGACTTTATCCAGTTGCAAGACAAGCTGGCCTTTATGAATCTCATAATTTAGGAGGCCACATGCTGGTTTTGGCTACTGTGACTTTTGAGTCACAGCCACAGGTCAGCTGTAAATCAGCAATAAATAATACAGCTACATGGCCGTAAATAATACATTTTTATTTGCAGTTGCAGGAAATCAGGGTTACAGAAAACTTACGTGTAGCCCAGCAAACAGTGTTTACAACAATCATCTCACAAGACCAGCTCTGCAACAGCATCTGCTAGAACACTTTTGTTTAGGGCCTGGTTCTCTCTTTTCGAATAATATATGATCAAGACAATCTGCAAGAAGAAAACACTGAAGTCTGGTGATCAGTCAGTTACATTTCAAGGTTACATCAAGAAAAATATTGGATTGAAGCAATTAGCCGTGTTCCTCCTTTCTCCATGTTCCAGAAGAATTAGAAGCTATACTCTTCTTTCACTACTCTGTTTTTGTTTACTTTATTTCATCCAATAGTTTTATGGCAGCAAACCAACAGCTGGCATTGTTTCCTAGCTGTATCAGAAAGGAGTGATTTGCAATCCACTATGAATAAATAGAATTTTGTTGGTGACTTTTAAAATAATCGCTGACCTTCTGGTATTTTAAGTAGAAAATAAAAGTAATAGAAGTGAATCTCCAAAACCTGTATCAAAAGTGTAATATTGAACTTTAAACAGATGATGCTCATTAAAGATCAGCCACTACTTTTGTGTCTCCTTGCATCAGGGGGAGGGAGAAGGAAGTTTGTACCAGGTGATGGTTCTCGTTACCTATGTGAGCAGACTGCTCCACAACTTCAGTGCAAAATTTTTTGCACCCTGACCACAGCTACCAGCAGTTGGAAAAGAGTTTTCGCCTGGTTTTAACTTTGCTTTGGTCTTTTTTACCTTGTTTTGGTTGATTGGTTGGTTGGTTTTAGTATTGTGGAACAATCTGTGGAGACCTGGAGCTTTTCCACGATACGAGGCAGGAGTCAGCCACTGTAATACTGCAGCAGTTAAAGCAGTTACATTCAACCAGTTCTGGCCATGCTGGTACAGCTCTATGGGGGACTGGTGGAGTTTCTACAGTTTTGTTTTTCTTCCCTCTTGTTCCAGTGTCTCAAATTTTTACCAGCCCTAGTGCTCCTCAGGTGATGGATGAAGGCTTATGTTTAAAAGAATTTGAAAAGAAGATTGATGTTCCAGACTCCTATTATGGACCACGACTCTCATTCCCCCTTACTGTTGAAGATGCCAATGCTCTCCTTCATGCTTTCAGGAATGAACAGGTAATTTGCAACTAGCTTGGTTTTGTTTTTTACTTATTTTACATCTGTCAAGTTGTAGTTTCACAATCCAATGCAAGGCTAAACCGGTGCCCAAAGAGATATTTCACCCTTCTTTTACATCCCATTACTTTTTCCTGCTAGCCCAGTGTGATCATAAATGTGCATGGTGAGCCACCTTGGGAAATTGATCTGGCTGGAAGTTAACACAATAAAATCAAAAGCAGACAGTTCTCAGACAGACGAGTTCCCAGATTTGATTCACTACTTTGCTGCACGACCACCAGGCCCAGCACTGGGGAGGAGGCAGGGAGTAGTGAGATGAAATGAGAACACTTAAGCAGCTGCAAGTCAGGAGATCTCAGTGAGAGTACAGAACTGGGAAAGGTGTTCTAAGCTAAAATAGAAACTAATTATCATCTTTTTCTGGGTTAAAAGTGCTCATTGTTTGGTCCTCTGTCTTTTGTACCCCCACCTCATTCTTTTAGAGGAATTGAGGTGTAAGGGTTAATCACCTCATTCCAGGCTGCAAGACTCTACCGTAACAGTGGGAGTGACCATAAAGCAGTGCTAATGTAGCAGAACACAGTGACAGCACAAATCTCTGGAGCTCAGGCTGCAGCTTCCAAGGCACTGAGGAGGCTGTCCCTCATTCTCTGTATTCCTGAGCCAGCCCTTTTGTTGCCCACAAGATGAGGGTGGAGCAGGGAGGCATTACATGGCACAGCTCTGTTTGAACTTGTAATTATTTGTGCTTAACAATATGTTGTATATAAAGGTTAAGGGTCTATCTTGCTTTTTAATTTTCTAAATAAGAATTTTTTTTTCTGAGTCAGTTTCTGTGGAGGCTGATTGTAAAAGTACCAAACATAAAGCAGATGATAAATGAGCCAACCCACACTTCACCTTACTGTCCACTCTCCCTTCTCTTATAAGGCTGGCATTTTATTAAAGAAATGATCATATGTAATTGGCCTTTTTGTTTGCTTAAAAACATGAATCTTGAAAAGTTGTTCTGTAGCTCATCTATCTCCTCTACCAAGATTCCTCAGAGCTGTTGGAATTAAAAGCTTTAAAAATCACCAACTAAAAATTTTTTCATAAAAAACATTAGGAGAGAAGACTGGAAGCTTCAATGTTGCATTGTTATAACGTCTTCACTGTGAACAAGAAGATAACCCTTACCAAGGCAGCCCTTGCTGGAGTTTTCCTGTCATTGTTTTTGCAGTTTGCTGAAATATCATTTATGGCCTTCGGGGGGTTTTTTTGTTAGCTTGTGGGATTTTTTTTTGTTTGTTTGTTTGTATTTTACTCACATCTAGAATGACATCCTTTTAATTTTTTCCCAGTTACTTTAAACAGATGGCCTTATGCAATGATTCTGAATGCTCTCTAAGTCTTATATTTTCTGAAAAATAGGAAGAGTAGAAACAGTACAGTATAAATAAAGTGGGAAAATCTGTAAAATAAAGTCAGTCAGGGCTCCATATCCATTCACTGGGAAGCAGAAGCAAAGCTTTGAACACACCAGCACTAGGCCATACAGCCTGAACTGATGTCCAGAGGTCTGCACTATAAATAACTTTGGCAATACATGTCTGATATTAATAAAGCAGACAGACCTATTGCTAATTTGAAGGAGTCTTCCTTTTCTACCTGCTTTTTTTTTTTTCTCACAGCTGCTTCATGCCCGCTATGTACTGCAGCTACTAAGTGAAACTAGGAGGGTTCTCAAGGAGATGCCAAATATCACCCATCTTTCAACTTCCTACTCCAAGGAGATAACTGTCTGTGGTAACGTGCCAGAGAATATAACTGCTTTGGGTTATGGGTTGATATTATAAGTGGTTATAGAGTGATACTTTTCCAAATTTTGCCATCACAAGAGAGTTCTCAATGCCCTTTAAAAAATTTATTTATTTACTTTCCCCCACAAATGCATAAATTGGAACAAACAAACAAACAGACAAAAAGTTCCTGAGTCATAATAAGTATATTTTAAGAAATTCCCTCACCTCCTTTTTCCTGTTCTTGTTTAACATTTCTGAATGAGTCAGTATTAATTCAGCTAACACTGCAGTGCAGCTTAAATACTCCTGCACTTCCACCTCTAAAATGTTACCAAGTATTTTGATCACTGGCTGTAAGTCTCACCTCTTTCTCCTCTCACTGGGATAAAGACCTTACTCAGTAATGATTTTAATGATTTTAATCATAATTTAATCGGTAATGATTTTAATGAGGGCTTAATATGGGTGGCAAAAAAGACCTTTCATTGACAGCATGACTATTTAGAATAAATTGAAATGATAATAACCCCTCTTTTCTAAGGAGACCCAAGAGGATAGATAAGTCTCTATACAACCAACAAATTAGTCTCACAGAATGGTGTGTCACACAGTAAAGAACTAAGAGCTCTTTGCCCATCTATTTTGTTACACTTTTGTAAATTATGGATAATGGGATGTGGTATCCTGACTCGACACAGAATGCAGTAGCTGCAAAACAGAACAATAATGGTGACATAACTCTTGACATCTATAAGTGCGTGCTGTGTGTAATAGTAAAGTGGTATAAGGGAGGTACTGTGAAACATGCAAAACAAACAATGTTTTTAAAGATGTGGTTATGGACCTACTTTGATTGCCAGGAAAGGGTTTGTTTAAATGAGGTTTGTATAAACAATAATTTGTTAACCAAACCAACAAGACCCCTTTCCAAACCAAGGGAACACAGATTCATGCTTGTTCACAACACAACATGTTCTTGTTAAACAAACATTCCTCTTCGCGTTTCTAATGCATTTGTACTATGTAAGCAGCATCTAAAGGGAACCCAGTCCTGTACTGAAATGAAAAGCTTTTGTAACCAGAAAGAGCCTCTGCAGAAGACAGATAACCCATTTTTAAGCATAATTGGTCCAAAATGTTGATTTCCTTAAAATAAGGTATCCCTCTCTCCATTTCTTATAATTTCAAATTAATAATGCAGATTAAATATATGCCTGAAATGTTTGCTTCCACATATGTGATGAATACCTATCATAGCTTGAAAGATCCCTCAGAATTAATTCAGCAGGCTCATAATTAATCAAAAGTTGTGCAGAAAACATGTACACAGGGTAAAAATGTCACTTCTCTTTTCCTAATCATTGGTGGTAAAAGCATATTTTCACAAGATAGGTTTTGAAACTGTTTTGCAGCTTTGTGGTGGTGAGTCACAGACATGAGAAGGTTGGCTTCAGCTGCAGCTACAGCTGCATGAAATGCAGTCAGATGCACATGGAATCTCTGCTCCAGTGATCCTTTGTGTTGGGGTGAAATTCCCCTGCCTGTTCCAAACAAACCTCTCAAAAAGGGCCCAATCTGTCATTCCTGTGGCCTTAGCATTGAGGCACCCAGGCATGGATAGTTCTTGACACTCTCCATCACTTCCTGCTGGTAGTAAGCAAAACCTGTCCCTGAAACACGTTCTGTTGTGCAGTATAAAGAGGGCTACTTGGTAAATTTAAACCCATTTGTATGTAGAAGTCTATTATATTTCAAAATGTCTTTCAGTGACATTTTCTGGGTTTATATACGTAAGGAAAACATGGGGGAAAACTTATTATGCCTAACCAATTCCAGTTTTATAATTCCAGTTTCCTCCTCTGTGAGAAAATTTTTTAAAAAATGTTTTTGTTTCCTGTAGGAGATTTGCATGGAAACCTGGATGATCTTTTGCTGATATTCTATAAGGTAAGTAGGTACTCCGAGATGTGGCATTTTCACTTTATGACTTGTTATTAATAACACATATTTGTGTGTGACAGATTTATCACCATTAGAACTGTTCATGTGGTGTGCATACACCACACACACAAGTTCTGGAACAATTTGGTGTCTTTGTCAGAGCTTTTCCTTCTTCATATCCTCCTGTTCACTGGGAAGGAGAAGATCGAGGAGATGATTGTCTTCCTGAATGATGAACTGCAGCATGAGCCAAAACTTAAGAGAACTCCTTGCAAAATCTCCAAAGTTCTGCCACTGTTTTAAATTCCATATTGACTGAAGTCTGCTAAAATCAGGAGCTAAATTAGTTCCTGATGTAACACTTCACCATGGATAATTTTGACTCACAAGAAAAATGCAGAAGCTTTCATTTAGGCCTTCCACGGATACCTACAGGTTTTTTAGTTTGGTTTTGGGTTGGGTTTTTTTGGTTTGTTTTTGGGTTTTTTTAACAGGAAACAAGAAAGTGCTGTTTAAAAGCTTTTTAAGCCTTGGAAGCAATCACATGATCTGCACAAAATAGAAGTACTTTGGGCACACTTTACATATCCTTTTTTATCATGCTAAAAAAGCATTTCTCAGTTTTACTGATGTGTAAAACAAATTAAGCTCCAGGCTATCTTTTCCACAATTGTATGTTTAACTGAAGATGCAGGAAATGTTGTGTATTTAGTTTCACGTTTATCTTCAGCATGAATCACCACCTTTGATTTAGCAGGTACTCTCTTTGATTTGAGCTTTCTGGGAAGAGGGGGGGAAAAGGTTTGTGTCAGATCCTTACACATTCATCTGCACTGAATGGAGACTGAAGTGAGGTAAACCAGGTGTTTAAATGATGTAATTCTCCCCCTGCTTCCAGCTTTGTTACCCTTCATCTGACACTTGTTGAATGTAAATGTAGTTGTTTTGCCCAAGTGCATACCTGAAGTCTGTTGAAGTATAGTTAAAGTATAATCAGACCTTTTTATGGAGTTCTGCTTTTCTTATTAATCAACCATCTTTAACTGGTCATTGGCTCGCAGTCTTTTAGTTGTTTAGCTCTCTTTTTGAAACTGAAATAAGATATATGTTGGTTTCATACACAGAACCTGGAACGGGAAATTTATTTTGAAGATAAATGCTCAGATATAATTGTATTTACAGCTGCAGTAAGCCTGCATTTCACTCTCCAGATGCCGATTCTTTCCCCCCTGCCTAACAGATGTTATAAAGAGAAAAAAAAAAAGCAACTCTAATCCTGATTTCAGTAAATTTAGAGCCAAAACTCCCACTGACTTCAGACTAGAGATAACACCCAGTTTTCTCTGTTAAACTTCTAGGGAAGTCCCTTCCACCAAACCGAATAAAATGGGCAAGTATTTTGTCACTTCAAAGTAGTTGAGAATATAGAGAACATATGATAGAGCTGATTAGTTATTTAGAAGCAAATTAAATGACACTATTTTCTGTCCCCTCTGAGCAGTTTACTCGATAAGCAGCAAACCCAGTCAGCTTCTGGGATCCATTTTTTTTCTCCTTCCCAAACTCTGTTTCGGTTGGAAGGGATTTCATCCTCCGAATTGGTACGAACTACCTTAAACAAGAGGGTGCAATCCTAAAGAGTGTCATAGGAGTGATCTCAATGTTCACAGGGCTGTGCAGAGCTGAATGGATTCTGGAGGCCTGCATGCAGACCAGGCTTGTCACAGCACTTCCACAAACCAAGCCCCGCAAACACACAGAGCTGGCAATCTACAGCATATGGATACAATGCTGCAGATGGTGTATAATCCTTACACCTGGTTTGGCTGAAGCTAAGACAGTTACTTATTTTTCCTCAATAACCAGTTTGTAAGGTTCATTCAGTCCCTGCATTAATCTTTATTAAATTACAGCATTTCCTGATATTCCTTGAAACACTTGAATTTTAAATTATGTATTCCTAAATTAGATTGTTAAAGGGATGCTATAGATAGAAATAGCCTGAAGCAGTAGAAAATGCCAACAACAAACGGAAGTTAATTAATAACTAACCCAGGAGATACAGTAATGATGCCCAGCAGCAAGTTGCTAATCATTACAGGGCCTTGTTTACCTCTCCAACATGTCAGAGGCTGCAACAGCCTTTAATTTAGTTTTGCTCTCATCGTTGGTTGAAACCACAGAAAAGGAAACTGCATGTCTGTGGAGCAAAACTAAAATGTCACATTGAAGTTGGAAGTCCAAATGAAACTTGCTTAAAACTCAAACTGTGTGTAAGCTTTTCCAAAAGAAGGGTGATAGAGTCTGGAGAGTGCTCCAGTAGATCTGTCTTTACATGAGGACTGTAGTTAGAGTGGTTGTGTGTATACTCACAATCTGCTGGTGAATTCACATGCCTATTGGTTTTAAGGCAAAGCTTTTATTTATCTTTCCAGAAACTGCTGCTGAGTTTCTGCGTCTCTTCTACTCCTGAAATCCATCCTATCCTTTTAAAAATCACTTCAACCCACTGCATTAGCAGAGTCTCATACATTGCCACTCCTGTGAGCACAGAACAAGCACAGGCCCCTTCTAAGTTACCTTGGAAAGGGCTCAGGACAGACTAGAGCAAAAACCAAGGAAGTTGTATTTACAGCAGCCAGGATGGAGAGACCAGGGTTCACTTCTGCATCCTGAAAACACAGGACACTGATTGGGACAAAAAAAGATATTCTTGTATGGATTCAAATTACAAGTTTCATTGAGTCCCTGGCCAAATCATGTATCCTACAATAAACGTGCTAAGGCAGTACACCTGCAATGCCATAGGAACACAAGAAAGGCTTGACACTGACACAGTAGATATATTCAAGAAGTGGATGTGCATGTCTTGCAATGCTGCCAAAAAATGCTGCCAAAACTGTTAAGAGTGGCTTCCACAGTTATAATGTCATTTTATAGATGTCCTATTGATATTTCTTGTACATATCAATTGAGAAAACAGAGGTTTCTCTTTTCTGGGAAGTCAAAGTTAAAATACTATTTCTGATACTCATGACTGGAAATGGTGAAGCTACATATAGTTGGTGCTGTATTTTATGTAAGCTGATGGCACCCATTGAAGTGGTGGTAATTAATCTAATCTAAAACATATCATCAGTTCAAAATACTTGTTTTTAATAAGTCACCATTTATAATAAAGCATTTCTCTGTATCTTCAGGAAAAAAAAAGGTAACAAATAGCTGTATGTTCAGCCTCTCAGGTTTGTGAGCTTTCAAGTATATCTTTGCCCTCATGAGTAAAATTCAAGTAGTGCTTTCAGGATTAAAACAGCTGAAATCAAACTCTTCAAAGTTCTGTCTTAAGATTTTATATCCTCTGGACTATAGTCTTTCTCAGGAGTTCTGGAATCATACACTGCAAACAATGTAAATGTATGAAATTCATTCAAACTTACGTCAGAAGATAATTTTTCATGGATTTCTTATCTTCCATTCCAAGTGAATGACTCCCTTCTGTTTGCAAGTGCATAATTTCCGGGCAACAGTTGCATTAACAAAAATGTATCTTTTACTACAAGACTGATGTTCCTTTTGGTCCCTTTCAATTTAATATGATACATTGAGGAAAGGATTAGAGATGGCTAAGAACAGCTAGAGAGGTCATCTCTAATGGCTCAGGTTGTCTGATATGGAGGTTTTTATTCTAAGCAGTGGAAATAAATGCTGCATTTTAGATCTCTGTATTACGTAGGATTTTTTTTCAGAATTTCTAGCAATGGGATCTCATTTAAATGCTATTTCCTTTTTTACAGTAGCAAAGCAGCCTCTCTAAATGCTCCCCCCTCTTTTTTTTTCTTTCTGCAGAATGGTCTGCCTTCAGAACAAAACCGCTATGTCTTTAATGGTGATTTTGTCGACAGAGGGAAAAACTCTATGGAAATACTTATAATCCTATTTGCATTTCTTCTTATCTATCCCAACGATTTACACTTGAATAGAGGAAACCATGAAGACTACATCATGAACCTGAGGTAGATTTTGGGGGTGGGGCAGGTAGTATCTGGCCTTTCACTAGAAATGTTTGAGCTTTTGAATGCTACTTTAACCACTGTGACACCCTAAAACAGAAATAATGTTTTATTAAGTAGTCAGGTGAAGAGCTTTGCCTCTTCAACGTGTGGGGGGGAAGGAACATCCTCACTACACACAGACATTTGAATGGGAATCATGTCTTGTTTTTGATCTAATCATAATCCATTGAAGTCAGAGGGCTTAGTGCAGCTTCCAGAGTATCCAAGTTGGGGAAGGACAGATGGAAGGATGATATTTTAATTAAAGAACATATTTAGCTAAAGCTGATATTTTAGTTAACTTTGAACTAAGATGTCACTTCTCAAACACAAGGCACAGGTAAATATCCTACCTTCTACTCAGTGGAGCTTCATTAGTTGGAGGTGTCAATGCAGGAAAGCTGACACTCTTTTCTAACACAGACATTTGCACTCAGCTGTGCAGTGTTGCCAAGGGAGTGAACACAGCCAGTGGCTCTGGCTGTAGTCAAAGTGTGACTTGGAGACAAAATCATCTCACAGATGTAAGAACTCCTCGGTCCTACTCCCTACAATTCTAAGCCACCCCAGAAAGTCTTTGGGTGACTGACTGGTGGGTAACCTGCTATAACCCTTGGATCATTTGATGTGTGCACACAGGATGTATTGCTGTTTTAATGCAGAAGCCTGTGTTAACATCTAGGTTAGAGGCCCATAGTCAAGTCCTATTAATGATCCACATAAGAGAATCAGTTTCACATGATAGTTACTTTTTCAGCACTTAATTAAAAAAACAAAAAACAAAAACCCCAAACATAAACCAAGATCAGTTACTTAATCTACAAGGTAGAAAAATTCCTACCCAGAACAGTAGAAAATATTAACTAAGTCTGTGATGATATGGAGTGCACAGATGTAGTCCTGTGTATCACTCTTTCCTGGGCATTTTGATTAGCTGTGCTGCACATTGCTAAATTTGAAAGCTGAGTGTTGTGAAAATGCCCCTTGATGAAGGATATCTTGGTGTTAAAAGAATGAGCTCTCAAAATCCTTGTCCCTTGTGGGGGAAAAGACATGACAGATGACATTGTTTAAGAAAGTAATATGTTCAAGGCCAGGCTGGATGAAGCTCTGGGCAATCTGATCTAGTGGAAGGTGTCCATGCCTATGGCAGGGAGTTGAAATGAGGTAATCTTTTAGGTCCATTCTATAATATGATTCTATGGTGATATGATATTTAAGACAAAAAACTCTGTGAAGGTTTTGTGGGAATTTTTGCCCATTACCAGTTAGCTTCCTTTGGAATTTCTCTCTGGTACCTAAAAGGTAGCGCTGGCAAAAAGGCCTCTTAATAATTATTGGGCTGGATTCGGTTCCTGACCTCTATTATGTACAAGAAACCGGTTTAACTGAATTCTCAAGACAGAGTGGAGGAAAGCACATTTCAACTGAAGTGAGATGGAATGGCAGGTGAAAAAGGGGGCTAGAAAACTCCTGGAAAACACCATAGCACAGGAAGCCATGCAGAAGGGGCATACTGAAAATCAGTTCATTATGCTGTCCTGTTTTCAGATATGGCTTCACAAAAGAAGTTTCGAAGAAGTACAAGGTAAGACTCCTCCTCCTTCCCCTATATCTTTTTGTACTCTTGCACATGTAAAATGAAACCTGTGTAAACAAGGAAACTTCCAACCAATTTATTTAGGTGTAGCAGAGAATTACTTTAATGATGTAGCTGAAATTATTTTGGCCTATCAGTGGAATAACTGGCAAAACAATTTTAACTGCTAGTCTCTTATGCCCAGAGATCTGTGGGACAAAGTAAGTAACATCCATAAGACTAATCAAGAACACAAAAAGAGGTGAACATGAAAGAAAAACTAAATGCTACAGAGACAATCAAATGGCCCTAAAGTAAATGTCAGAACATGTTTGTCAGGATTGCAGTTCAGGATATCACCTGGACACCACTGTTCATGTAAACTGTCGCAGACATTTTAGCAAAACCTTGAACTTAGAAGCAACAGATTCTGCCAGAAACAGGATCTAATGTAAGAGTATATTTTACAGGACCATTGGAAACAGATTTTGTGTCTTCTGCGAGATGTCTTTAGCTGGCTTCCCCTTGCCACTATAATTGATAGCAAAGTTCTTATCCTACATGGGGGGATATCAGACACCACAGATTTGGATTTTCTGAATGCACTTGAGAGAAATAAGGTAAGAGATCATATTCATATGAGGGTAATTTTGTTTTCTTTTAAAAATTTTGCAGTACAAATGCTAGGATCAAGTTGTTTACATTAGGAAAGGAAATGGCAGCAGTATAAGGCATGTAAAAAAAATAATAGTCCAATTTTTCTTCAAAATCAGGGCTTAGGAAAGAAGGTTGCAGTAGATGTGAGAGCCAGTTGTTTGGCTTTCTGTATAACATGGGTCTTTTGACCTTAAAAAAGCTAAAACCACTTTAGATGCCTCCTCCTGCAGTGATTAGCCAGAAAGTATGAAAACTACTTGATTCTCAGGTATTTCCAAACACTGTAGAAATCAATCTAGCCACATATTTCTTGCACTGCCTTTTGTCCTGGGGCTGTGCTTCTGCCATCTGTTGTGTGTGGGAAGTTCTCTACCTGTGAGGCACTCCCTTGGCAGCAGCTGAGCATTGTACACGTGGGAGAGCCTTTCCAGAAGGATCAGACTTCAAGAACTGGCCTTGATAAAACAGAATCTACTGCTTTTCATGGATTTAGAAGACAGAAATGTTCATGCTTTTTTTCTGAAATGGTGAGCAAACACAGATCTTCCAAATGAGTGGAAAGTGGTGTTGCTGCCTGTTCCGAGCTTCCCCTGCCCCTCCCAAAGACACGTGCTCCTGCCCATGTACTCCGAGCTCCTTTGTTCCAAGCCCTGGCAAAGCCAAATGTAACTCAGACTCTTCAGCAGTGTCTGATTGGCCGCTCACCCCGGGTCCGCCCCCAGTCCGCCCCTTTCCCCTTCTCCCAATAAAAGATGGTCGAGGGGAGGCTCCGCCTCCCACTCAGCCTAGCAACTTTCCTGTGAACATCTCTGGTCGTCTGTCTCATTTGAAAGCTTCTAACTACAGGAAATTGAGTGAGCAGGGAGCTATATTTCTCCCTCTTTGCTTCTGCTGATGGTATTTGCTCTGCAGCTGATTCAGGTACCGATTTTAGAGCTACTAAAGTGCTAGATCGCCCTTGCTACCTCTCAAGGCTGCTCGAGGCTTTCTAAGGCATTGAAATACAAGCGCTAGCCGGTATAAAGCTGAAAAGATACCTTCCACAAAGTGGTGTGGGATTTGGTCTCGATTTGGACAACTAAATCAAGATGTCTGCTTGTGATCAGGGTGCTGAGACTCCTTATAGTCAGTGGAGATCCAGGGGACCTGATGGAGATCATTGCTTAGGCACGTGTCTCCAGTGCTGTTGAAGGAAGTGCCCCATAGGCTAGGGATGTCCCCTCTGGCCTTTGCCTGCCTCTGAAGAAAGTCTTCTTTGTAGGTCTCCTCCACCAGTCCCCTTTAGGCCAGATTTGTGTCTGCCCCCCTCAGACTAATTCACAGACACAGTGGAGCATCTCAGATGGCATAGGAGACCAATGCTTATGCAACCTAGTGTACCCTGTCATCAGTGTCTGTGGAATCTAGAGCTGTCATCCCCATATTTCCTAATGCAGAAATAAATGCTTTACAGGACAGTCAGTTCTGTCTCTTTTTCAAAGACATGAAAAGAGCACGAACCCTCCTGATCATTGGAGTCTTAGGCTCCATTGGCTGGACCACGGTGCACTAAAACTGGGTGCCTAGCTACAGATAGAGGTGTCCTAACTGTGAGATGAGTTCTGCCCATGCTTTCACCAGGGCTCAGCTCTGCATGTTTCTGAGGCAGTATCTGTAAAATGCAGAATGAACAGGTCAAAGTTGCTGCCACAGGAGAGCTTTGCTAATGAGACATGTGTGGGCCACAACCCAGGGTGGTGTCACTCAAGGCCAAGTGATGTATTTTAATTGGTACAGCTGGCAGCTGACAGGTCTCTCATATTGGTCAGTGCTCTGGAGAATAACCCAGTGTTGTGCACTTTGTTTTGAATTAGTCCTTTGCTTTGTTAAAAAGTAAAATTCAGGCATCTGTGGACTGTGTATGTTTTATTGGTGGGTGGTTTTGGTTTGGGTTTTTTTGTTTTGGTTTGGGTTTTTTGGGTTGGTTGGTTGGTTTGGTTTCGAGGTTTATTTTGGCTTTGTTCTGGAAATAAGCTAGTATGAGAGTATTTCAAATGAGAAGACATTCCCTGGAGAAGAGTCCATGTTAGTGGTCATCCATGGAGCCATAGCACACCACTCCAAAAAAGCAAATGCCCATGCATGTTGGAGGAGTTTGATTTAACAGTGTAAAGCCTGATGTAATACTTCATCAATTTCACTGCCATCTTCCTGATACTCTATTTGTTTTAGCCAAATTAATCTAACAGCATGGTAGTGTGTCAGAACAGAAGTGAATGGACTTTCACCTTCAATAGAATATGAATGTATATTTTGTTTCCAGGGAAGCTGGGCACTGAAGCATCTTCCCTGAGCCCAGGCCCTACTTGCTGTATAGTGAGACCTTAAGATTGACTGTGTTTGGAATGAGTCTGTGTGTCTGGATAAGAATATGAAAGCAGCTCTGAAGAGCCTGGTTACTGATAGGTATAAAGCAAAATTTCTGCAAGTGCCAAACACCTGCAGCTTCTCTGAAACCTGTGAGTTCAGGACATTATGAGAGTTAACATTAGTCAAACTCTCTGAGTTTTCCTGAGTGCAAGAAACATGAGCTGGTGTGCCTTTCAGCCAGCATCTTTGTATCAACTTTTGTTGTTGGGGTGGTAACTTTTTTTTTTTCTTAAAGTTGAAATCTTTGATGCGGCCACCAAAGTCAGTGAGAGACAGACAGGACCAAACAAACAAGAGAATTCCCACGACCAAATCCAGTAAACACACTGCCAACCAGCATCTTGCAGGGAAGACACAACACACCTCTTCATCGGGCTCCACTGAGCCTTCAGGCTCAAATTTGCCTCCAGACCCCGCCCTGAAGGAATGGAAACAAGTAGGTGAAACCAAAGACACACTGATACCAAACCCCTCCCGCACAAACTCGGCAGGCGTTCTGTTTAGGCAGTGTGGTTATGAGTTCGAGAGAATGGTCTCTTATTAAGAAAACAGTCATTCTAAGGAGTGTATTGAATACCTAACGGTTTTTGGATGCTTTTTGTAGACCTGGTAATAAAGGCTTGGGATTTTATTCCTTACAAGTAAAATTTGCCCAGTGTTTTGTTTTCTTAGCCCTTAGGAGGAGGAAACTGCTCAGTACGAAATGGGTTTGCCTGCCCTCATGTGGTTGGATCTGTTGGTACAGAACGGGTTGTTGGTTTAGACAGGTCAGACTTTGCAATTGTTGGTGAGATAAAGCACCTTTCTTTGTCTGTGCTTTTGGCAGCTGAATGCTGATATAGCCCCAAAAAGTCGCCCAGATCCTGAGACCTACAGGCAGATTATTCAGAAGTGGGAAGTTTTTGTCCTCTGGCTGTTCATTTCCTCTTGAATATTAGAGCCAATATGGAGCTTTAGTTATACTGTAATTTAATAAATTGTGGCAATTTGGAAAGCTTAATTTCTCTGAAAATCTGATTTCCCAAGATACCTCTCTGACCTACAAACTAACACAGTGGGCACAAGCAAGGCCCTCTTTCCCCCAAAAATCTGACACTCCCCCAGCTAATCAAGCATCCACTAAGGCATGCTCATGAACATGAAGTGGAATGTGTTAATGCAAACCTTGCCCAGCAAGGTTTAAACAAACACATTTTGACTAATGTTTTCTACTGACTAGAATTAAACCATGATAATTCACCTTCATGTCTGAATCCTGCTAAAATGTGAAATGTTGGTTTGAAACGTGAGCTAACTGAAGACAATAAAGCCAAAGGCAACTCTTACCATGTTGAGAGCAGGTACTCCCAAGCTTAGGTAAAACCACTGACCCATGTGGTTATCCAGTCTGTGCTGGGAAATAGAAATTGCCTCTCCTACCTATATGTGAAGAAGGCAGCTTGTGTTCTCTTTGAAATAGCCCAGGTACTGCTCCTGATGCACCTGCCCAAGTCTGAAAACCTCAGCTGTGAAAGGAGGTGCATCGCTAAAAAGATGTCTCTTCTGGAAAAAAAAAAAAATTCATCCAAAATCCAGAAAGTGTTTCTTAAAAAGGATAAGAAAAGTCTCAGCACAAAAGAATATGCTCCTGAAAGGAAGGAAAAAACCCAAGACTTACATTTTAGCAAAGATGTGTTTTCTCCCTGTACTGTGGGGCTTTTGCTGTGGCCAGGATTTTAGACAGCCATAGCCTGTCAGTCTTCCCCCACTGTTAGTCCTCACTTGCTTGAGTTTGCTCTTTATAGATCCTTGACATTCTGTGGAGTGATCCAAGAAGCCAAAATGGCTGTACACCAAACAAGTGTCGAGGAGGAGGCTGTTACTTTGGTCCCGATGTCACTGCCAAGCTGTTTGAGAGGTATAATCTGAAGATGCTCATCAGGTCTCATGAATTTAAGCCAGAAGGTTATGAGATCAGTCATGATGGGAAGGTAAGATGCTTCCATGTAAAGTAGAATTCTCCTGTGAATTTCACAGGAACATCCACAGTAGATTTGTCCACAAAATTTATTCTAAAAAGGGAGAGTGACTTTGGGTTTGGGGGAACTTTGTCCTAGATAGATGTTACAACAAGTTACTGAGTTCTGAGTAACAAAATTCTTTACAGCTTTAGGGAGTGGGGACCAGCTTATTACTGACATGAAAACAAATGGACATCAACAAAATCCCCAAGAAGAGTTGTGTGTAAATACAGTTCAAGAGATGCTATAAGGCTCTAGTTGTCTTTAATTTACGGATTTCTCTTCTGGCCCTGCTTTCTTACATGCTGTGTTGGGAGGCCAACAAGAATCCTGAAAAACAGGTCTCTCTTAGAAAGAGGTTTCTGTTAAAACAGCATGTTGTATCTCACTGCCCTCTGAAGTGTGACAGGTCAAAAATAAAGGCCCAGAGCTCTGACTCTAAAGGCAAGAGCAATTTGGTGACACAGTTTTATATGTAGACACATAATTTTGTAACTTGGAATTTTTTCTAAGATCAGTTTCAGAAATCAGTGTCAAGAAGAGCTGTTCTGGCCAATCCAGTTTCTCTGTTTCCTATGATCAGGTTATCACCATATTCTCTGCCTCTAACTATTATGAAGAGGGCAGTAACCGGGGTGCTTACATCAAGCTAAATCCTGAACTGACCCCTCGGTTTGTGCAGTACCAAGTCAGCAAGTACACGCGCAGGCAGAATCTCCGTGAGAGGTAAAGCTGTGTGTTGCATGCTGTGAGGGGTGGACTCTCCTCACATGTGAGTGTACCTGCCACAAATCTCGAGCTTGATGGAATAACTGAATAGGCATCCATTTTCCTTGATTCTCCCTGGTTTTTTGTTTTACAATTTAAAAATTAATACAGTAAACTAAACGTGTTCTAAGTGTTCAAACCTGGTTTCCTGAGAAATTCACAAAGGTAATTAGATGAGGTAAGCAGTTCGAACAGACAATTGCCAGGGACTCATAAATGGCCTGCACCTGCTTTAAGGCTGCAGTGTTAATCTGGACAAATCCTGTTATGAATTGAGTCTCAAAAGTTTATCATGACAGCTTTGCCATGCCTAGTACTGTGGTCAGATTAGTAAAGGAAAGCAGCTTAGAATTACCTGCATAAACTCAATTATCTCATAAATGCAGATTATTCTTATGGAGCATCGTTGGTTTTGTTTTTTGGGGGGTTTTCCCCCTCTGAATGTTGTCTTGCTCCCCCACCCCCTCCAGTGTTCCAGTATGTTTTGGGTCATCCTACTTAAACATACTAGACCCTAAACTTACTACATGTTAAAAGATAGAAGCATTTGATAATGAATGCTGAAAAGCATAAAATGCTTGAGGATTTTAATCCTATAATAATCTGCTGATTTTTTTCTTCCTAGGGTAGGTACAATTGAATCATC
Source organism: Corvus kubaryi (assembly GCF_017639235.1). Lineage (NCBI taxonomy): Eukaryota > Metazoa > Chordata > Aves > Passeriformes > Corvidae > Corvus > Corvus kubaryi. Next base: position 12,487,012 of record NW_024580667.1, on the reverse strand, counting down.
TGCCTTAAAGTCCTTACGAGAGAAGATTTATGCTCACAGGTCTGAACTCACCAGTGCTTTTGCACAATACGACGTCAATGGGACAGGTACTACTCCTTCTCTGTCCAGCTGCCACCGTGGGGAAAACAGCTTCCATGCGTCTGTGGGGCAGAGGGAACAAACTCCATGGAGAGGAGTCCTGCCTGCCTGCCACTGTCAGGCTGAGGACAGCAGAGGCTAGTTGACCTTGTTCTCCCTGACCACAGAGGAGAATAGATGTTGGCAAGGGTTTAGCCCCAGACAACCACTTGAGGGGATGAAGCTTGAAGTAGAAAAAAGCTGAAAGACATGGGCAAATAGAGAAATGGTGTTTGCTGTTGGGTAGAGAGTTTGGGCAGGCAAATCCAGTTCCAGAAGCTCAAAGGTCACTACCACCTTCATGTAGGAGGGTCTTCAGAAGGTGTCAGACAGGGAACTGGGGTCTCAGGTTGGAGGGAACTGGTCTCCTTTTGAGCCTGGGAGGTATCTGAGGAAAGTTGGCTGCCTATGCCTCCAGCAGACACACAGCCTTGTCTATGCCTCCAGCAAAAACACACTCACCCCTCAGCTGAAGAAAAGTCAGTGCTAAATTAATAGATTAACCTTTAATGTAGAAGCAAGAAGTTGATTTCTACCACAAATACAACTTTTCCTCAGGATGGCTACTCACTTGACTGTGTCCTGTGCCCTTACAAGGGCACTCAATAACATGATGGTGTTTCTTTGGCCACTGAACAGCTGTTTCACATATTTCTGTCTGGTTTTCAGCCACATGTCACTCTAATTGCAGCTCAGCTGAAATCTGAAGCACACCTTCATGGCATAATCTGGCTTTGTCAAAAGGTGTTAAAATATGCTGAACGTCATAATAGCATCACAACTTTGTGTCAGGAAGGGACCTGTGGAAATGCCTAGTTCAACCCCACAGCTCCTTTGTTATGAGGGCTTTCATCCCAGGTTTCAGAGAAAATCCTTGTGTTTCGTAACCCTTTGTGCTGGTGACTGATGTGTGCTGTGTCCTGTTCCACTTGTAACCATGACCTGACCCCTTCTGGCAGGCAGGATTTCTGTCAACGACTGGGCTGCAGCGATGGAGTCTGTCCTACAGCTGGAACTGCCCTGGAGGATGCTGCGGTCTCAGTTAGCACAGATGAATCCAGATGGAGAAGTTGACTTCATGTCATGTTTTTATGATTTGAAAATGGGTCAACCTATAAAAGAGGTAAAGAGAAAAACACCTCCTTGCAGTTCTTGGAGGAACAACTTTCGGTGCAAATTAAAGCACAAGACAGTGGTTTGGCCCATCAAGTAGACATCTGAACTAGTTGCTGAGCTTCCTTTTATAGTTAGTGGAGGAAAATGAGCACTGCTGGGGTACGAATCATCATCCCCTGCTAAGGTAGATGCTTAAAATAGGTTGGATGAATCACATGCAAGAACTGCTTCTTACTTTCTGTTGGCTTTTGAGGGCGTTTAGGTAACAGAGAAGAGGAGATATGACAAATTCTGCCCAGAGCACTCAACCCTTACTCTTTGAAATGAGCTTTTCAAACAAGCTCCAGAGGCAGTTCAGGCCCCTGTGGGAGGAAGTCACATTTGTAGATGGACTTTTAGATGTTTATAATGGTATCTGAGGTCAGTTGTTACTGAGTGGCTGAAGAGTGCTTTGGGACTGAGGTATAACCATCATTTTCCTAAACAGCAGGATCCATTCACATACGTACAGTAAGTGCTTTGTATGAGTGCATGGCCTACACCATCCCTAGATTATCCATATTTCCTCAAATAATTACGGAAGGTAGGAGGTGTGAAGGGCTCCTTTCCCCCTTGCCCTGCCATCTGAAAATGACGGGTTTTATCTGATTATTCCTCAGGACAAGACATAGAAGTGTCATTCCAGAGAACTCAAGCATAAAGTTTTTTTTTTTAACATTTGACAAGTTAAACTGGGAAAATGAAAATTGGATAGTAGATATTCTGTTGGTTAAATTAACTCAAACCAATATCTGAGTAGCTTCTTGTATGTGATTTCAAAACCAGGCTCAGCCAGCTTTGGCAGAAACACTGTGCAGATACAGAAAAGATCTGGAGATCATCTTTAACATCATTGACAAAGACCACTCAGGTAAGTCCAGGTACCTCCCCTGTGTCAGCTGAATGGAGCCTATACCAGTTATCTTTTCCCCACTGTGTTTCCTCCTTAAGGCTTCTAAATATAGGGGAACCAGAGGTGATGTCATTTCTCCAGTTTAGTGGAGACTATTTTAAGCAGTCAGGCTGCAACCATATAAGGGACAGTGCACAGAGCTTAACAAGAAAAAATTCTCACATACCCCAGCTCCAGTATTGGCTTCCCTCTTGTGGGGGCTTTTTCTCCCTTCCACTGTCTCTTTACTGCTTTCTCAATTCCACTGTCAGAAGCATTCAATCATTACGTAAAGTAAAAACGTGCTTCAATTATGAAAGCACTAACCCCCCCACCATGGTAGGCAGATAACTGTCTTGCAGTGAAGGAGTGTGCATATGTGTGTTTATGCAGGAAGGGGAAACAGCACTGCAAAAAGCAGCCTACTGTCTGTCTCCTTTAGGTTTGATTTCTCTTGAGGAATTCAGCCAGACATGGAGACTCTTCACCTCTCACCTGGGCATTGATGTACAGGATGACTCCATTGACAAGTTAGTCCTCAGCATAGACTACAACAAAGATGGCCACATCGACTTCAATGAATTTTTAGAGGCCTTTCACATTGTTCACAGACTCGAGAAAAAGGCAACCTCATGAAAAGGCAGAACTTCTTGTGAGTTGTCTTGGAAGCTCAGCTTGCTGTCATTAGTCATAAAAGGGCTGCTTGATAGGGTCACTGCTCAAGTCTTTATTTAGCCCCTCCTGGTTAATCTGTACCTGCTAATAATGGGACAGAGGAGATGAAAACTCACACTTAACAGTATTACTGTGTCATTGCCACACACTGCCAGGACCTTACAATTCACTTCTGCCCTCTTGGTGGCATCATCCCCATCAGTCTAATCCCTCAGCATTGCCAAGGTCATGCCTAGAGCTGTGTAGGAAGAGAGACTTTGGTATGTGTCTGTCAACAGTCCTTAGTGACAGCTGAGAGCATTGATGACTACAAGGAACATATCAGACCCTCCCTGGTGATGGAACAGGCACAAGAGAGTCTGGCTGTGGGTTTTCCATTGCAGGAGAGGAAAACAGGGAAGAAGCATCTAGTTAAAATGGGTAGGCCTGCATTTAATCTTGCTCTTTCCATGATGCAGAGGAATTAAATCATTCCAGGTCACTAACTTATCCTTTCAAAAGTTTACAGGCACAACTTAGAGGACCTTGGTTGAAAGGTATTTACACTTGCACTGGATTTCCTCTTGCCACTGGTTACTTTCCCCCACATTTGTTGGGATTTAAGAGTTCTGAATCAATCATAACTGTTTCTGAGATGGAGCCAGGCTCTTCTCAGTGGTGCTGAGCGATAGGACAAGAGGCAATGCACAGAAACTGATGCACAGGAAATTCCACCTGAACATGAGGATGAACTTTTTTCCTGTGCAGTGACCGAGCACTGGAACAGAAGGCCCAGAGAGGGTGTGGAGTTTCCCTCACTGGAGATATTCAAGAACCATCTGGAGGTAGTCCTGTGCTATGTGTTATGGGATGACCCTGTCTGAGCAGGGAGGTTGGACCAGATGAGCCATTGTGGTCTCTTCCAACATGACCCCTTCTGGGATTCGGTGATTCTGTGATAATCTGTCACCTTAATGAAGGCTAAATCCATAGCATGTTAATGCAGAACATGATAGATCACAAAATAAAGCTTTGGCTTTCTGAGCAATGCCTAAGTGGGGTGTCTCTGCTTATGTTTTGGTATCCTGCTCCCATCACCATAGAATGCACTGTTCTGAAGACAAACAGGGTTTTTTAAAAACAGAGATGAGTAAGAACACAATAGTAAACATATTTTGATACTACCAAACCTAAATATTCTTGCATATAGTTAAACATAAATTCTTTACCAAGAAAAGGAACTGAGAAATCCTGAAACTGAGTTTTTGGAAGGTAGCAAGATGGAAGAGTCTCTTGCCTTCACATGCCTCTCTCCTTCCCCTGACTGCAAGCCAATATTCCCATTCCTGCCAGTACCACCCTGGCAATTCCCAAGGGGGAGAAGTCAGGAGATCTGGACTTAATTTTCTTGCATCTTACACCCTGAAAGCAACATCAGGTCAGGAGCTCTTTGGTAACTGTATTACCTTATTCAGCCTCAGTAAATCCAACGCACATAAAGCCATAAAGTGCTTTTTGGGTAGGAAAAGGTTCCAACCTAGTCCACCTTTAAATTTTAATAGCTAAAGATGAGCTAAGTAAAACAGCTCAGTTTCATTTAACAGAAGTGTTGAAAGTAGAAAAGAAGCATCCTTCCAAGTTTATCATCCCAGAATGTAACAGCAGCCCAAGCTTAAGGCACTGCTGTCTCTCTTAAATCTTATTTTCTACATTTAAATACAGAACACTTTTCCAGAAGTATTTTGTAACTTGGCAGATGAATGAACAAACATGCACACACTTATTTCTACCGCCTTGGAGAAAAGAAAAATCTTTAATAGTGCAAACAAAATTTACAGTAAAACTTCAATGGCATTGGTAATACACAATGTATATTTTTAGCATGCAGTTAATCTGATCAGTCCCACCTTATTCCAGTGGAGTGACAAAAAGGCTCCACTTACGATGGCCAAACACCACTGTGTGTGGTGGGATCTTGCTTCCCACTGTTGCTTCCATGCAGTGGGTGTGAAATGACAAGGTGGAACTGGACACCACAGCTCTGGAGTCCTCCTTTGCCACCTGCCCCAGTAAAGAGGACAAAGCCAGGGTGTGCAACGAGAGAGAGCAGCTCTGAAGGATGGCTGGCAGCCTCCAGTGTGGATCTTCCCCACTAGGGACACATTCCTGAACCTGGCATGAAGGGGACTGGCCTTGAGGGATCACTTCCTGAGAGGGGATGCCAAGGTAGTTGCAGCACAGGTTCACTTGGCAGGCAGTGAGAGCCTTTTGGGGATACAGGACTGAGGAGCTGAATCATTGAGCCAAAAAAGAAGGTGCTGTCCTGTCAGCTGCTGGTGGCACAAAAAGCCCCCTTACCCCTGACAGGAGGGTGGCAGGGGAGTAACTGAAACATCTAATGCTGGAATGCATGCCACTTGAGACTGGAACTGGGAGTGGGAAAAAGCCCTGCTGCTTTTACTTAAATCCAAACTGTTTGACCCGAAGCTCTTCTTCTATAACCCCCATCCTCAATCCCTTTTTTCAGTCATGATTCTATGCAGCAGCTACTTAATATTCCAGACGTGAGTGGTCCTTTGAGCAGCACCTGAATCAACCTGCAGATGAGTGCCCAAACTCTTACCCTACAGCTACAGATGGCACCAGGGGTGGCATCTCTCTCCTGCTTTCTGGGCAACTCTGCTCCTACCTGCAGACCACTCCAAAAAGTGCCCAAGGTTGGACGTGGACTGACTCAAGCTCCCACCTCACTCAAGGCCCTGGCTACTGCCAGAGGGGTGACACATTCCTGCAGTGTCCTGTGCTCACATGGGGCAGCCCAGGTGTTTCACTACCCCACAGAAAGTGGCTGCCCCTTTGCAGGGCAGCTAAGGACTTTGTGGCTCACCTGCACCTTCTGGGAACAAGCAAGACTCCTTCCCTGAGAAAGGAGACTACAATTAGCAGCAGAGAAGTCAGACAGACTTTGTACTCCACCCATTCAGTTTTCACAGTTTCCTGTGGGACCAGCAGCTAAGGGAGATCAGTGGTGCTTTTGATCTGTCTAGTTTGACAAACCCATGTCCCTGTCGGCAGCAGGGAGAAGGCAACAGCTGTGAGCAGGGAGGGCACTGACCTGGGGGAGCAGGGTTGGGGCCAGCATGTGGTGTGAGCTCTGAGCTGGACACAGATCCTTATTCTGCCAGTTGCCCCCCACCCCAGCCCTGCACCTGTCTCCAGGTGCACCCAGCTGCCCCCCAGCACTGTGTGGGTGCTCCTGACCTCACAGCTGCAAACTGGTTGGGGCAGCAGTGCTGGTCAGGCTGGCACAAGCAGCTCTCAGGTGAGTCTGTTTTAATTCACTAATGCCCTTGTTTCACAGGATGTGTCTGTTCACCTTTGCCTTCTTTCCGTAAGTGAGTTTCCAGGGGCTGGGAGCTGGCAGTGTCATCTGGTGGCTCCCCAGGGAGGCTGCACAGCCAAGGAGAGCCTCTGCCAATTAGCTCAGCCCTGCACAAACTGCAAAGTCGTCCTGTATTTTATCTGGGAGCACACCCTGGTCACTGCCAGTGCCAGCTCTGCTTTGCAGCAGCCTCACACACCCAGGGGATCTTCAGGAAAGCAGGGGGTCTGTGTAAAACCTTAGTTGCATAATTGGGTTTGCACTGCAAGGCAACTCTCCAGTTGCAATGGTTCTTCGCTCTGAGCAGTAACACAGCAGCAAGGTGGTGCAGCTGTGCCTGACCCTGTAAGTAATATTAGTTTGCCTTCCACTGGCCTTGTGTTTGAGTCCCACCCTTCACCACCAGCTACCTAAACTCTTCAAATTACTACATAAATAATTTTCAATTGCCTGCATTCCACGTGGTAATTCATTATGACCATCATGAATATACCATAACCTAGGTCATATTGTGAATTTGATATTAAAAACACCAATGACACTCCCATTAAAAAAAATAAGTGTTAAGGGGTGTCCAGGTATGTTAGTCCATACATTTAATTGCCTTAGACTTCAATGCAGCTGCATGTAAAACCAACATCAGCCTTCTTGTTTCTGCAAAAAGTCATCTTGCATCTCTCACAGTCTAGGATTCAAGAAGAAAAGCAAAAATAACTGCTACTACTTTTTGTATGATACCGGGTAAAATAAAAAACTATCACCTTGCTGTTGTGTGCTTATGCTCTGCACTGTCACATCTGCTTAAAGTAGACAAAGGATTTTACTTCCTTTTACTGGGAAACAAGCCAAGTGAGCTCTCACAATACATACAAAAAGTTAAAAAAACCAAACTAAACAATAACAAAGGCAAACCCTTACAAAACAGGCACCACACCAATAAAATGACTTCTACACCCAAGTGCTAATTGTACCTGAACTGTCACTTTATACTGGCCCCTGCACAGGCCCATGGTTCCCATGGTGGTTTAACACAGGGCTCCTGGTCCTCTGGACTACCAAACTCCTCTGTCTCTGAAAAAAACATTACATCACCTCACACTAAGGCCTCCCACACCTTCACTCTCTTGAGCCAGTTCCCAGATACTGCTACAGCAGCAGTGACTCTGTAGAGGGACAGCAGGCAGGGTGTCATGGCCTTTGGAGCTCAGACCTGCTGGGACCATGAGGGCTGGCAACTGGCAAGTGAGACAGGACATTACTTCTACTGGAAACAAAAACCTCACTCTCAAAAGCACCACACACTATTGTTACAAAAAAAAAAAAATTCAAATCCTATACAAATGGCACAGTTATGTTCTGAAAGAGTGGAGGGGAGGCTTACAGAAATACTCTTACCAGGTTTATTAGCTCAGAAAGTACTTTTTACAGGCCTATCTGCTCTTTTCCCCTCTGCCTGGCAAGACAGAATTGCTCTGATCCTTTCTGCTCACATGGCAGCAGTGCTGCTGAGGGAGCCTGTCTGTGGCCATGGAGAGGCTGAAGCTACTGCCACTTTCCTAAGCTGTCAGCCAGGTGCTGACATGTGGCTGGTGGCAAAGCCAGCAGCACAGGCACAAGGAAAACCACTGCCAATGCCTGGGGACACACCTATTCTCCCTGCAGCATCTCAGAGCTTCCAGTGGACAGCATTAACCTGGGAACTGTCTGCAGGGAGACTTCCAGGCAGCCCAACCCCTAACTACATGAGACCAGTGTGACTTCAAATTAAAAAGAAAAAAAAAGAAAAAGAAAAAATGGAAAAGGAAAAAAAGAAAAGAAAAAAAAAAAAGAGAAACATCAAAGCCTTCCATAAACTCACGCTACACTGGAAAGGCCACAATAATGCCATTCTTAACTCTGAGGCTGTTTGCAAGGGAAATGATCAGGAGACTTGGAAAGGGTGCTCAAGGGGAAAAGGTTTATCTTGCTCCATTCAGAGGAAAGGATTACAGGCATAAAACTGTCTGTCACATTGGAGAAGCTGGAGTCTTGAGATTTTGCCTCCAAAGTCTTGGGGATGCAGGGAAGGAAGCTATTTTGTTCAGATTAAAGACAGATGCAGCTTCCTGACAGAGGCTATCCACTCAAATTAGTGGATATTGTAGGAAGTTTGTCCCTACTGGCCTTAGCCTTGCACTGACTAGGTGCAAATGAGAAGAGAATCAGGGTAAAAGTGTATTAGAAATACCACCACGTTATTTCAAGTTATTCTTACTCCTCTATTTTCCCTGGATGTTTCACACTGTGCATTAGTGATTCACAATGATGTACATTTACACACAGCAGGAGAAAAATTAATGAATTCCATCACTTCCCTTATTTGTGAGACCGTCCCCAAGATGCAGCTCCCTCATTTTATAATGCCTTTTGATCTCCACAGAGTAATCTGTTTTCCCCTTGGCAGAACTGTATAATCCTTGCTAATTTAATACAAATTACATTTATGCACTTTGGGCAGAATAAGCCTCATTATTTGTTATTTCTTGCACACTCTCCTAAAACCAGGCCAAATTCCAGCTCCCTGTCCCCAGCAGGTCAGTGTGCACACAGCATCCCCAGCAGGGCCAAATGCTGGGGGAGTGGATGGCACACATGGGCAGCAACCACAGCCAAGGGGTTTGTGACAGGGAACTGGGGAGGAAGAGCCTCCGAGCCTTCCCTCCGCTTGAGGCATCACTTACTGCATTGCACAGCCTGTGCTGGGCAGGAAATCGTGTAAATAAATAATTATAGCTTTTGTTAGGTAAGTCATGGTGCCATAGGCTCCACTGGGAGCACTGTCATAAAAAAAGTGGCAAATTCCCGTGGCTACGTCTTTCTCCAAGATACTACCAGTAGCTCCAAATGATTTCTGTAAAGAGACAAGCAAAGAAGTAGGGCAAGTTAGGCATGCATGCTTATTTATTGGAAAAAACCAACCCCATTATGATTTTCTATTTGTGCTGAATACTGAAAATTCTCTTTCCCCTCATGAAAATCTTAATCAGGATTACTATAGGGCCCACATGACTTAGTTGGATCAGTGCAAGTAAATGAATATATAAATTCACAGATTTTTGTCCGTTGGGGGGAATGGGTAGGATTACTCAAATATTGGTAATACTAACGCCTTGATAAAGCAGAACTTCAATCTACCCTTGCACTTCAGAGCTTGTTAGACACTACAATTTTATTCCCTTTAAATCTCCCACAGTTCTTGCATTAGTTCTCCCAAATATATTTCCAGAAGATACTTAAGTGATTTGGTCTGTCTTTGTAGGAGAAAGGGCCAGGACAAAATCAAGTTCATCACACACATTAAAAAAAGAGCAGGGAATAATTTTGAAAGGAGGAGGCTTTCCCCCACTGCCCTTTGAGCTCACCAGCTCCTGCAGAAACAGGTCATTGGCCATGTGCACAATTCTGTCCACGTGGATGATGCCCCCGATGCTGTTCACCTCGATGTCAGAGAGGAACGTGAGGACCAGAATAGCTTCCACCAGGAGCTGCCTGTACTCAGGCTGGGGGACGTGGTTCAGCACCGACTCCACGTGCACTGCAAACTTGATTTCGCATGGGGTCATCTGGCAAGTTTGAGTGAAATGGAAAGACAAACTGACAAATCCAAAAGACTAGCTCCTCACATCCTGCAAGCACTGAGACATACGCTCCTCTCCACACATGGGGGCAGACTGACTGAACAAAATGTTTGTGCAGCTTTAACACTTAAAGAAAGTTTTTGTGTTACTAGACCCTGATTCTGCAAACAGTTACACAACTTCCAGAAGCCTGCTCCAGCCCTGCAACCCATCTCACACACATCTCACTTACATACAGTGCTGTTGATGCTTAGCTGGCACATTAACTCTTTGCTCCTCAGGCTGTGGTCTCACACACTCTGCCTTGTACGTATCTTTCTGGCATTGCAGGTTAGTTGCAAAGCCAAATGTACTGCTGAGTTTTAAAAGCAACCACCTGCTTAGAGGGGTGATTTTTAAATAACCCCTGAGCTTTGCCATGCAGGAATATCACTATTCTGTTTGTAGAACAGCTTAATTTGCACTGGCATAGCTCTGTGGATGTTATGCTGCCTTAGGAGGTTTGTGCTTATTTAATTCGATTGCCTCAAACAGCAAAATTAGATCCTGTCCAGGTCTGACAGGCTAAAAATAGAAGTCTCTTTATCTACACAATAGGGATAAATAAAGCTCTCCTTTCTGAAAATAACCACAAACCCCAACATTTAAATTTGGCAGAAAATTCCAACTCCTCTCTTCAGCTGTTTCCACAGTCCCTCAGAAAAGAAGGAAGCCAGAGACAAGTCTGAGAGAAACAGTCAGGAAAACAGTCTTGGGCACACAAGCACAGCTCTTGCACTGATGGATTACTATTCACAAGAGTTTGTTTTATAGATGCGAATTCAAAATTTGCCAGAGCACCTAAAGACAGAATCCAGCTAAGAAAAAAATGCAAGAAAATGTTATGGATTTAAAGAACCAAAGCTTTGGTTAGAAACAATCATCCTTAACTGGTATTTACTTTTGAGCCAAAATACACTGCCTGCTGTTGCAGCATATTAAAAAAAGTAAGTGGCAAGCAATGTGTCTGCTTTATTCCAACAAGTCTGTGCTGCCTCACCTTCCCCCCAAAGGGCTGCTGTCTCCCACCCTCTCTGGAGTCTCCCAGTGGGCACAAGGGGACAGTGAAGGTGTGCAGAAGGCAGGCTCAGCAAAGGGAAAACCTGTTACAAGCCTCCTCTCAGGCCTGCCTGGCAGGAACTCACCTGCACAGACCCAGGGAAACTAGCAGAGGTGCTGGGGGAAGGTCCAGATGTTCTAAACATAAAACCAAGGATCTGTAACAGCAGCCCTGCTGCATTTTACACTGTCAAACCAAACATTCAGACATGTGGCTAGAAAATCATTGGCATTTTACTGTACCTCTCTGGTGGTTGAAGAAGGAAGGACATACCCATCAATGGACAGACCATGGCACTGAAACATTTCAAGAGTGAACAGAAATTACACTTCTTGCAAGTCAATCTGAGGGTTCTCTGTTCTAAGCCAATATGTAACAACTTGCAGTTGGAAAAAAAAAAAAAAGGCAAAGCAAAAACCCCCAATAACACAGAAAAAATCTGTTCAAAAATATTATTTCATCCTTCCTGAAGAAGTTATTATGTAACTGGCAAAGATTAGAAGCAGCCTGACATGACACACCAGAGCATGCTGTGCTCCAGTCCAGCTAACGAAGCAAAGCACTTTGAGAGCCACTAAAGCAAAGGCAAACAAAGGAGGGAAACAAATCCATGAGAGCATTCTGTTGGAAAGGATTTGGAAATAAAAGATAACAAAAAAGCAAGACAACAGACCACAAAAGCAAGAATCTTTTTAAATTTTTGCTAGAACAACATTAAGTTATGTGTTTCAGATCCGGGACAGCACACCGCAGGATGTCAACCACTGGGGGAGAGAAATACCAAGTGGTATAAAGAAAACAGTGACAAAACCTAAATGGTGAAAAGGCAGGTTAAGGACAGACACATCTGGGTACCTGAGGTATAGAATGGAAACACACTAGGAAGAGGAGACACATTTTATGATTTGTCCAAAGAGATTTTAAGAATGAAATATTGAAGACAAGCACAATTCATTTTAACAGCCAGAAAAACCATACAATTACTCCCAGCTATTACATTAGGCCAGAAGTGATGCTCACTCTACTGAAAGATCCTATTAGTATATAGCCAAGAGGTCATATATGATTTGTCTTGGCTGACATCAACACTAACAGCTTCAGTGTAAGTGATTTTAGAAGGACAAACCAGCCTAAATTGGTGATGCACTCTTTTTCCAACTAAGCAAGCACGAACAGCTCAGTGCTGCAGGGTGCCAAATGCTGGCCTGTATCCAGCAAAGCAGAAAAACAGGTGCATAATCACTTTGAAATAAGTTAAAATTTGTAATTCCTTTCCCCTTCTTCTGGGAGGGTTGCTTCAACACATTTCTATACCCCTGATATCCAATGTGCTGGCAAGGACTTACTTGTCACTTAAAAACAAACTAACTAACAAACAAAAAACATTAAGAATGCCATACAACTCAGAACAGCCAGCAAGAGGTCTCAACACATTCTGGAAGAGTTAGAGCAGTTTCCTACTTCATTCCTCACAGCCTTTCTGACCCGGAGCACAGAGCTGCATTGCACTGCAGTGCCCTTTAGCTGCACTGACAATGTGCATTAGGCCAGGGGATGCACAACGGGCAGTGGTGGAACAGAATCATTCAGCCAAAATTCAGCATTGGTGGTTTGAGAGAAAAAACCACTTTCAAAGAAACACATGAACTTGTGTTAATGGAGCCCTTTTATGTTCAAGAGACACACTTCTACCAGTGACTCTGGTTTCCACCTGTTGACCAACTTCCACTCCTGGCAAGATGCCACCCCTGGACCACCACCTCCCTGAGTTACTGCAGAGCTTGCTTGCATCCTCCACAGTGGTCAGCTTACCTTCTGAAGGATTTTCCACACTTTCTCATAAAAGCCAACAGGAACTCTGTTAATAGCACCGTCAAGCCTCCTCCTGCGCAGCCACTGCCCTTTTCTGTCACCCCAGCTCATGTCTCCACCGGAGCCAGTTGGAGAAGTACTGGTGGGAGATGATGGAGTACTGCCCCTCTGTAGGGACATTAAAGCCTTGGTTAGTACTCACACAAGTGCCACTCCTGGCCAACACATGTTATAATGCTACCTCAGAACCAGGGAAGAAATACAGGCTCTGGTGTCATATAGGATGATGGGATGGGATTGATCCTTCATCCTCATCTCTCCCCTTTGCAACAAGCTTCATTTCTCAAGTACTTCCATCGTTTCTCAACAAAACAGGCAAGCACTTCAACATAGCATAACCCAGTGATGTCCACTGCTTGGTTTAATGCAATGTCTGACTATTTTAACAAGCATGAGCTGCTTCCAGGGCAGTGTCACTGGTGTGCAAGGTGGGGGGATCTGCAGGTATGTCCAATTCACTTGGACATGGTGCTGTAAAAGTATCAAAGTAAAAGTATCACAGTCCAGCAAGAGAGGCCCTCATACAAAAGCTCTATTAAAGTAAGTAGATTAAAATTTGACTTAATGAAGCCATGAAACCATCATGCTTGCCTTTCTGTTAAGTGTTAGTCTTGTTTCCTTTATTACCCTTGTTGGACTATTATTTTACCCTACCAGGCCTGGACACTAAATTAGGCAGCAAATCATCTTCAAAGTTGTTGCAATACCACCAAATTGCTGTTGTGATTTGCACACACACAGTCTGCCCATTCCTTGCACTCCCAGAGACTGTGCTCTTCTGTTTTCTCCTTCCTTTTGGATACCTGTTACTTTCAGCCCAGAAACGACTTCACTGAAAGTGCCATCTTAAATCCCCTTACCTCCAAGTAAGAAGCCATCTGAGCAATATAATGGGGAAGGAGGAAAATGATTGAAAACTGCATGTTTGGAAAGCACAGGCTCATAGACTCTACACAGCTCTGCAAAAAAAATCCCCAGCAAACAGTCCATTTCCACTGCTCCTGGTGTCCATGAGGCAGAGGTGGTGTTCCTTCGATGTTCCAGTGCTTGCTGTTCCTTTCCACTGCTCACTGACTATGACAGATAGAACTTCCTGCTCTATAGCTGTGTTTTTAGGGCATTTGGGAGGTGTGGAATTGAAAATAAGTGAAGCTGCAGCGAATCACAAACCACCTGTTCTAAGGGCATGTGTAGCTGGAAACTTCCTGTCTCTCCATGACACATTTGGAGCTTCAGACTTACTTGGAATTGCTGAAGTCTCTGTTGGTAAAATATTTAAGCAATTATATTCCTTCTTTAACAGTGAGAGCTTAAGAAGAGCTACAGTTCTCTGCCTTGAAAGAAGATGACTTCTTGAAGAGATACCCATGCAACCGCTGTCTCAGCAACTTGTAGCTATTCTGGGTTCCTCGCTGTCCAGAGGCTGCCAGCATTTATCAACACTACCTTACTTTTAAATACTAAAGACACCTGTAACATAATCCAGTATCAAGTAGCTAAATCTGCTAGAGTACTTTATCTGCTACAACTGCTTAAGCTTCAGAAGAACTAAGTGGATCTAAATGCGAGACTCAACTTCTTTTAAAAGATTACTAATGAGAATTGGTTCCCAATGGGGACAAACAAGACAAAGAGGCAGGGTTTGAAAACAAGGTTTTAGGCAGAAGACGGAGGAGGTGTCTAGAGCCAAGACCCTTGCAGACAAACACACACAGGGTGAAGAGCAGGTGCAGAGCTACAGATAGTGTTTTACCGTGGAAGCAAACATGCTGTTGGACGTGGAGTATCCCTCATGAAAAAACTACAAAACAAAACCAGACACCAACATGTCAGACAGACAGCCACGAGAACAGAACACAAACAAGATTAATTAACCCATCTGTGCAAAGGCAAGAAATACAGAATAACCTCAGGTACTCAGGGAAAAACTGCAGCGATCCATGGCCTCTTGAAGTGTTGCACTTCAGCTGATACCAGGGCAGCTGCTGCTGATTCCCAGGGTCACCATGAGGCAGAGCCTGCCATGCCAGGGGCCTGTTTGGCAGCCACAAGGTGCCCATGCCATCCACAGTGCTCCCAGCATGGCCAGCACAAACCACCAGTTTAAGATGCAAGCTAAAGCTTCCCCCTGTGACTCAGGGCTGGGGTAAAAGCCAAGCTCCCCACTTCCGTTCCCCAGTTGTTGCAATGCCACCAGCTTCTCTTTGCACAAGAAGGTCATCTTGCTGGAAGGCTGCAAACTGAATGGGCAGCACTAAACAAACAGCTGCAAGGCCAAATGTTTGCTGAAATGTGGATGCAGCATTTAAGCACTCAGGCTTTAAGCGTTTTTCTCTAACTGCCCATCCCAAGCCATGCCTCCACATTCAGTGTTAATGGCTCAGGCAAAGGTTTGATGTTCAGACTCAGGAAAGAACAGCCACAAAAGAGGGAGCTGCAGTTGCTCAACACGTCCAGAGATGTTAGCACAAGTACTTGAAATATTCCTTGTAACAACAGAGTGTATCCTGCACCACCCCACCCAACCCCCTGCCAAAATGACATTCCATCAGCTGCTGGTCAATTATTCACAGAATGCAGTTGTATGTGGCAGGAAACAGCAGGAATGGCAAAGTGGGGGGGTACAAAAATAAACCCAGCCAACTCCTCCTCTGTGCAAAATACCCAGTTTCCATGGAATGAAAAAGCAACAAAGGAACTATGTTTCTAATGTCAACAGAGATCCACATATTCCAGCTACGGCCCACCGCTGTATTTCAAACAAAATAATGCTGCCATCTAGTGCCTTGTCCCTCCTCCTTCCTGGAAAGGCCCCGAATCCAGACACTGCCCTGTGAATGGGAGCCCTGCTCAGACTGACCTCCAAGGCCACCTCAGGGCCGGTGCAGCACAGTCGGCAGCACCTTCACAGCCACTCCTGAGCCTTGTCCACGATGGTGCTCCGGCAGTGGCACAGCTCAAACGCAGCAACCAGGTCTTATGAGACAGACACCATGTGCTCCTCAGAGGTCTCTGCTTCCCTGCCTGACCATTTCCCATGAAGAATCATTAACTGATCTTTGCTGCCACCAGCAAATGCTTCATGTTAAGACCACGTCAAAATGCCACTCCTTTCTGAAGGCTTATTCAACCTGTTTTACACAATCCAAGGAAAACATCAAATGCTTCCTTAGATGAGGCTGCTTAAAGCCCTATCCAATCTGACCGTACACATTTCCAGGGGCGGGGCATCCACAACTTCATTGGGCAACCTGTTTACTGCCTCTTCCCCTTCATTGTAAAAAGTAGTCCTTGTATCTAACCTAAACCTACCCTTTCAGTTTAAAACTGTTGTCCCTTGTCTTGTCACTACAGGCCTTGGCAAAAAGCATCTCTTCATCTTTCTTGTAAGCCTTCTTTATATATTGCAAGGCTGCAGTTAGGTCTCTTGGAGCCTTCCCTTCTCTAGTTTGAATAACCCATGAGGAAAAATAGAACCATTCTTACAAATGTATTTGACCACTATCTTCCTATTTATTTAAAGCAAAAGAAAATTGCTAATAGAGACACAAAATATAGCAATCAAACCACTCATAACAAAACCATCAGTCATATTCATTCAGAGTATTTTGGTTGTGTTTTCTGTGATCTCGCCATATACTCAGTTGAAGTGTAATTTAAAGTATTGAAGTTGAACATATATGTATAAATTCTAGCAGTAATCATCCTCCATTCCTGAAGAAACAGAACTGGAAGAAAACAAACCAAGATTCCTTTTCCACCTGTATCTTTTCCAAATGGCATGTGGTCCACTTTTGCAACTTAGGCCAAGTGCAAGAACAAACACTGCATAAAAGCTTCTCTTTGTACCTCTGACTTTTCCTTAGCTAAACATGATAAAAGAGCTGTTTTTACAGTGGATGCCATGAATGCATTAGAGTTTGTTCAAGTTCTTCTACATCCAGAACATGAAACAAGAACAGAAGAGGAAGCACATTTTTAGAGGAAACATCTCTTAACTGCCTTCTATTTAGTGATCAGTTTTAAAATCAAAGCAACTTCGAAAATTTCTGTCATTTAGCAAGAAC
>NW_024580667.1:12375681-12470147 GCF_017639235.1 Corvus kubaryi | reverse complement strand
TTTTAAAATCAAAGCAACTTCGAAAATTTCTGTCATTTAGCAAGAACAAAACCTAACATAACACAGTTCCAGAACAGCTGTACTTTCTGATGAGCATTGACAGAAAACCCTCACCTGCTTCATCTCACTCTTCAATTTAGTAATACCACTTCTTTCTGTTTTGGTTGCTCCAGAATGCCCCATCTCATGAATAGAAATTGCAGGGCTGGATGAAGAAGAATCTACAGGTCGCACTAAAGAAGCAAATGGACATTTTTAACATTCTATGGGTAGAAAAATAGATGAAACTGTATCTAAGAAGTTAAACGCAAATTGTTTCAGAAATATGCAATGTTCTTGGTGACAGCATCCTTTCAAATCACATCAAGAGTTCAAACCTGATTGTATAAGGGGCCTAAATCCCTAGTTGGGTATCAGAAACTGATTTTCCAAGACAGTGAGCAATTGTAACTTTAGTGAGAATTGTGACAAGACTCTGAGTGCCTACAGAGGAGCCTCAAAGAGAGCTGATGTGCCAGTCAGGAATATGTGGGCATCAAAGACATGCTTCTTGAAGGCAGGTTAGATATCACCTTTTAATGACTTTTGTTCTGGTTCCACAAAATTTCATTTTAAAAGTTTGCCTTCATGTTACTGAAACTCGATACAATCTTATTTCAGTGCAGGATAGCTTCCCTCATATGTGTTTTGTTTATTCTACAGCAAACATACACATGTACTCATCATCCATGATTAATATGTTACCTATACTTTTATTTTACATGCAGAAGGAATAGATCCCTACTTATAAGACAATCTAACTTAACACATAAAAGTGAAAAACTTACAGCTTCTTTCCACTCCAAACTCTTTCCCACTGAGAATATGATGTAGGAGACTTTTCATATCAAAGGGGCTTAGATTCATCAAGCTCTCTGAAGCTTCTTCACCTAGTTAAACAAAATAAAACAAAACAAAATGACAAATGTCACACAACAAGCTATAAAGCCAGCTAAGGAAACTGAATGAAGTCCAATCACATGTAACTTTTTGGCTAGCTGCTCCTTTAAAAAAATTAATATGTAGTCACATTCCAAGGAAAATACATTTCAGGACTAAACAACAAACACTGAATGGAAATAATACTACTTGCATTAATGAATATTGTCATAGCTTGTGCAAAATTTCACTGAAGCTCATGATGAGAAAGCAGTTGCTCCCTTGTAGAGCATCACTTGGAATGGCATTACAACCATCTCCCAACAGCAGATGACGTGAATCTAAATTACAGAGCCAGAATTATTCCATAAAGAACATTCTTTGATATTCTTCGAATAACTGGGTGCCAGGGGGAGAGAAGTCTTTCAATAAGTCAAAAAAAAAAAAAAAAAAGTGATTTCCAAAGTTTGTAACTGCACATATGAACTAAGAGGTTAATAAAAGGATTTAACACATATAAATGAAAAGATCAACCATGAAGGGTGAAGCAAAAATGACACCAGAAATACCCTCATGATAAAATTGTCTCCTACCTGAGCATTTCAGACTTCGTGCCAGCTCAGTGGCCATCACCTGGATTATCAGACCAATGCGGAGCCTGAGCATCTCCACAAAAAGACTGGGCTGTGACCGGACGTACATCGCCAAGTACATAATTATTTCCTGTAAGGACAAATCCATAAAGGCACCCATCAGAGTGGGTCTTCACGGCTTTCCCAGTCTCAGAGCAAACACTGGCACAGCACTGGGCACAGCCAAAGAAGCCTTTCTGCACAGGCTGCATACCTGAGTCAGGACTGCAATACTGATGTCTTGGCCACTGGCTTCATAAATGAGATCTGTGAGCTCCTCAGGTGGCAGTGGGCTGCAAGAAGACAAACCACAGGCAGCAGTGACTCAGCACAACCAGCACAACAAGCACTGGGATCGAGTCACCCAGAACAAAGGTGCCTACAATTCTACCTGGGTGGCTGCAAATCCTTTTGAGGGCAAGGAGTAAGGTTTAAAAGAAGGTAACAGCAGCAGAATGGTACCAGCAGGAAGATGAAGGGCAATCTGTACCTGAGGCAGAGCTCCAACTTACGTGGTAATGATTTTCTCACGGGGTTCTGGTGGCAGGCCCACTGTAAGTTGCTTGTGGTGTGACAGAAGGTCTGTGCATGCCTATCATAAGGGGACAAAAAGGAAGAGACCTTTCTCTGAATCATGTGGAAGTGATATGACTTTTAATTCCCAAAATTAAATTAATTCCATTTCTTTAGCAATTTTAAATGCATTTCTATTAATTACCAGACATACAGATCCAGAAGAATGCTGTTAAATAGTTTCCAAAGATCTCCTGAGGTCAACAGGGCTATGAGAGTCTACCCAGGCTAAAAGTGGCCTGTTTCCCAGCTCAGTGAAATCAGCAGCAAAATTGTTAGATTAGGAACTCCAGTGGGGCTGACAGATCAATAAAGGCTTTCATCCTTTATCATATGATAAACTTTTGTTCTTTATTTAAGAAAAAAAAAATTTAATCAATGAAAAGTTTGGCAGCATTAGCTAAAAAAAAATCCTATGTCCTAATATATCTCCTAAAACAAACACCCAGCATACTGCATCACATTCCTAATACATTCTGAAATAGGTACTTTCCCCAGTACCACAGTGTTCAACCTCCTTTAAAAGTGGGTGTTCAGTTTACCTGTTTTAATATCCTGAATCAAAAAACATCACAGAGCAGTGTTCCTCTGACTTCCAAGAGTCTATTTTCACTCCCTTAACATGGAAGAAAACAGATCATCTCCATTCTCCTCCTCCCCAATTCTTTGTCAATACCTTCTCAAGTTAACATACGTGGCTTTCTGTGAGCATGTCTGTACTGCTCATCCATTGTGTGTTGAGAAGGGAAAAAGTTCAGTGCTTAATGAAGTACCATGCACAGTGATTATCACAAATTGCTCCCAAGAAGACAGGACTGTCACTAAAATAAGGCATCCTAAATGTGACAGTCAGAGCCTTGAAAATGGCGAGGAATTACAGAAAGAGCTCCTCAGAAATATCCAGAGGATTACTAGAAAATTAAACAAATACTTTTAGAGTACTTGAGAGGAAACCTTTCTGTAATGTTCAAAATCATATCTGTACTCTTACAGTGGATTTTTCTTGCTACCACTTAATCGTCACAGATATTTAAACAGTTCCAAACATCTATTCACAGGGCAGACCGTCCACCCAAGGGGA
Organism: Corvus kubaryi; assembly: GCF_017639235.1. Taxonomy (NCBI): domain Eukaryota; kingdom Metazoa; phylum Chordata; class Aves; order Passeriformes; family Corvidae; genus Corvus; species Corvus kubaryi. The sequence goes on along the minus strand of NW_024580667.1, from coordinate 12,466,943 downwards.
TGGAAATGGGCAGAACATGTTTTTGTGTCATCACTAGCACCTTGACATCGCAGTGCTCCAAAGGTGTTCATACCTTCACGACAGCAATAGACAACTACCAGTGACAACTGTAGCTTTCAAAGCACACAATTCAGCTTCTCTGATTAACAGAGGTAAATGAAGCCTTCACAACTATTACAGTGTGGCATTCTCAGTCCATGTCAACTTTAGCACAGTTCACAGTACAGATGAAAGATAAAGATGTAGTAAGACTCTAGATCAGAAAATCAACCAATATTTAATTAAAAATGCTGCACTATGTATGTTGTAAAGTAAAACTAGAAGAAGGGCAAGCACAAACCCCAACAACAAACCAGTAGTTTTCTCTCTGTTCCCAGGCAGGAAGCTGAACCAGGATTATTTGTATTTCATACCTCAGCCAGGACTTCAACTCTCTTTTTGAGTATGCCAGAAATGTAGCGGATTAAGCCCCATTCTTGATTGAGACCTGCCTTTCTGTAGAGCTCGTTGAGGAGGCAATGAACAGTGACACCATACTGTCCATCCAGCTCTGTGTCCCAGTCAGCACCTCTGCCACAAAAGAAACAGGAGGTAATTGTCATCAGGCAAGATGCTAAACTTTACCACACAGCCGGATTTTGACTGCCTTGCTCATGTTGGTGACAGAATTAAATACCAAATGGGACATCTGTGCCTTCACCACAGATTGATTATATGTGGACAAAATCTTCTTGATACCAGGAACTTTCATACTAATCTGAGCACTCACTCAGCTGTGAGTGACTTGAAAAGAAACCACCTGAAGGACTTCCTACTATACTTCAAATTGAGCATTCACATGCACAGTTTTCTGGAGGAACACTCTATGTAGTGCTTTTTCAGAGCAGAATGCAACATCTTCAGTACTGCTGGAGACAACACCCATTTTTCAGATGCTTCAGGGGAATTTTTTAGCCTTGCTTCTTTCTTAGCTATTAACTAAACTTCCGTGTTGCTTATGCCATTACTGAAAAAGCAAAGGAGATTTCTGTTCCTCTCCTGGTTTTGAAATTCACTGCATTATGGCTTCTCTTTGGTAATGTTTTGAAGTGTCACAGAATGACTCTTCAACTCCTGCTGACAGAGTCCACTAGAGGTCCATCTGCCTGCCCAAGAGAAACTCCCTTGGTGAAATTACTGGTGTTAGATGCAGTTAAACAACAAAACATATTTTTTATAGGATTTCCTTTACTCTTTAAGAGAGGATGCTAAACGTTTTGTTTGGGAAATCAAGAAGATCAAAGAAGAGGTCCTCACGGGAGACAGACTAAAATAAACAAAAATGCAATCTTTGTAGCAGTAGGGAAGACCATCTGTGATTAACACATACTTGTCTTTGCACCAAAAGCTAACTGCCTGACAGGTTCCAGCAGTATTCTCCTGCACAGGAAAAAAAAGCTCAATAAACACACTTCAGAAGATGATTCTGTTGTTTGTATTCACATTTTGTTCCCATCAAACCAATTTAAATAGCAGGTGTTTACTAACCTCAGCAGATGGGTCTAGACTGCTTCCAAGAATGTTTTAAAAAGTACCAAATTTTTGCCAGTTGTGTACTTAAATATGTAGACAGATTAGAGGAAAAATAGTGAACACTCATTAAAATTGCATTTTGCTTTTAGTTAGAAAATGACAAGATGAATTTTCCCTCCACTTTCATTCTTGTGTATAAAAATCACACCAAATCTTTGTGAACTTTATGGAGTGCCACAAATATAGCAGGCTGTGTTCTCATTCATGGAAAGGATTTGTGCATCTAATTTGTGAGCCAATGTGACTTCATGTATTTGCAACTTTGTGCCAATCAACTCTAAAATTTGCACAAGTCTTCTTTTGTATCCAAATAATTTCTGTAATCAAACTAACTGAAAACATGCTTGTTAAAGCACAAAATATTTCCATTCTCCGCTCAAAACACAACCTGAACAGTGGAAACCTTTTGCACAAGAATAATCAGATAGTTGTGAACAAACTTAAAGATGCTGAAGTTCATATTCAGGCAACTTACTTGAGTATATGCAAGATATACAAGATATCTGCTTGATCATGGAGTGTTGGACATTCCTTCAGCTGATCAACAAGCTTCCTGCAATCCAAATCACCATGAGCATCTTTAGGTAAGTGCAAAACATTTTCACGGTCCTGATAACAAAGATGGATGAAAAATCAAAAGACATGACCTTGAAAAAGTAGCAGATCTGTAACTTCCTGTAACTTCAAACTTCCCATTAAAAAATTCACAACAGACTTGCAACAAAGCTCTGCACTTGAAATACAGACACATCACTTAGTTCTTGCCAGGGTACTGCAGGCACAGAAAGGAGACTTATACCAAGAAACACAACCCTCAGAATGGAACCTTGTATTTTTTTTTTTTTTGACAAAACAAAGAAGCCGAATTATCTGCATGCTTTTCCTGTCATCTTATGTTACTTGTAAAGAGAAAAGCAGAGATACTATCCTTTTTTTCATTTGAAATAATTTAGAGCTTTTTGAGTTCCATCACTAACCTGTATATAAATGGTGCCTTACGAATGCAAATATTGCCATTATAAATTTTCCAGGCTTATGAAAGTAAAATGTTAACTAATCAGATGATGCAATCCTATGGTGAGTTCTTGGATGAAAAGAAGTTTTGTTTAACAAGCAATATAATCAAATATCAGCAATTTATATAATCCTAAAATACCATTTCCACAAACGAAGCCTTGTGCAGAGCAGAATCTTTCAGGAGGCTGGATACAACCTCTTCTAGCCATTCTCAGCAGCTGGTCACATATACCAAAACAAAACAAGTGCCCAGCACAACCCCAGTGCCTTAAGGACATTCACACATTCCCAGTTGCCCAGATGTTACTATAAGTAGCATTTCTTGGAAAACATCTCTAAAGGCTGTGAACATCCTGTCCTTCCCCTTGTGTTCAGCCAGAACTAAAGATGATGACTTAACTTTTGGCTTTTAAAAATAAAGCAACTATTATGTTCTTTTCTGTTTTGCACATGCAATTAAAAACTTTCCACTTGATAGTGTCTATTTGACTAAAAAACCTTAATCCAGCCAAAAAAATAATTTCCAAAACAAGGGAGTACCTGGGATAGAATGGCTTGTCTGTGAAGAAAAATGAGACCTGGCATAGGGTTTGGAAGGAAAACATGAGGAAAGGCTACAGCATTGCATCCTAAAACCACAAACAGCATAAAAATTCCCACACCTTACCTTTGTCTCAAAGAAATGAGGATTATCAACAAGATTCAGAGACTTCCGGTGTGTGTTCAGAACTTTAGTGGGAAGAGACATAGACACGGCTGGAAAGCAAAGCCACCAGAACACAAAGAAGAAAAGGTCTGTTTCAGTAACATGAAAATCAAAAACACCTGCATGAAGCAGCTTGACTAGGTAAAAACAACAGAAATACCTCCAAGGGTCAAAATACAAAGGCAGTGCTTCTGATATGCTGTGCATGGAACTCTGACAGAAGCTCATGTTCTGAACCTTTTCTCCTTGCAGGTTTGCTCTGAGAGTTTCTGAGATCAGCATGTCAAAGGCTCAGGGGCTACATGCTCAACTGATACCTCTTATTTGGTCCATGACTCAGAAATCCTGCAGCCCAATGACCTGACCCTGCCAAGTGTTTTAAACATTTCAACAGCAAATAAGTGGAGAAAATGGCCTAATTGATAAGATTTCATAATTAAAATTATAATGCTAAATGCAGGTTAATGCTCTGATAATTTCATTTGCTGAATTCAATGGAGGATCAGATGATGTGGTACATGAAAGACAGCAGAAAAGACTAACAGAAAAGCTTGGAAATTATTAATTTACACTGAAGTTAAAGGAAGTCTTCCATTGACCAGGACATTGAATACTACATATCTCCATATAAAACAATACATATGTTGGAATTTATTTACAGACTCAGCCAAAGTGTTGTTTTGGTGTATATCTTCCAATCAGGCTATTAGAAATGTAGCATAATTAGAAAGACTGTGCTCCCTCTCTACTCCATTTGTTCTTACAAATTTAGAAAGTACATGTGAATATTTATGTTTTTCTTGCATTGAAACATTTCATTTCACAGCAACTTCATTAAAATAAAAAAGTATATTTTGTCTGCCTTTACATAAGCAAAGACAAAATTAATTAACTGATTTGGGTTCTAAAATTCTATCCAACTAAGAAGCTGTAGCAGCTTCCACAACATTTAACTTTGATTAAATGTTACATTCATTGCGGGTTTTCTATGTATACACCATGACATGAGATACTGTGGGAACATGACAGCAACAGCTTCAGAGTCATTCTTACTTCTTAAGGAATTTCTCATTTCTTCTCTATACAGAAAGAACTAGTGGCACAAGTATGTCAAAAGATATAATTTTTAAATACTTGAACTTACTCCTTCTAGCATCCAAACCAGTTTTTCTATTATTATCACTAAAAAAATAATAGGGAGAAATACCTGGAACTTCCAAGCCCTTTGTCTTGGCCATTATTGACAGTATCTCTTCTGTGGAATGGTTTGCACTGAACACAGGTGGTTGACTCGTTGTCTTTGAAGTTGGAGGCAGGTATGACTTCAGTGCTGTGCTCTGCAGAACATCATTTATATACTGATCCAGCTCATCCTGGCTATCTAGTGTAATATACATTAAAAAAAGGTTTCTTAAAGGTAAAAATCACTATTTATCATCATCACTTTCTTATTCAAACACACTACTCTATTCTTGCTTATTTAGAAGGGCACTCAAATATGCAAGAATAGCGTAAGGAAGAGATTTTTAAGCCAAACAAACTGGAAACAAAAGAAAAAATCACATTTTTTGACATTGAAAACAGATTAAGAAGCTAGCTTTGCCTGTGAAAGGAATCAAAAGGGGTTTTATCTTGCTGGTAGATCAGAGAACACAGCTGGACTTGATAATCATAAAACTCTCTTCCAACCTGTATGCTTCTAAGACTCTATCATCTCTTCCACACAAGCTCTTGTCCATGGCTCCTCATAGCCCTCTTCACTCTAACCTCTTCCACACCTCCCCACCTGCTCACTCTCCAGACTCAGCTTTACTGTAGCAGTTACCAATCAATGCCATACTACAAATGCAGGAAGAACATAGAATGAATGAATTCATTCTCCAAACTGAGTCATGCAGGTCCTGTCCTCAGGTGGATGCATGAGGACCCAAATGACCATCAGCTGTGCACAGAACAGACTCTGCACTGTAGGCAAACCCAGGCTCTGTTGATAGAACTTGATAGAGAAAAAAATACCAAGTGAAAAAACACTACTACCTTTTTCACAGAAGTCTGCTGGGTAGTCTCCATATTCACTGTCAGGACTATTGCAGTCTTCATTACGGTCATCAAACAGTTTTAGGTCACAGTCTGGATCCAGGAAGCTCAGATATGTATGAAAAGAGGTGGTAAGAAATTCTGATAGTTTGCCTATCTTCACCCTGCAAAAGGGGATACATGCCAAAGAGCATTAACATCCACCATTCTGGTACAGATTAATGCTCACTGAGCTTTCAACAACTCCTCCAAAATTTATGAAACCTACTGCTCAATCCACCTTTGGTAACTGTGAAACCACAGAAAATGACACTGAAAAATAAAAAAGGAAAACACCAGTTGCAGATCCAGCTGGGTAGTTACTGCTGTAGGTACTAATTGATTTTAACTGTGTTATGGTAACACTCACAGGCCTAACTCAAAGCCTAATTATGCAGGGTGCTGTATGCTCATATGAAGAGAGACCCTGAAAAAGACCTGAGCTCCAAGGACAATGCATGAGAAACTGGGGCTGAGAAGGCCCCATGAATGGCAGTGTCTTTTCACAGAACTGGAGGCTACTAAACCATCTGTGTTGGTTTTAGCTGGGATAAGAGTTAATTATGGGGCTATGCTTTGGATTTGTGCTGGAAACAGTGCTGATAACACAGGGATGTATTAGTTACTGCTGAGCAGGGCTTACACAGCATCCCAGCCTTTTCTGCTTCTTACCTCACCCCAGCAGCACAGGCTGGGGGTGCACAAGGAGCTGAGAGGGGACACTCTCAGCTGACCCCTGCTGACTACAGGGACATTCCATACCATAGGGTGTCATGCTCAGCATATAAAGCTGGGGGAAGAAGGAGGAAGGGGAGGATGTTCAGGGATACAGGAGTTTGTCTTCCCAAGCCACAGTTACATTTGACGCTTTCCTGAAGATGGTTGAACAACTGCCTGCCCATGGGAAGTGGTGAATGAATTCCCTGTTTTGCTTTGCTTGCATGCGTGGTTTTTGCTTTACTTACTAAACCCTCTTTATCTCAACCCATGAGCTTTCTCGCTTGTATTCTTCCAATTCTCTCCCTGATCCCACTAAGGGGAGGGTGGGTGAGTGGCCATGTGGGGCTGAGTTTTTGACTGGAGTTAAACCATGACAGTATGTGACTGTCAAAGGAAGATACTGATTGAGAGGGCAAGTAGGAAGAGCATAGGGAGGTACTGTGGCATCATATTTTACACATAGATGAATGGAACACACAAGCTTACAAGTACTAAATGCAATTTATGTTTAAATCATGTCCAGTAACTGTGAAAGTAATTTACTTTTTAATAACAGAATCCCAGCCAGAGTCAAGATTTCATATTTCCAAAGACTTGACATTGTTTTTGTTATCCATTAATGGAAGTCAGAGATGGTACACTTTTTGGGAGACATCTTTTTCATTGCATCTGAGGTCCAGCTACCATTTGATTGTCACATAATAATTAAAGCTGAAACTTCCTTCTCTGTGGAGTTCTAGTACCAGGCCTGTGCACTATCACAAGTTCAAAACTGAGACTTCTTTAGGATTTAATTTTTAAAATCATGGAGATAATAATTTGGTATTTCTGACATTACCTTGCACCTCCAAAATAACCATCCTCTAATTTTCTTATTGTGGCAAGAACTGCTGGATGAATGTCAGTACCATCATCAACTAAAAAAGAATAATGGAAGAGTTGAAACTCACCAACACATTCTTAAATTATCATGTCCAAATACAGTGAATTATTGGGTGTTGTCTACAGTGTGAATTAGACAAATTTAAAACAGAACCCTCAACTGCTATCAATACTAGCTTATTCAAAAATCCCAGAAAAACAAGCAAACAAAACACAACCCCTAGACAAGTTCTAAAGACAAACACCAACCCACTCAAGACAAGTTCCAAAGGGATTTCTATGAAATTTCTTTAGACAGAAATAGCATGGAGATGATGAGGTGATGGAAGCACATAAAGGGGGAGTAAAACCAAAATTAAATACTACCATGTCACCCAAATTCAGCATACACATGAGAAAATTAACTGTACTTCTGATGTTAGAAGTTCTGCTACCTGCCTCCTCTCCAACCAATGTCCCTCCTATTCCTCTGCATTACTCTACTCTGCTTGAAACAGAAAAAATTAAATTTACCAAGCATTGTGTGGGTGATGGGAAATGTCAAGGTTGGTCTCCCTGTCATCCTCCAGCAAGAAGTGAGGTAAGCCAGCTCTGTCTTGAGCATCTCCACAATCATCTGATTGTCTAGAGCCAGATAGAAGTGATGCTGGTCAGTAAACTAGAGAAGAGAAAAATACAACATAGGGGTAGTTGTCAGTGCTTTCCTTATTTTTTTTATTTCTTCCCTTAAATCATTCACAAATGCCATATGAGCTACTCCTGACCACAACACAAACCACCTGAATTAACCTAACAAGACCTCAGACTGTAAAAAAGAAATCCATGCTTGTGCAAGAGTCCATTTTCTTACACTTGTAGACTGACCATCAGGTAAGCCATAGAAACAAAACCTAGGCAATCACACCCATGAAGCAGAATCTTCCCAATGACCAGTTACACTAACCTATGATCTGGAAGATGGAAATACTCTAAATGTGGAAGAAAAAGCTAACAACAGCAACAAAAACAATAAACAGGCTCAAGTGCGCACTGGGGACTGGGAGCCAGTAACTGTATGTCCCTTGGGAACCATCTGAAAGTCAAGCACAACACAGAAAAGCTGGCAGTTACTGAGGACAAAAGGTACATGAAATGTGCAATGGCAAAGTGTGCTGCTCCCACTACAGCAGGAAGCCAAGAACCACAGTAAGAGACTATTATGGCTACTTCAGGAGCTGGAACCAAAGAAACAGGACAAATAATGGAAAGTATGTCAAAGCAGCCACAACAAAAGTTAAGGAAGCCCGTAAGCCTTCTGGAGGAGTAAGTGCAGAAAGAATATGTTAAGTTCAAGCTGGCAAAGTCCAGAGAAATTTCTTCACAGAAGGAATCAGGAACTAGCCAAAACAATCCTTGAGCCACTTGCAGTTAGCTTGGGTAATTCAGGAAGAACAAGTCCCAGAAATCCAGAGAGAAGGAAACACACTGCCTGTCTTTAAAAAAGGAAGAGCCATTTAAAAAGTCAGGCCAATTCCAGTGCCTGAAAGCTAGGGAAAACAAAACCAATTTGAGACAGCCAAGAAAATTACAAAATTATAAAGTAGGATGGTCAAAAACCAGTCTCAGCAGATTAGTCCAATTTTCTTCTTTGGAGCAATTAGATTAGAAAATGGCTGACACGTGCCAACTTCTGCAAATTTTCACATTAGTGAGCTGAACAAAAACATCCTAAGAAGCAGAACTACTTTTAAAATTGTTCTCAAAAGGTAGTTATTAACCATTTTTTCAGAATGACTGTATCTAAATGAAGTCAGCCTTTGCCCCACACCTAATCAATGCTTTCACTAGAAAAGAGAATGAAATACAAATGACAAAATCACAAAATTTGTGGACGCTAGTCAAGATCAACAAGATGATTTAACTGCTAACCTTAGGAAGGTGACATTAAACATTAACTCCATCCACCTCAAAAAAAAAAGTCAAGGGAAGTGTCTGGCTTCAAAGTACAATGGAAAATGTTATGGAGATTTTAGTAAAACATGGAATATGCAGGAACTGTCACTGTGTTGCTAATGTAAAGATAAATGCCATTTTGGAATATACTAACAAGTATGTCCTTATTTGATACATGACAAGATTTTAGCTGGAATGTTGGGTCCTGCTTACATAGTAAGATGTGAACAAAGACACCTTTTGAAAAAAATCACATCTCTAAGGAATTTTTCCCTTATTTGCAAAAGTGAAAATTGGTACAGGGAAGTAACACAACAAATAACATTTTATAAAGCTGCTTGTGATCAACTGACATGGGGAAGAATGAGAAGGGACCTACAATTTTTGCAGTAAATCTGATTTGTTTGGGCATTATGAAGCAGTACAGAAGCTTTCTACACAGTCCACTGAATGCCTTCAGCTGGAGTTCAAAGACTTCATTAGTCAAACACCTATTTAGAAGGGTGGATGCATTCTTTTTCCTGCATCAGTTGTACATGCTTGGAGCAGGTGACTCCCTGGCCATCTAGTACCAACCGTTGGAATAATTCTATTGGAGTAAGTGTGTTGCATTTCATTAAATGTATAAATAAGAGCCATTGATTCTATGAGGATCCAAACTTCCAGCAACACTGAAAAAACACACTAAAGACAAAAAAGACAGAACATCCATTTCTCAGCACTATTGGCCCTTTCAACAATATAATGAAAAGATCACACCTTCACCTCCTAGGGGGTTACAGTATTTGGCACACTTATGTGGTACTAAATTTTTCATCAAAGTTTTCAGTAGAAAGATATATTAAGTGATTTATTTCTGCAGAAACTATTTCATTAATTAGTGTTGGTGTGGGCAGAGATCAGTAACAACTTTGTACTATTGATTTGCTGTGTTCTCTTAAGCCAGAAGCCAAAGAAACCAGACTCTGTATGACAGAAAAGAGATTTATTAGCAGTTCTACCACGCCGATCATCCCATGCTCTTAAAAACCCTATAAAGTAAAGTACATCTGCTGTGTCAGCCCTGTTCTACCTAAAGTACAATGAGAGCAGGGAAAAGCAAAGCGCTTCACTAATGATTCACCATTAAGAAAGGAGTGACTTTCCTGCCAGCTTTACATGCTTACCTGAGGGGTGAAAGCAAATATTTGATTTCTTATCACGTAGAGCTTGGAGGTGCCCAACACCCCAATGTGTCGGTGTGGCCGGCCACTTAATTTCATGCTCTTGTTCCGGCCTGGAAAGAAAAGAATCTCAGCTAACATTTTCTGCATTGTTTTCCAAAATAACCACTTTAGACAGGAAAATCTATTCCACTAATACCAGTAAGGCAGAAAACAGGTAACATAGTGTGAGGCTACAAATTGGTTGGTTTTGTAGCAAGCACCAATGTAATAGCCAGAGTCCTTCAAAGGCCTGATTAAAAATTAAAATTTTGGCTTCACTGACTATGGATTTGGTCTTATAATTATAGTAATGGTTCAGCACCCAAAGCTTCCCCACTAAGAAAGACAAGAGATGTGACATTACAAAAACAAGGCCATCAACGTAACACAGAAATTGCAGCGTTTTCAATACAGGACCTTAAAAATTTGTGCCTGCAGGCTAAATCAACACACAAAGTACATCCAAATACAACGACAGACTTTCATCGGGCTTTAATAAGCTCCACTTTTCTCAGTGGAGCTTATTAGCAAATCATCCATACTACAACCTTTGCACCAGCAGCCAGGAGCTGACTTGAGTCTTTCTGACATGGAATATAACCCAAACCATGTGCCTAGAAAAATAATACTGTGAACACTCCCAAAGAAGTCACTGTTAAAAACAATGTATCAAACCATCCTACTCACATCCCCCCACTAGTGAAAGAAAGCCATTATGAATTACAATACAATAAATGTAAGCTTCAGCAAAGCCCTGCAAATGTTTCATTTTTTTATAGGACTTTGAGATGAAGAGCCAGATTCTTTCCCAAAAGCAACATATGCAGTTTCCTTTCTCTGTGTAAAAGGCATACTTTCTAAAACTTACCTGAAGGCCCCATTACTTTGAATGATTCCAAAATAAGCTCCCTGTTAGAACAGAAAAACCAAACCCTACAAACAAAAAACCACCACTACAACAAAAAAATGTTTGTTCTCCCCATGAGCAGCCTCAGCATTATCTGTAACCAAACTGCCATGGGAACATGCTCCAGACTGACAGAGAAGAAGGATACAGCTCCCCTTATCCACACAGCAAAGGAATCTACCAGTGCTGAGTCACCTCACCTCAATTTTATTTTATAACAGTATCCACAATTTTGAGTAATGAGTTGCTGGCATTCCTGAAGAAGTAAAACTAAGGTAAATTAGGAATACATGTAATAAACTTTCCACCAAGACCCAAATAATTCCAGCAAGGATTATCAAGAACCAGTTATAAAAAGACTTAACAACTAGAACCAGTCAGAGCTTTAGGGCATTTATTTAAATCAATTCAGGCTTTGAGGAAAACAGGACTTGAGGGCCACTGCTGAGGAACTGGAATGTATTTAAAATCCTGTGTTTAGAAAAGCCCTAGAGGTTTCTGGGTTTGCAAGAGACAGAGAGCTTCAGCAGCTCAACTCAGCTCAAGGCTGGAAGGAACTTTAGCAAGAACCTGACAGCCCAAAGATACTGTGCTAGCAGCTTCCCTGATTTGGAGCAGAAAACTTCCCTGATTGCCTGATAAAAATCATACTGACCAGTTTCCAGACTTAAAAGAGAAATACTCTGAATTCTCAAAGGAAAAAATATTTTACTTTTTCTTCTGTGTTTTTCCAGGCATTTTTTCAAAAACCAGCTTCTCTGTGGAAGTAGTTTCCGGGAGACAAAAGAAGAGTCAGTTCCTGTCTAACTCCAAGGACACAGGGAAACTTGTATTTTTGCCACCATTTCTAACAAGGCAATTTTTTCCCCTGTTTGAGTCCCTCATTAAGACAGAAGTTCTAAGTTGGTTAAGCTTCTTAAAAAAGTACCTTTCCTGGCAGTAGAGAGGCTTCCATGTTGAAATACTTACCCAGCATGGTGTAGAGGTTGCTGAGGATGCGAGCTGGCTGCACTCTGAGTGGATGGATATCAGCAATGCTCTGAACATTGATTCCATGGTCTTGCAAGAGATTCTTGATTTGATTAGATTCCGCCAAAACAGTTACTGAGTAACAGAAGACAAAAACACAAATAAAAACCAGTGTTCTATTCTTTTTAACTGTCTCTACTGTCACCTCTCAACAAATGCATTTAGCTAACTAAAAAGGCACAAAGAGCTTGCTTTTTTCATAATCTATGGGTTCATGGAACCAAAAGGGATTGCAAGAGGGCATCTGACAGATTTTGATTCTCTATTTCTCAGTATTTCTTGACATTCCTGTCCACTTTGGACCACAGTGGTGGTCAGAAGGGTCCTGTGAGGTCTCTACTCAAACCTCCTGCTCAAAGCAGGGTCAGACCTGCTGAGGTTAAAGCAGGTTCTTGGGGACTTAATCAGTGTCTTCTGATTTCTTTCAGGACCGCCAGTTTGGATCACACAGTCTCTTTTAGGAGAGAGTCTCTTCTGGGGTTTTCCCCCATAGAACAGGGAGAAACATGACTTGAAAATCTTTGTTATTTTAACACAGCACACTATAAAAATACAGTCAAGTCACTGAGGAGCAAGTGCTGTCACTTGTGTAGCAATAAATGTTTCAGAGGCTATAAAATGGCAGAGGTAAGGAGAAAAAGAAGTTCTCTAATCAGAAGAATTTACAATCCAGGCCTGGAACCCATTTCTTGTCCCACTCGAGGTTTTGCCCATAATAAGTGGCTTATTGGTTTGGGACTAAAAATGCAGTATTCTTTGTATTGCAAATACTTGCTAAAGAATGCTAAAAATAAGCAAGCACTTCTATTTCTATTGGAAATTATGCACTTCAGAATAATGAAATGCTACTGCTATGACACCAACAGAGGGTAAACAAGCACCAGCCCAGGTCACAGGATCATTGACAAAGGCTGCTCCTGATAAATGAGCTGGTTGCTCTTTCAGAGCAGTCTAGGTCTTGGAAAAATCTTAAAGACTGACCTACTGGTGTTTGCTCTCTACTTAATTTTCTGGTTTTGGCTGTTCTTGCACAAACTAAAGAGGCCACTCCCTGCAGCAGCCAAAACCTGGTAACTCTGGCTGCCTCACCTCTGTGTACAGGGATCCTCTTCACTCGGTGCTCTCTGGTTCCTCTGAAAAGGGGCTGCAAGAAACCTGCTTAACCTGATCCATCTCCTGTCAGTCCTGCTGCTTCTTTCTAAAAGCTGCCAAGATTTTCCTTTTCACTACAAAATTAAGGTGGCCACTCTCCAATTCCTGACAAGTCTTAAAATTGTAACAAATATGTATTTTTTAAAAAGAGTCTTAAAACTGCTCTTCCCTCTTAGAAAAAGGTAACTAGGAAAACAAACCCTTTCTCCTTCTCACAGTGTCATCAAAGCATCTATGTCCCATGCAAAAAAATCCACATTATTTTTAAAAACATCTTTCATCTCTCCTGTACACAGGGACTTTGCTACCACATGATTCAATTCACATAGAATGTTCACAAAATTCCCTCACCTTGTACCACAACATCAGGTTTAAATCCAGTGGAAAATCTCCTGTTTAAGGGATCAATTTCACCTGCAGCAAGAAACCCCTAGAACAAATGCAAAAGAAAGAAAAAAAGTAAGGAAACAAGCAGAATTTAAGCAAAAGGCTTATAGAATAAATCCTAACCAATTTTTGTATTTTTTCAGGACAGCAGGACTTGAAGCCTGGTTTATCTACTCTGCCCGCTAAGTAGTACATTCAATAAAAACAATGGCTGGAATATTTTTTGGAAAAACAAGAAAATGGTTCTGACTGATACAGTCTGCACATTCAGAATTCCTATTTCAAAGTTACAGCAACTGACATAATTTCACCAGGAAAGTGATTTTTTTTGTAGCTCCACAGAGACATCTGTGCTTCTCTTAACTCATCTGACTTTATTGTGTCTGACTTGTAGACACATCATGCTATAGAGCAAGGAATAGCCTAGTGGAGCCGAAATGGCACAAAATCCTGGCTCTGGAACAGCCAAGTCAGCCTGGGCATACTCCTCTCTTCTAACCATATATCCAGACCATCTGACAACTTACTAAGCTTGATTAGAAACAGACAACTGCATATCTATATTAAAAAAAAAAAGAGAAGTTCCTGAAAGCTCAGAGTCAGCGTTTCATGGTTCATGTACATGTTTCTACTGGAAAACACACTATCCCCTACCTGTCAACCAAACTGTACTTAAAACCCAAGCTATCTCAAACAAAATGAAATATAAGTTTATCTACCATGCAAGAAATAATTACCTCTGCTAACAGGCAGCTCAGGACATACAATGACTGGCCCCAAAGATGTGGTAACTTTCCCACTGGGACACGATCCACTGAGTGAGGATTTTCATACTCCTCATCCACCTGAAAATAAATACATACGCAAGAAAAATTACCCTAAAGTTGTGAAGAACAATCAATAACATGTAAGTACTTGCAGACATACAGTCTAACATCAACCCTTTCTAGCCTGCCTTTACTACTGACATAGAAAAGTCTTGGTTTCACTTTTAAGGCTACACATTTTCTGGGACAAGAACTATGCTTCCTTTTTGTACTTTTTCCCACCCTTCAAAGCTGGAGGATGCATGGGGACTCCGCATGCAATTATAGCTTTGGTATTTAGCTCTTCCACTTTCTTCTCACTGTGCCTTTGCTGCCTTCCCTCTGGGCTGCTCATAGGTAACTGGGTGTCTGTTTTTCCAACCCCTTCCAAGATGACACTTTAACTTCACTGATGTCTACCCAGCCTTCTGAAGCAAAGGTGCTTTCCAACATTAAGACTATTCCATCTTTCCTGTGTTAGCAAGGATGGTCAATAGAAAAATTAAGAGTAGACTTACTAATTTAGAATAACTGCCTTTGTTTTGTGGTATACAGATCTATTGAGGGAAGGGAAAAAACCCCTCCCAGATTACATTTTCAGGCAGCCATTTCATATTTTTTTATAGACAGACAAAATCGACCCTGTTTAAGTGGCATGTTTGTCAGATCATTATCATCATATCAAAATTCACAAGAAGGCTCTGGACTCTTACACGCTTGTTCCCACTAGGAAGGCAATTCAGTTTCCACCTCAGATCTGCGAGCAAGGCATCAGCTGTCGGCTGAGCAACTCAGACCAACCCAGGAGGCTCCACACCCTTAGTGAGTGAGGGCTGAGAAGTCTGGAGTGGGAGAAGAAGTTGGCAGGGGGGATACAAAGGCAAATAGCATGGAAGAGCACATAAGCTCATGTGAATTGCTTTGTCACAATGGGAGAATGACATAAACAGTAACAGCAAAGGTGGGGGAAAAGAAAATACCCAAACAAACCAAACAAAAATCCCAGCCCAAACCCTAATCCATTTGAAACCTGTCTCCCATACATGCTCTGGAAAAGGGCAGCACAATCAATCAATCAACTACACAGGCAGGACAGTCTATGCTTTATTTCTTCTTTGAGCTTCAGTTCCTAAGTCAGTATCAATACTTCTTAAATATATGTCTTGCTCTAAGGATGTAAAATTTTAGACCTGCCGTAATATTTCCACAGACATTCAAATTTCAAGTAAAAAATTTGACCATTTGGAAGCTAAAGTTTACCAGTTCTCAGCAGGAGCTGTGAGAAGTCTCTTACTTTTTAAAATAATGTGGAATAGTCTTTTTTAATTGTTGATTTAGATTCACCAGAAACACAAAAACTGTAAGACTGATATTCCTCTTGCTCTCTCTCCTTTACATACTGAAGTGGATACTGCATTTTCACAATACCTTTTCTGAAGGGACTGCATACAATTCAGGCATTAGCACTAATCCATTCTTCTCTCTAATAAGTATTCCTTCCAGAGCCTCTCTGTACTCTTGCACCTGGAATTATTTTTAAGAGAGTGAGAATTCACATTACAGTCAGCAAAACTGAAACAATAAAGTTAAAGTACTTTTGAATAGTACTCTTCTGCTGAAAGTTCATACATTTTAAAAAATAAAAAAAGGGTGGAGGAATCATGACTTGCTGATGGAAGAACAGTGTTCAAATTATCAGAGACTGTTCCAGCATCTCAGTGTTACCAGAAACATGAACACTTGTCTTCAATCTGTAACACATTGCTGCAGTACAAAACTTCCAGTATACTCCTATTGAGAAGTCACTGGAACAGATCCTACATGGAATTTTCAATGGATGACAGTGCAGTGACACAGACATCAGACTGCCAGTATCTGTCAGAATGTAAGGTGTATAAATGGTTAGCTGTATGCCATGCACATTTGTCTGTAGCTTACTGAATTCTGCTTTGCAGGATTGGGAAATCAGTTTCTCTTAACTGATTCGATCAAAATTTTGTCACAAGGAAAGCTTCAAATAGATTTAAACGTTTAAAAGTATCTAAGTTCACTGAAAAGCAAATCCTCTTCTTCTTGTGTTATGAGACAACATACTAAGAACAGGAATAGCAGATTGCTAAGAACATGTAATACATTTTCTTTTTATCAGATTCCTTAGTTTGTTCCATTTATTAACTATCCATTCCAAGTTTTTACTTAAAGGGGAGATTTTCAAGCACTACCAGCACTTGCCTCAGAAATCCTATTTCTGCTATTCCTGAGTAGAGTGGATCACTCAAAGGAAGGTACCCACAAGTTCATGTTATAGTACACTGACATTGTCAGTATCCTGTCCCTCTCTTTTTGAGTCCTCAGGGTGCTTACTTTTCTGGCAAAACCATTTGTTTGCAGCAGTAACTGGGGATTAGGCACTGACCTGAGTGTCTCAGTGACTCATTCAGCTATGTTTAAACAGTGGAAACTGGGAGCAATTGCCCTGACCATGCTCTAGAACAGTCAGTCTGCACACCGTAAAAGCAGCCAGGTACATACTGTCCCAGATAATCCAACTAAGGTCTAGAGACTGCTTCATGAAGTGGTATTTAATTGGCAGGACTGAAGTTTCAGTAAACTTTCTGATTTTCCCCCTCACTAAATAATCCCATTTCTCTCTTCATCAGACTACTTTTAGTGTGTTCAGGGAAACATTTTATTTGTCCAGTGTCAGTAAGAATTTCACTTGATTTACAACATCTGATACAGAAAGAGGGCTCTTCGGTCTGAAATCCTCTGAATTGTTTCTGACGGGACATTTCGATTTTTTAAGGAGTTTAGCAATCTCCTATCCCTCTGCATACTAGGCAATTTTAAATCACATATATTTTTTATTTCTTTCAAGCTACCAATCTGCAGAAGTTCTGGTATGAATGCATTTAGTCCTGACTACTTGCTGCTCTTTAACTCACCAATACTCCCCAGGTGCCACCATAACCTTTGGAGGGCTACAATCAATTTAGTTCCACTGTCCACTGGATGTCTGGCACAGTAATGGCATGAAGTAACTTAGGGAATTAGTGAAAATGAAATTGCTCCACATAAGCCAACCCCAAATCTCTCTAAATGTACAAAAAGACTGAAAGTGCTACGAATGTTGTTTTCAGCAGCCAAGCCAGGGAGGCTGGGGAAAAAGAAACTTGTCTCATCCTGAAGTAATTGTAAAAGAGGCATCAAGGTTGGTGATAAGACAAAGCCAGGCAAATAAACCCTGTTCAGCCCAGTTTTACCACCCCAGCTAACAGAGCCACTCCAGCTGGTAAGGGGAAGGCAACCAGGCCCCAGTGTGCACAACCCTTCTGCCTCTACCATGTCATGAACTCCCCAGGAAGGTGAAAATGGCTGAAGACTATTTCACTCTGCTAATGGGGTATCCAAATGATACCCAAAACAAACAAGGAACAAAGTTACAAAATAGTGTGGGTAAATGGTTTTGCAATTTGAAAGCAGTTTCTTCTTTCCTCACCTGGATTTTGTCCTCATTAAATATTCCATCAATTAGGAAGTATGTCCAGAATACTGGCCACTCACATTCAATATTCTCAAAGAGCTTGAGCTCAGCAGGATCATAGTGCAGCCTGCTTGGATCCTAAAAAATTCAACCACACTTGTTTAGTCACAGTGCTAAATTAGTCACTTATATTCCAATCATAATCATAGTCTATTTTATACAAATTAAAACATAGAAACCAATAAATCCACCAGGAATAGTTTCCATGCAGTCTCTTGACTTCTTCGACACATTCACTCTCAAACTCATTTAATGGTTCTCTAGACAAGCTGATCCTTCCTGGTCTCAGAATCTAAGTGTCTCCCAAATGATCTTGGTCTGCCTCAGTTTAAAGATATTTTGGGATGTTTCAGAGACACCACTTCATCTTAGACACCATAAGCATATCAAAGGGTTAATTTCTTACAGAATTATGAATTAAGTTCTGTCCTTAATAACTGGTTTTCAAACCCTTAGCCACCCTCAAATATGTGTCCTTTTCAGGGTGGATACCTGGATTACCTCCAAATCCACTAAGATGTCTTAGCAGTGGTGGAGAACTTCACCCCTTCACGTAAATAAAACAAAATTTATCTATAAGGAAGAGAGAAAATTCTTCCCGTGTGCCTACTGAAAATATACATCATAAATATACATCAGAAGTACCTCTCTGGGTGTCTTGTAACCATCTCGGAGAAAGCGACAGCAGCCATAGCGGCCCTGTAAAAACAGACAACATTACCAAAAATTTCACATACACTTTTCCCTCACAGACTAACATCAGCAAAAAAGTATGTGCTGAGTTTTAAAGGTCACTCAGGGATTTTCCTCCCTCTCTTCCTCATGCATAGATGAACCAAGTCTGGCAACCCTTGTTTAAATAGGATTTTTGATTTATAAAGAGGTTCTGCTTCTCTCTTTGGAAAAAAAAACCAAAGTAAATCCTTACCTGCAATTTGGATATGATTTCACTCTTGGTTACATTAACAAGGTTTACATCCTCCACTGCAAAAGCTGGGTAAGAAATAATAGAGAGAAGGCCAGCATCTATCTCCTTTGAAGTGGACGCCCTTGGCAGCATGGAGTACAGAATAGACTGAGCAAAACAAGAACAGGAGAGAGGGATGTAAAACAATTTGCCTACTTCAAAAAACTATGTCAAGTGCAAATGAGACTACACTATTTGCAAGCTGACAGAGAACTCTGTGCAGTTATTTTTAACTGAGTTAGAATGAGAATGCTTCACACTACTCAGTTTCACATATCAACTAGAAAAAGGGTGAGCAGCATAGCCTGAAGCCATCCTTATTACGTTACATCCTTGGCTTAGTTAATCAACATTTCATTTAAAAGCAAAAGGGAGAGGGTGTTAGGTTTTCCCCTCGTAATTTTTACCTGACAGTGTTCTACTTCATCAGGAAGAACATGAATCACTGATTTGTGTCCTCCATGAGCTCCAAAAAGATCTAGTTCATCAATTGCTTCCAAAGCAGCCTTCAAAGAAAACCAAACCACAACCCAAAATCATTAAACACCTTTTAAGCCAAGTATACACCCTAGCACCTGTGCTTAACCTCTGAAAGAAATTACATAAGACAGAAGTTTGCTTCACAGACTTTTTTTTTTATCTTTGAAGGGAAGCTTGGCAATATTTTTAAAAAAGTAACTATGGTTTTATTTTCTGGTTATTTCTGATGTGCTCATGCTCCTTCCTACAATTTAAAGCCAATGCAAAAAAATCAGGAGCTGGGTCTCCACTGAGACATCATTTAAATAATGACGTACTTAATAAAAAGTGCTTCTCCTGTCCTATATTCCAAAATAAGCCTCCTATATCAGTGTGGGGCCAAGACCAGCAGTTTCTCCCTCTTGCAGTGCACACAAGAGCTAACAAATCCTGCTGAAAGGCAAATATACCTTTGACCTTAATGATGTTTGTCCTCTGTCTGTCCCCCAGATACCATGTAATAAGGTAGCTGTCAATTACACATTTACATTTATGGCCTTCTAAGCTTCATTTAGTATCTCTGTGACCTTGTGCTATGAGGGAAACAGAAATATCCACTTTTTTTTAAGTATATCTTCATTTATTTTTCTCTCTAAAATACTTGTAGAAAATTTCTTAAACTGATATTCTGCTGTGTTTTAGAATTTATATCTGACTTTATCTTACAATGAGAACATCACATATGACACTGAGGCTGGAGAACTGAGGAGGGAAAGAAAACCAGAGGCCTGCCTCTTTATGAGATTGCATCTTACTGAATCTGTCAGATTCATGGTTCAATTAACCTGGTACCCTTCTTGCAATCCCTGGAACAACTGTGCTGAGGTCCTTCAATGAGAGCCATTATCACAAAGATTTTGCACTAAAGAATACTCACTCATATCTAAACAAAAATTCTTATACAATCAGCTAGTTATTGCCAAGAAGACATACAAAGGAAGCTATCAGGTTTGTCAGAGCCCTTAAGCATAACACAGCAGCCATGAAGGAGGTGTGAGGAAGACATTCTCACTTTGGCCATCCCTACGGAGCTCGCATTCAGTTCAGGGATTCCTTGGTTTGTCTTATCACCACGTTCCCAAATTCCATAATCCTGCAACAACACCACAAGAAAAACACATCAGGAAAAAGGCATGATTATATGCAAAAGGAATGTTTCCCCACCTTGTCCCACAACAAATCCACACTGCTACATGAAATTAGTTTATTATTTGTTTTCAAAAAAAAGAAAAAAGAAAAGGGGCTCCAAGTCTCCAAAGAGACCCTACTCATGTTTGAAAAGCAGCACATAAAAATATACCCCAGCAGGATCAGGTGCCTTCACAGAACACACAAAGCCCTTTATCCCTCCCCCAGTGCATGTTTCTCCCCATGCCCCTTCAACTTGGTTTGCTAACAACCTGCCCTTTTTAGAAAGGCCCACAAGACTTTTAATTAGACATCAGGAAATATTATTAATTATCAATAAAAGCCACTGTTATTATGATAGAACAAGTATACCTCACCCACGCAGCAGTAAATCCTCCACAGCCCTCTCAACATCTCCAAAGATGCTGCTCACAATGTAAAGTACTGACAGGCTGATACCTTTCCATGGAAAAAACAAGTCCCTATTTTACTTCTCCAGCAAGAAATAATTTTCCACCCACACTTGAGCAGTGTTCAGATGATTTACATATAAATAACTACTTACAGCAACTTTGTAGGCAGCTTCTATGTAAAAAACAAGATTCTGGATAAAGGTAACTTCATCGAGAGTGAAGATAATACGTAGCCCTGATCAAAAGAAGGGAAGAGAATAATTATACTGTATCAGAACTGCAATAGTTACTCTTCAGTGAGTTTCATGTTTTTGTTTGTTTGCTACCAGCTCCTGCCCACTGAAATCAAAGGAAAAACTCAAACTAATTTCCAAAGGTCAAGCAGCAAGCCTCAATACTTGCTGCTGACAAAATACTTCAAACCCCACCAATATCCACTGTTTCAAAGACCAATCAAAAACCACCTCTGTGAGGGTGACACTCAGACCATGGGTCTAAAGCAGAGACATCTGAGCCAGCTCTGGCTCTCCAGAGCAGTGCATGCCAATTCCTGCAGCTCCCCAGCCCTCTAGCTGCTTAGTGCTCTACCTAGGAACCTTCAGGATGAACAGGTGCCTGTTCTGCAGGGCTCCACTGCAAGGGGCTCCAAGGACAGGAAAACATGTAAGGAAACAAATCCTTATCCTCACAGGAGGAGTATGATTAAAAAGAACACAAGATAAAATAGCACCACTGAGACAAGAAACACTGATGGCACAAGTGGCACCTGACTTGATGTTGCCACACTCTGAAGAAATGTGGCTGTCCAGTAGGATGCCCTATGAAGTCTGTAAACATGAGACTTCTCTGACATAACTCTAAATATCTCATGTATTTGATGCCAATAAACATCAAGGGAATAGACACTGCCAGTTACTATAAACATGAAATTCCAAGTAAGTCATATCTCTTTTCCAGAGAAATATTACTTGCTTCTGAGCAATAATTATGTGAAGATCTTTGAAGCTAGTTACTACTTTTCTTTCCTTTTTAAAGAAAAGTTGGAATAGAAAAGGCTGCAACAAAAGGCAAAAATATCTTCTGCTTACCTGATGCAGTCATCTGTGCCAAGAAGAGCAGATAAAGGGAAGTTGCATCCACTTGCAGATGCCCCCACTGGTCGTCCCCAACCACCGTGGCACAAGTTGCAGAGTTATACTTGGCATGGAGGCAGTCTTTGGTACTCTGAGTGCGTTTGAACTTCTCTACCTTATCTACCTAAAAAACATCACAAATCTCAAATCTGAAACATTTTGGAAGAAATTCTCCAAACTATTTCAAAATTAACAACTTTTCTTAGGTGAGGAGAAACTTGAGGTCTTAATTCCTGTTACCTCACTTCAGTGTGTTTTGATTAACCAGAGGGTTAAACACAATTCTGACTTTAGACTCCAGTTAAATCCACATCTCTACAGGAAAGAATAAGATTAAATTACCTCGTTGAGTTCAGATCTAAACTACAGGCATGCATCTTGGTGAAAATCAGTTTTCAAAGGCAAAACTCTGCTTTGCTACAAGTACAATCTCAAAACATTACTTGGACAAGAAGTGGAAGTAAGGTCAGAGTTTTGCTCAAGAGTTTTAAGAACATTCCCCACACTATCATCTGCACACACGCAAAAAACCTCACTCCACAGAAGACACAAGAACCACACACTTCAACGAAGTGCTTTGTAAATACAACATCTACTAATTCAACTCGATTCTATGGCATTACCTGTCTCATCATGCACTGCAGGAGTCCCCGCATCAGCTTCACAACATTCTGCAGGAACGAAACAAACCAGTGACACTTTCAGCCTCATCAGCTCTTACAAACAACATTCAAAATGGCAAAGCTCACACCCTCTGCTAATGTCCTGCCAAAGGTAAAAAAAAAAGCATATTTGCTATTTTTTTTTTAAATAACTAATCAGATTTTATTCCTTCATCCCTGTGTAGAAGAAGAAATATTTTCCCAAATGTCCTCTCTAAAGAGTGGAACAGCTCTCTGCGGTCCTTCTATCCAGCTAAAGGAAGTAAGGAATGCTATGTCTTATAATAATACCAATACTAATCTTTTGAGTGACAGATCTGGGGAACACTGGTGGGTGACTTCAAGACATTGACACGACTGCAAGACCTGTAGAGCTTCTTCCACTCTTTATACAGTACAACAAAAAGCAAGTGATTACTCGAGAAATGGCCTTAAGTGTGAATGTAGAGAAGTGCAAGATTGTGCCTTAAACAAACAAATCAATCCCATCTTTTTACTCCCAAAATATAGCCTCAAAATATGATCATGCAAACTGAGTCAAGGTTATTCTGTCACCAGGATCTCCCTGGTTTGAGCAGGACATACCAGCAAAAAATTTACCCAGTGACTCCAAAACAACAGCAGGACACCAACAGTCCCTCACTTCCCATTTAACCCACCTCTGGCTACACTCTCATTTCTGATACTCACCCAGCTGCAGATTTTAGCATTTAACTGTGTGAGTTATGTCCCCTTCCAATTCTCCAGCACAGATCTTATCAGTTTGGAGATCGTTATCTTCTCTGCTTTGATCAAACATGCCTACACACCATGTACAACCTCTGTGCACATTCTAAGGGCTACTACTTTAAATGGCATGTTTCTCTTTACAGGGAAGAATGGTCTAGCAGATAATTTGCTGCAAGATCCAAGCAGCCTAGGCCTGATTTTCTGCTCCATAATACACCTCATGAGGGACCTCAAGGTCTAATCAGAGAGAGGCTTGTAAATCTGGGCACAAAACCTCTCAGAAGCCTAATCTTCAACAATCAGCCAACTGATGGAAGTTTGACTTATACAGATTTTTGTTTCATTTGTAGTTTAATTCAGATGTTAGCCTCTCTGCCATCCAGTTCCTCAAATCCTCCTTGCCAGAAGGTTGCCAAAGATACTGCACACCACACACTGCACGGATGTTGCTGTCTTTGGAACAAGACGTACTCCAAGCTGGAAAAACCCTGTCAGATACCCGGGACAGCAGCAGCGCGAATGCACTCTCCAGAAACACTACTGTAAGAAAACCCAAACAGTGGAACTGGTTTATGCTGAGCCTTGACGCACCTGCTCGAGCTCATAGGCTTTGGCTTTATCCTCATCCCGGTCCGCATTCTTCCGATACGCCATTCCCAGCCCCCACACGGCCAGGATGCTGTAGATGTTGTCCCGTACCCAGGCATCCTTATGGTCTGTCCCAGCTGAAAGCAGCCCCGTCACTGGGTTCTAACCATGGCAGAAGGAATAAAGAACAAACATTACCACCTCGAGTCCCACCTGTTAAGAAGCATCACTTCTTCCTGTATTAACGGGTAACAAACTAAAGATGATTTCACACTAAGTGCACATTGTGGCTGCTCATGATTTCACAACAGAAGTGAGATTCCATCCTTCTTTCCCAAATTCACACAAGTGAAATGCAAAATTTATTTGAACACTTCAGATTGTAAAGTTTAGAGCATCCAGCTGGAAATCTCCATCCACACAGGATTAGTAGCTAAGTCACTGAGTGAAATTCAGAATAGATCAAGGAAATGGAAATTTAAATTTTACATATTTATGAGGAAAAGAGGGTACTGAGTTAATGCTAGAAACTGAGTATGGGCTATATGTTTCTCTATGTAACTGGTCTGTGGCATAATCTTGAGAAAGTTAAAAAACCACTAGTTATCTTCTAGGAGATTAAAAAAGTTATTTCTGTATGCCTGCCCACTGGATTTATGACAGCTAAATTAATGCAAAAATCTTTTTATATACTCCTTTGGAAAATGCACAGGAAAAAAATTCTGAAGGTGTTGAAAAGCAGCACTGTCTGAAAAGCAGTACAATGAGTAGTCTCCTGCATCCCAAATACTCCATTAAATTTTTCATTGCATCATTAATTCCTATCACTTCACTACCCTTAATTTTTTTAGACCATCTTTCTTGGCTGTACATTCTTGACTAAAAAATGAGGCAAAGAGGCAAAAGGTCAATAGAACTTTCAATCAAATCAAGCCTTTATAGAAAATTTCAGTGAATGAAGACCAGTTGCTGGGGCTGGTGTGACAAGGGGCAAAGACTACAGTAGTAAAGATAAGTAAAATTTAAAAGGATACATCCACCAATTTTTCATTTCTCCCACACACTGGTTCACTCAACTCATTATTTTTAAGAAAGCTGGTTTGATGGGGAGGGGCTTTAGTTACAGTTTCCTGGGCTTTGTGTGTGACCACTGAGCACCACAGGGGTGACAGCCTGACAGACAGGCACAGTTGGCCCTATTGCTGTGGTTTAATACAGCAACTCTTAGTGGCTCACTCAGAGTAGAAATGAAGTTCTGCTGCAACAACCCCACCTCAGCAAGGTCTTCACAAACCAAATAACAGCTGAAGGACCACCTCCTCATCTGTTTGATGAGGAATGTAGCACATATGAATGCAAACAGCTTAAAAAACTTCTTTTTGATCTTGAAAAGTCAAACAAGGAGTAACAGAAGTCCCAGTTCAGTACTGTGCCCACTTGACAAAACCCAGGGTCTCAAAAGGCAGACTGCATACTCCCAACATTTGTAGAGGACACTTTGTATCCCTCCCTCCTATGCAGGACAACAAATATCTATTCACCTGCAGTCCTGGCTTGATAAAGATCACTCTGCTGTCTGAGAAATGATCATTTTGGTTTATTTTTCCCTACTCTCCATGCTGGGCTGGCTCCCAGCTGAAAAATAAAAATCTCTCTGAGTACCAAAATGGAAATCCCACAGAAATGGCCTATCCAAGACTTTAAAAGCCTATTTAGCTCCCAGGGAGGGACTTGCCTACCTCAAGAGGCTGTATTAAACACCTCCAAGGGCAGCTATCACTATTTCAGCACCTTTGATTCCTCTAAAAGTTGGTCCCAGCTTTTGGGACGCACCGGGGCTGGCTCTCATGGACTGACAACATGTTAATGTCTTTCCCCATGCACATTCAGAATGTTAGGAGAACAACATAATATACTAATTAATATTTTCAGTGGTTTTGGTTTAGCTCTTTTAGAAGTGTTTACTCTTAAAAACTACAATTACTTTCTTCTGTTACCTGCTGACATCATATGAAAACTCCAACCCTTACAAGGTGCTTAAGAACCCAGAGAAGCACTGAGTGCACTTAATCCCACTAATGTCAGAGATTTTCGCTTAAATAGTACTTTACAGCATTACATCTATGCAGTGATGGCTAGTTAGACTAGCAGATCTCATCCTGCAAATCACACTGCACATAAGATCCACGGAGCAAAGAATTTTATCAGCACCATGGGCTGCCAGCTGAGAGCACTGCAACAGAAAGCTGATGGCTGGACTAAGATTTTAAACTGTTGTATCATGCCCAATCCTATTTTTAAATCTATTTGTCCATCTGGAGACAACCCCCCCTCCCAACAACCCAAATCACAAAACATACCAGTTCCTACAGGGCAGCAGGTGCTAATAAGAACTTCAGCAGTACAGGCACAAAAGCAGCGGAGATCTAACTGGAGCAGAAAAGCAAGTAAGCCCACATTTAGCATCTTGTTGAAAAGTGGAAATTAAACAGATTGTCTTATTGATCTGTCAGATGAAAACTGAGGTAAGCTCTAGCAAATCTTGCAGATTTGCTTGTGGAGCCGGATGTAACATGATGTGAATCTTGGGGATGGCCCCACGC
The DNA here is from genome assembly GCF_017639235.1 of Corvus kubaryi. Lineage (NCBI taxonomy): Eukaryota > Metazoa > Chordata > Aves > Passeriformes > Corvidae > Corvus > Corvus kubaryi. Next base: position 12,440,266 of record NW_024580667.1, on the reverse strand, counting down.
AGGGCCAGGAGTTGGATTTGATGATCCTTGTGGGTCCCTTCCAACTCAGCATATTCTGTGATTCTGTAATACAGTTGGGGTTACTCATAAAGGTATGAGCTTTCCTTATCAGGTCCATTTTCTTTTCACTTACAGTACTCTAGCAATATTTAAAATGTACACAGATGTTAAGTTTTATTATTTCCTAATCTTAAGATTCGCATTTTTTTCTTATCTCATTCAATTTAACAGGTGTAATAAGCAGCTGAGAACATCCCTCTGTCCCCAGTCCCTGAGGGTATATGCAACAGCTGGAAGACCCCACACAGACAGGAGCCAATAGTCTGGTCTCAGCCTCCTTTTACAACCTTTAACAGGATCATAACTATCCCTGGGCATGCTGCAGGGACTGACCAGCACAATTCATCATCTGCAACACAGGAAAAAGTTTGCTACTGACCTGATCCTACAAGGTGCCACACAGAGAAAACTGTCAACCCTGGTGCGAGGTCTGGACCTGTTGTCTGAACACATCTGTCTGGTAGCACAGATATCATCCATTAAAAATTGCCTCTAAAATCATATTGATCTAGAGTGATTGGAATGAAAGCAAGATCAATTACTGCTACTGAGAAGCCTGGCTCCTGGAGTATTAAACACCTGATGAAAGGCCAATGTTCCGTGCACACTCCGTGTTCCCCTTGCTGCACCTCACAGAGGTGAGCATGTCACTGCCCTCCCTCAGAGCACTGCAGCTGATGTGCCAAGGCTGCATTCCAGCAGCTGTGGATGTGAGGTGCAGGGTCACAGTCACACATCACTCCCTCTGCTGAGCAGCGGCACCTCAGAAGCATTTTAAACACCTTCTGGTTCTTCTGCCAGGCTGCTCCTGGGCAAACCCATGGCTAAAACTCACCTCCCTGTCTCCTTCCTGAGAGGCCGTAAAAAGGCACCAGCAGCAGTGAAGCAGCAGCCCAGCCCATCCAGCCACAGACTATTGTGCCCCCAAGGAAGACATGGTTGCCTGTGGTCCAAAGACAACCATCCTAACTTGCCCAACTAAGCACCGCACCTCTTCCACATTTTCAATCTATTGCAATGAAAAAACCAGAAGGAGTATAAATATACAGAAAAAACCCTAGAAATGTGCCTTGAGCATCTCTGTGGGCCCTCTTGAAATACCACTGATCCTCTGCCTCACTGCTAGCCTGTGACTTGCTTTCCACACAAAGAAGAAAACGTACTTATCTCCTTTCCCCACCTCTGAATTCTCCCAGACATTGAGCCCTTAGTGGAAAAGGCAATATACAGTCATGAACACTCATCCTAGTGTTTTAAATGGCAATTACAAAATTTTGAGTCACCAACATAAACTCCTGTATTACCATTTACTTATCCTCTTTACTATTGTTAAATATTAATAACATCAAGGCGCAGCTTTCATGGGGCATGTTTGAGCTCTGCATCTCAGAGGCTCCATGTCTCCCCTAATGGAAGCTGCTATCAGCATCCTCATAAATAAGGAAATCAAGGCAGGCACTGGAAGCCAAAGTGACTTGCCCAAGGTCATCCTGCTGACAAAAGGCAGAGATGGGAACACAATCCAAAGCATCTCCTGCACCCCAGCACAGCAAAAGTGAAAAATTAACTTCTCACCACTTCTCACACCACATATACCAGTTCTTGCATTTATGTCTACTGGTTTACAATAATTAGTACACAAACTCCAATTCACAGGTGTTTGGACCCTGTGCCCAAAAGAACTGCCAGTGACAAAAATCTTACTGACCAAAGTGCATTTAGGTCCCAGCCTCTTCTTTCACTGCTTTCCAGTTTCACTGGAACGCCCATCAACAAAACATATTTGGTAACTGATCTGTGCAAAAACCCCTGCTGCTTATCTTTATGTACCGGATTGTTTTAACCAAAGCATGACACTGCCAAACACCTTCTGAGTCCTCAGTGCCCACCTAGGTGAAGCGAGCACGCTAACAAGAGAGCACAGGCGCTGACCAAAAAACGCAAGCTGGCTTTTGCCAACCACCCCCGCTATCTTCGTTCTTTCACTGCTCGCCTGTGCAGGCAGCCCCGCCTGTCGCTCCAGAGCCTCAGCAGTGGAGAATAGTGCGGACAGTGGGAGAATAGCCTGGAATCTCTGGGACGTGCCCCGCCGCACACACGTGCGCGGGGAGCACACAGGGATCCGCACCGCGCTGTGCTGACAGGCGCGGCACAAAGTCCTGCTCGGAGCTCTTATGTCACCGGGGCGTAATGCTGCTGTTACCATGTGTGCGTATATATATATATACACACATATATATAGTGTGCACAACGGGTGGGTGTGTATCGTAGGGCCACGAACACATTGCATACACTGTATTATAATTATCTGCAAGCTCAGACTCGCTGTGTTTTCCACACGGTTTCCAAGGTGCACTGATACAAGCACCCCCGGGATCCGCACCGCCTCAGCATTCCCGGCGCTGCTCCGCAGGCGGGGGCGGGAGATGCGGACAGGCGGCCGTGCGCCGGCCGGAGGAGGGATGTTCGTGTCCCTCCTGCAGCCCCCGGCCCCGGTAGCCGCCCCACGCCCCGGCACGGCCCCGGCACGGCCCCACTGCGCCCGCTGCTCCCAGCCCTGAGCAGGCGTCCCGGGGCGGCGGCTGCTCCTCACCTGGTGGCAGAGGATGGTCCGCTGGACCAGGCGGGCGTAGCCATCCAGGCGCACCCCCGAGTTGCTGCGGCTCCTCATGGCCCCACGGCCGGCCCGACTGCCCGGCCCGGCCGCGCCCGGGGCGGCGGTACCCGGAGATGGCGGCGGCCTCTCCCCGCCCACACGGCGGAGCGGGGCGGAGCGGGGCGGGGCGGGCAGCGGCCTCCGCCCTCAGGCGCCACGGGAACACCGTGGGTGCACAAGGGTGCGCAAGGGACCGAGCAGAGGAGGGGCCACATGGCATGACAAAAGCCCGTCTGCTTTTGTAAAAAATAAAGTCGATTTTATACAACCTCTTCGTAATTTCGTAAAATAAAGCTGAGGAGGCCAGAATACTTGTTGGAAGCTTTTCTTTCCCCCAGCTTTAAAAAACCCCATCGTTTTGAGATCTGATCGAATGAAAGAAAAAAAAAGCAGCAAGACTTTACCATGTTTTCACACCCCTTGGCTTTCCCACTTAGCAAAGAAACAAGACGTGGAGATTTCCACGGGAAATGAACCTGCTACTCCCACAGACACTCCCGAGAGGCACCGAGCAAGGCAGGGTTCTGACTCGATTCGCCCTTGCCTGACTGCAGGCTGCAGCTCCCCAACGAGAGCGAGCAGGAACAAGGGATGACGGGCAAAGAGAACCCAGATCTAGAAATTTACAAACACTTAAAAAAACCACAAACCAACAAACGTGTTACATACAGTTGCAAACCCTTCACATTCCGTCTGTGCTCCTGGCAGCAGGAAGAAAAAGTGGATGCTGAAGCAGGGAGCAAATGTTGCAGAGTAGCCGAAGGTGTGGAATTCACTCAAAAGTCGGAAAGGATTTTTTTCCATTTTTTTTGTTTTTGCTTTTGGTTTTTTTTTCTCATGTGAAATTGTAGCATTAACAGAGTTACTACTGTCACTTTTCCTTGCTGTGCTTCCTTCATTGACTGCATTACTGACAGTCGTGGTTGAGAAAGCAGCTTTCAGAGACGCGTTCGTTCCCTTGGTGGCCGTCGGACAGCACCTCTGTAGGTCCTGCACAGCAGTTAAAGAGGACAGAGCTCGCAGGTTCATCATCTCCATCTGCCAGAGCCGCGCGGCGAAATCTGCACCGTGCCAAAACATGGACCAGGCTCCCTCTTTCCCTGAACTCCGCACCATCTTCCTCCTTCAGGACACTACTTTTTAGAGACACTGTACTTAGGGACCAGGTTTGCTGAGCAGGGTGGTGCCAGCTGCACAGGACAGGTTGCTGTTAATCTTTGACTAAGCTTAAAACCTCCTTACAGATCCCCCGAGTTAGCTTTGCAGCCACAAGTTAATGCACAGCATCTTACTTTGTGCTCTGGGCAGGTGTTTGCAGATTTCCCCGAGTTCTGGGTGTCGTGGCTAAACAATGCCCGGGAGACCAAGTACCAAAAAGATACTGTAACACCCAATGTAAAAACACGTTTTCAGCTCGAGTATGATAATTTTTTACTGAGCTAAAATAATATGCTGGTGTAAGTGCAAAATTTTACCACAATACGTGCGTGCTTTTAAGTGGCAAAGTCAGAAAGGACTCCCCACCCCTAGGAATATATAAAATAAAATTATTTAAAGAATCCTAACATATTTTAGTGTGAAAAAAAAAAAAAAAAGGAATACTCTGAGCAGGTCAGCGATAATGGAGTATGTGTATCCATAGGGAATTTAATTACTGAAGCCAAACTCAGCTATGCGCTTTTGCTTACAGCATTCTTGTGGGAGAGCTTCAGCAGACTTTAGGGCAGGCACTGACTGGACAGACTTAGGTCAGGGTTTTCTGTGCTAAAATCCAGATCTGCTAGAACCATGAAAGGTAAAATATGTAGCAGACAAATGCAAAAGCTGGGTCAGTTTTTTCTCCAAGAGGTTATGCACTGTAGATCCTGTAATCTGAAGAATTGTAATGCAGCCTAGTATTAACAACACATTTGTCTAAAAACCAAAGTTCCTATATTTCGTGTTGTACTTGCTGCAAATTTATTGCTTTTTTTACAGTTGAAAATATAAATATAAGAACATTAAATAAATTTACAAGAAACACCGCAAAGGCAATTAGCCAAATAGTTAAAGCATTCACAGAAATGTATTCCAGCTACTAGCATTCCAGGAAGGGCTTTACAAACATGCAGCTAAAACCCTGTGGATAAACACAACAAACACTTTAAATTCTCACCTTTAAAGCATAGTCAGAGTAATCTTAGACATGAGTGACTGAAAGAACTGAAAGAACCCATGTGTTGCCCACAGAACCACAACAGGGTTTGAGTACTGAAGAGGCTCAACTGCGAACCACAAGAGAGCCCCAGATAAGAGGCATGTAATTCATGCTTTTTGTTGAGGAGAGTGTTTCAGGGCTCCCCACCAAGACCTCTGGGAAACCAAAGCCTTTGCTCCCCTTCAGCCTGCACCTGCTTCATGCAGCCCCCTTTACAAGGCCTGGTGGTCCACAGCCCAGCACCAGTTTGTCCTAGTTTACTCTGGGAGCATCCAACCTTTGCCCAAGAATGCAAATTTAAAAAGCAGTGGCCACAGCTCCACGTGTGTGAGGAAGAAGAGGTAAAACCAGGGCATAGGCCAATTTCTGTTCAGGAGGAATCTTCACAATGTTGTATGGGCTTTCAGCTTTACACGAAGAGCCAAAATCCATTTTTTTCAGGTAAATATCACAAGGGGAATGAAATTTTCCTTCAGCAATTACTGAGCTAGCACCTCAGTGTTTGGTTTGCCAAGCAAGAGCCAAAGCACAAGCAGAAAAACTCACTAGAATAGTTCAAGAGCTGCCCCTTAAAAAACAGCCATGCAATGAAACAAACAGTTTCTCAGCTACTAAATATAGCAGCTGTCATTTATTATTTCTATTTTTTCTCCAACTCCCCCCTCCTTCCCCTGCAAACTTCTCTACTTTCATCATTGCAAATGAGAAATGGCAGTGTGTTTAATCTCACCATTCAAGATAAATACTGACCCTGGTGAAATCAATGGCAAAACCTGATGAATTTACTCAAGCCACCAACACGACTTAGTTGTATACTTAACCTACTGACTATTTTATTCAGCACTCCATTCACGGCACTCTACTTGAATTATACCCAGTTTCTATCCCTCTGTGGTGTACTAAAAGGGAGCTAAAGGTTCAAGACCAATTGTGTTTGTTATTTACAGTTCTGTATCCAGTGAATATATTCAAACCACTGTAGGTGATCCACTTACTGGACAAATTAACTTTTGTATTATTGTATGTTAAAGTTAATTAACTAATGAAAAATGCAAACTTACAATAACAGTTGCAAACAAAATATCAATTACTTTTCTATACATAGAAATATTTAAATTTATATTACAAGAAATAAATACAAAAAGTATCATTGAGATGCTTAAAGGTTGATATTTTTCTGCTTCTGTACATCACTGCAGAGTTTGCTACTAAAACATATAAAAAGTTGAAGACAGCATAGCTAACATTTTAAATGTTAACATCGTTTGTATGTATGTATAACTTTCTACATTTATACAATACTACTAAGCATTATATCCAGATAAACGTAATTGTAATGAAAAAAGTCTAAATAAAAGTTTTGTTTAAATGCAAAAAAAAAAACCTCAAAAAAACCCACTCTCTGATGAAGAATCAAAATGGAAATGTGACAGCTGTAATCTGATATCCAAGACCTTCTCAAAATAGTAAGTTCCTTTTTTTTTTTTCAATAATTGTCCTTGTCAATCCACTGCATGGCTGCCTTGAAGTTCCAGTACCATATATTTTAAATAAAACCAGTTCTTGGTCTGCTCATATTATGTAAAACTGCTAAAGTAAAACTCTACTTCACACTGTAAAACAATGTGCTGTTTAAAAGGAAATCACATTTTCTCCATAGAACTTAGGCTTCCTCTCTTTGAAGTCCTTCTGAGTGAGATTTGGCTTTCTTGGCTGCTGGTATCATCCTTGTCTTGAAATACAAGTTGTTTGCCTGAAAAGTCATGGAGACACACATCACCATTCTGTACACTGAAACAAACACCATTCTTCTCACTGGAAAGATGGCCTGTTGAAACAAAAAAAGTGCATCTCCTCTCAGAAAGGTTCAGAATCAAGCCTCCCATGCTTTTTTAGTCACTATAGAGAGTTCACACACACTCATTTTACCCCTGCAACAATTTTAAAATGTGGATTTTTTGGTAAATATTTTGTATACATTTCTTTTCCTCTGTGAAATCCTAGATTTGAGAGATGTTAATATATTCATGCACAACAGGATTTCATATTTTAAGCAATGAAGGTCACAATTCTCAAAATGTAGACTTGACTTGGAATAAGTACCACTAGACAAGATGCAAAATACTCCTCATTTTAATGTTTTGCTTTATGAAATTGAGTTTTAAAGGTATCTCAGGTATGCCAAGCAACTGAAAGAAGAAAGTGTTTGAGAAAACAAGGAATTTTTTTGCCTTTGAAAGGAATTCAACTTACAGCATTTACTTCTGAAGGACAATCAGAATACGGCCTAGGTCTAATCATGGGTCAAAACCATATTTAGACTGCAGAGCATCTTACACATTTAGGTGAATCCACAATGAACACATATAATACCACTGCTGACTGAAGCCTTTTACAAATGTTTAGTTCACCGGACAAATCTCCTGCCTTTATGTATCACATTCTAAATATTTTTAATGAGAATTTGGATTTTTTTATTCTAAGTATTTGTGTAGATGCTTCAGTTTGGATTTAAAGTTTAGTTGTTAATTTGAGCAGCCATCAAGCAGTTAAACAGGCACAAATGTAGACAGGGTAAGACAATCAGAAGAGCTTTGTTCATCAACTCAAATAAGGAAAAGGCTGAAATTACAGAAAACAACCATGCTTGCTGACAATGTGACTGTTGTTTAACCCTCTGCTTGACTACAACTGTTTTATTTTAGGAGTTTTCAAAATAGCTGTGCCCTAATGTTAGGGCAAAAGCTGAGAAGAAAATAATGCAGTTCTGTGAACAAATTCAGAAAGGTGGTTTGTATTCCTCAGTGAGGAAATCTGCAGGTTTGGCCATGTGATACCTAATGGTAGTTTTCCAAACATGCAAATCTGCAAGAGAGAAACTGAAAATAAGGAAATACTAGAATGCCATGAAAAAATGAAGTCCAGTAGGAAAGCAAAGCCACAGGCTATACAGACATCCCAAACTTACCACAGTAAGTCATTCAGTCCTGAATCTGGAATAACATTTCAGTGGAAGCAGTGAGGCCAAAACCATAAACAGTTTATAGTTCAGTATATTTATGACATGGGTCTTCATTTCTAGAGAGTTTTTGGTTTTGGAGGGCACTTTTTAAAATGAAGCCTTGCAATGTTATTTTCAAGCTCCAGCTTTGAGAGCAGAGCAATGACGTGCAGCAGATTAGAAGGTCCCATGCTAAGTGCAGCCTAATGCCTTTTGGAGGCACTAGCCCAGCTCCTCTGAGATACCACTGCCCCATGTTTGGAAGATCATACGTAAGGAATTGCCTCAGAGCTTTGCTGGGAGCTATCCAAGCATAGGTTTAGCCTCTTCTCATGGAAGTCCTAAGGACCCAGAAGAATTATTTTGTCGAACTATGCAGGCAAGGTATCATACAGGCCTCTTGATATGAATGGGGGATGTGGTATGAGGTTCACAGCATTCAAAATACACAATAAAATAGGAAATGAGGTGGATCACCTGAGCTATCCATGCTTGAGAGTGCACAGGAACAAGATTCTATCAAAGTTCTTTCAGCTGCTTTTGTCTGAGAAGCTTTTGGCACAGGACTCACAGACCCTCACACTGGAAAAGTCTGATTATGTGACTGAAGTAGGACAGAATTGGAGCACATCCAACAGAATTGGCATCACTCAATGGTTTAGACCATCAATTTAGCATCTCATTCTAAAATACCCAAAAGAAAAAACTTTTTCCAGAAAGCCACAACAGGCTCATTCACTCAGTTGCTACAACAAACAAGTTCAATAGAACATTTCTGCTATCTTTCTTTCTGTTGAGAAGAGCAGTCAAATGCTTTTGTAGCTGTGTATAAGCATTTCAAATGTTGCAGGGAGAGATGGCTTCTTTCATCAGAGCAATTAACACAGCAGGGAAAAAAGAACCCTACAAGACATGCAGGCTTTTGCGCCTGAAAATTTCTCTCTTTGAAAGGAAATCCTTCTACCTAAAAATATTGCCTTACTTTGTATTTAATGATAGTGAGAGTTATTGGATTCTGGTTCTCAATTGACCTGTTAGGTAAAAAGTATGTTAATCATTGCATTATGTGGTGTCCAAACAGGGAGATTTTACAAAGGAATGTAAAAAACACCAAAAACCAAACTCAATTTGGAAAGCTGTTCAGGGCATGTCCCAATGCCATCTCCTGAAGTGTTGTGATTTCTCTGCAACATGCGGTTAGTACACTCAAAGGAACAGTAACCTCTAACCCACATATGAATTCCATAGCTTTTACTCTGTACATCTGAGAGGTTATCAGCTGATATTATCCTGTTGATTATGTGCTGCCTTCTGACAGCATAGGCCAAGAAATGAGGACAACACAGCCTCTCCAAGCATGTTCATCAACTTCATAATAAACATTCTAGTTGATGACATGACTTCTTAGCCTCAGCTCTTGATCAGTTGGGAAAAATACCTCAGGCGCACAGGAGTAATGTCCTCTGAGTTTTGCTTGACTTAGGGTTTTATACATTACAGATTCGTAAGTTATTTTTCAGTTTGAAAAACTGATTGTCTTTACTGAGAGCTCAAGTCAGCAGCATGACGTGCCCTGCAAGAATGTGAAGAACTAGATTATGTTCACCGAAAAAAAGATCAGTTTTCAGTAAGTATAATCAGTGGTGATTCATATCTAGTTTTCTCAGCAGACAAATAAGCCACAGCAAATTGCAAGTGAAATTGAGCACAGTGCTACTTGCACCTGCATTTCAACTTCTCTGGAACAGAGCAGAGGGCAGTAGTTCAGAGGATAGTACTATGTTAGAACAAGAAGGATGGAGAATTTTGCTTCTGAAGAAATACTGTTGTGCAGTATACTTACCATTTCCATTTGCATGGACTGAATAATCATTATTCATTAGCAGTGTTGTAGAGTTAGTGGAGTTACTGTTTGATTGTAAGGAATTGGAAGAACTGGATACTCCTTGATTTACAGTCTGCTTCTTTAAACCATTTGTAGCAGTTCTACTCCAGTCTACAACAGATACATGACACCGAAAATAACACAACTCATACAAGCCCTATATAAAAATATAGTTAATAATGCAACTGAATTGATATAAAACCAAGACTTTACACACTTCTTCCAGTATTCTAGACAGAATTATACTCTCCTAAGAATTTAATGACTCTTGATGTTTAAAATTATTTAAATCTAGTTCCTTTTCTCTTGTCCCTTTTTAAAATACAAGCAGACAACTGTCACAGCTTTACAACTGCAGATCAGATCAGAAAAATAACTGAAGTGCAGTTGATCCTCTAAGCGAAAGTGTGTAAAAAGTATATAGCTTTACAAGATGACAACTACTGAGTAACAAAATAACAAAAAGTAATTAATGTGTTTTTTGGTTTAAACCATGTTTCACTTTGTTTCTGTGGAAGCCACTGGTAAAACTACTGCTGACCCAGAAGCTGGAACAAATCTTACCGTTTCTAACTGACCAAAATCTTCTGCAAAGACATGACTTTACCCTGCAGTGGAAGAGGTCAACTCTTAGCAGTTAACAGCTTAAGGCAACAGCATGTAAACATGCAAGAATTGCACCAGCTACCCCTTTAAAGAGTATCATTTTGGAGGTTTATTGTATCTTGGATAATAAACTAGAACTGCAACTGCAGCAATGTGATTATTTGCCCTCCCCTTTTTTTTTTTTTTTTGGGTAATTATTACAAAATACCAGGAACTTAACACTGAATATAAGGATTCAGAAGTTAAAAAAAAAATTACCTGAGTTTTCAGCCAGCCTGAATTTCCCACAACAAAGATATCTTCTCCACTGTTTGCGGACATTGTCTTTCGTTACACAATAGAAGATGAAAATGAAGAACCCTGCAAAGGAATAACATAGAAGACTGTTACAAAATTCACTTTTACTACTTCTTAATGAACAATGCTTTCATTTTCTTTCATTTCTTTTTAATTTCTACTAAAAAGTAATGATACCTTTCTTTGCTGAAAAAGTTTACAACTCTGAACACTGCAGCGTACTTTTTCCTCACATAGATTAGAGGAATTATACACACAAAAGAAAAAACAAAAAATACAATCAAATGCATAAAATGCATACAGTTTCCTTCTATCAAATAAGAGGGGAAAAATTCTGTTGATCTTGAAATTTACTTAATGCTTTTGGAAAAGAATTCATAATGTCAAAGAGAAGGTGTGATACCACACTGTCAGATTTCTATGAAGCTTTTTTAGCACATGGTGTGACACTCTTACATCTTTTATTAGCAGCTAACCTGTTACCACCAATGCTACAAAATTTTGAGCACTCATACAAAGAAAATAACTAATTTCTAAAATAATAATAATAAATGGTACCCCCTTTACCACAATTTCAAATATTTTCTAGAAGGGATGGTGCTCATCCATTTACAGTCTCCTTGTCTTTTTCTCATTCACTACTAACTGACACAGGGTGGCATCTAACTTTCCCTGCTTAAAAGTTCATCATAATTGTCCCCCTTTAAGGGAAAGCGGCACTCAGTCTTTGCACAATTTCCAATCTGCAGGGGGAAACAGCTGTATTAGGTTTAACATGAATAATAAATAATAGTAAATCAACACAGCAAATAGGGGAGAGGTGTATACACTGAACTGCAATTTTCATTGCTTTAGTCTCTCTGGGAAATTGTACAGTCAGTCATCTAAGTGCCATTTAAGCAGTTTGGATCTGAACTTCAGAAGTGCAATTCAGGTATATTTAGATAACTGTGGACAGCTATAATATCTTCTATTTATATAAAAGCCTTTGCAGCAACTCTGCTTTTGGATATGTCCAGTAGCACCCTGGCCTTTGCAAAACTTTATGTTTTCATATCTACTTCCCTTATGTTCTTAAGGACTATATAAGCCATGCTTAGAAGTTGGGCCACTAACTTTTAGATGTTGCAGCCTTGCCTGTCTCAATGACCCTTTGGTGAATGTCAAACCTCCCCCAGAAGCTTTAGGGGAACTGAAGAAATGATAGAATTTTCACTACATTAATTGCATTATAACATGAACACTTAGAGTAACCGAGTATTCAAAATTCATCTGTTTATTAGTGAAACACAGTCACTTCCAGGGATATCTGGTCTCCATACCCTTTTAAAACGATAATATTTATAAATATACCGTATGTATATAAATAGTACCTAGTTTTTCAGTACCTTATCATAATTGCATAAACTGCATTTTAGTATTACAGTAAATAATTAACATGTTACAGTACATACCAGAGTTAAATTTGTATTGCTGAATCAAGAAAATGGGATTTCAAAATGTTTGGTTTGTTATATTATACTTAGGAGGCTGTTACATGGAGGACAAACTTACCTTGCAAAGTGTTGAAAATGGTAAAGAGGTAAGTAAATACCTCATTTACTGTGAAGAAAGCAAACCCCCAAGTAATTCCCAACAAGAAAGTGAGGCCAGCAACACTCCTAAGGTCTTGGATGCTGGTTTTCCTTTGAGCACCGAGTTGTTTTTTCTTTTTGATACGACAGAGCTGGATCAGCACAACAATGAACATGCTGATATTGATCAGGAATATCAGGCAAAAGTATCCCACAGCAGTAATATAGAAGACAATTCGATTTTTGATCCAACAGCTAGAACAAAAGAACAGTCTGTCAACCGTTATGAGAAATAGAAATTAAGTGAAATGAACATAGACAAACTTTTTGTTTGTTGCACATGCAAACCATTTTTGCCTTTTTAGAAAAAAAGTATTTTTTTGGCCAAAGGATCCAGGCCTTCATATAGGCGATAAACCTAAAACACATGAGATATTGTAGAGTTATGCCATTTCAAAGGACTACCATTGCTTCCTTCCCTTCCCCACCTTTACTCTAAAGAAAAGAAGTTTGGAGGATCTTCTTCCATCCCCCACCCCCACGTCCCCAAAAGCACCTCCCTTTAACTCACAATTCATCAGGTCCATTTATTGAAACCTTTCCAGTGGTTATAAGTCCATAATTATCTGGTGATACTGCCAACACAATGGACACAACTACTGCTGGTAACCCTAAAAGATTATGAACAAACACATATGTAAAAATCCTAACAGAGACGGTATTATGAGGACTTGAAATTATTATATTTTTCTATGAAATCTACAACTTGTTTCTGAAATTTATCTGTTGAGTTCTGCTGACTATTAGCTGTCTGAAAAATTGCAGCATTCAAACTGCTCAGGAGCACAACTTGCAAACAAACAAGAACAGTCCTCCACAGCCAGCTCCAAAACTTTCTGAATAAACCAACAAATACCATTAGTCTTGAAACTGATTTAAAATCTCTTACAGCATGACCGATTTTCTTTCTTACATATGCTTTAAGAAACATTTAGGAGATAAAAATCAGGCCCAGAATCTCTTCATCCTCTATCCAGTTAGATCTGGTTTTGCTGATTTTTGTTAGTGTAGTGGTTTGGTCCTGCTAACCCATGACAGTTAGCAACGGTGCTATTCCAGAAAGGGAATATATATACTCATTGGCATTTATTCTCAAAATAATGGAAGCGTGCACACTCAAAATTGGTTCTATTGTACTAGCACAAGGAACACTTATTATCACTTTGCATTGCAGAAGCTTCAGTTCTGCAGCTGGGGGGACTCCATGACTCAGAAAGGTGGAACACATATAACATTTAATGATTGCCTAATTTTCATTGCTGACCTGTGTCACACTCACTGCAATACTTGATAAGAGGATTTATCTATTTAGCATACAAATGGAAAAAAAAATACATACCCCAACCAACAATGCAAAATTTAAGAATATATTTCCGTACATAGGTGTTAAAGACTTTCACAAGGGCCAGATACATGTGGAAAGCTTCCAGGCCCATCCAGGTGAAGGAAACCAAGAGGAAATAGTGAAGTAACACTGCAACTGCAATGCATAGACCTCGGGTATCATACAGTGCAATCCATGAGTCAAGGAGAAAAACTAAGTTGAGTAGAAGTAATGCAGCACACAGCTGAATAAGTATTTTGGAGGGGTAGTCTCTTCGGATTTTCCTGAAAAAAAAAAGCAAATTAGTGAGATGACATCAATTGTCTGTGGATCCCTGGCTTACTTCCTCTCTCGCAGTCCTTGGCATTCACAAAGGCCAGGAAAAAGAAAATTTTACATTTTCTTTCATATACAATGCTTTGTGTGTTGCATTTATACACGGAGAGAATAATTCACAACATATTTCCAAATTCACGGTCTGTATAAATAACGTTTTTAGAAAAGGTTACATACATACCAACAATAACTTGGAGATTAAGTGTTTAGTGCCATGGTTATTTTTTTGTTTTACATTGTATGTTGGAATTCTTGTTACATTGCTACCCAAACCCAAAATGTGACTGTTCCTTATTGCTAAACTAGATCAAGCTTTTGACTGGACATCTAAAGCCTTGATAGACACAAGTCCCAGTCTTAGAAAAATGAGAGAATAAAGAAAGAATACAAATGCTTTTAAAAATGATAAAATTCTGCACTGCTTTTTATATGTTGTATCTTAAATACATTCCTTCACACTTCTACTATGATAATCCATTATAAAATATTTCAGAGTGATACTTCTTCACGTCTTACTGCATAGAGCCTCATGATAATTCACTTGTTCGTAAGATTAACACTTCTGAAGACTGAATCAACACCTTCCTGGTGAACTGGGCAAATCTGTGCTGTTGGAGTGAGAGCTCCTCTGGACCCAGGCCCAGAGGAAAGCCAAAGCACAGGGGTTGAATTAAAACCTTTGGATAAGCTGAGATACATGAAGTCACACCAAAGTGAAACAGAAATATAGATTTTTAACTTTTAGTAGAAATATATGCAAAGTGCTTTAAACATTGAAAAGCTGCAGCAAAGAAATCTTAAACACAGTTCTTACTGCAGCAGAGTTACCTTTTCACAGAATTTCTTTACTTTAGACAAAACACAGATAGAACTATACTGTTCACATGTTTTAGATAAACAATTAGATTGTTCACATAAACAAGAAGAGCTTATAGAAACTATATACACAAATCTGGGTAATAGCTGTGTAATAATTGTGTAAGATTTATGACTATTAGAATTAGACCAGGATAAGTTAAGAAAAGAAAAACTAGAATCATGTGTCAATTTTATTGGTCAATTAACAAATATAATCCACACTTCTGTAAGTTTAGAAAAGAAGAAAAAGAAGAAGCTGTTTTTCTACTTGTTTGCCTGCTGCTGCTGCTGTTACTGCTTGGCCTTATTATGTAACCCCTTTGAACTCTGCCTTCAGAAGACTATGAGACTATGAAATAAAGAACTTCAGCAGGACAGCAGCCTCCTGCTCTTTCACCCTCATCAGCAAAGAGAGAGTATCCCATCAAAAGCTCAACGCTGTGCATTGTTTGTGGAGACAGAATCCTTAATTTTTGAAAAGGATTTCGCAATGAAGGCTATAATCAATCCCAATTGAAGACTAATGGGAGCTTAGTCGAATGGGTACTTACTCAAAGGCTATGTAGGTCACAAGAGTAACAGAAAGAAAAATTGCAGAGAGGCCACAGCCTATATATGATATAAAAGTCAGTACCAATTCTTGTGTGGGATTCAAAGGAGTCTTTCCATACAAGTCCTAAAACAGAAACAGAAGTTAATTTCAGAGAACATGTTGATTTAATGGAAAAAGATAAAAAACCACCAAAATAAACAAAAATACAACTTTTCCTCTGCACTTAAAAATAATTTTAAAAAAGGAATTCACTCTTTTCATCATGGCTCTTATAAAAAGTTAGATGAAAAACAAAAAAGCCAATCTAGTCTTGTAAAGAGCAGGGAGCTGGACTCCATGATCCTTATGGGTCCCTTCCAACTTGAGATACTATTTTAATATTCTATTACTCTAATTGTGAAAACCCATTTGATTAAAACCCTGTTTTAAATTTGATTTATCCTAAATTTTTTTTCCTAGAATATAAACAGCTGTCTAAATGTAAAAGCTGCAGCACTTGAGAATTTTTTTTTCCTCCAGTGGAAGTCATGGACTCCCATTTAACAAACAGTTTAAGCATATGACTAATTGTATGCTATTTGTACTAACACTGAAGCCAGCAGAACTGAGTATTATTTATTAGGTAGTATGTGCTTATTGAGTCCTCACTTACTTAAGACAACAGAAGGTTAAATGTGTTCTTAAATAAGGGTAAGATTGCATAATTTTTAAAATACTTACCATCAAAACTGCAAAACTTGTGAGATGGTTGCATGAACAGACTGTTTCATTTACTCTACTTTCTTTAACTATGCAACCTGCATATGACCAGCCTCCATGTCCATCTGTTAAAAAAAGCAGCTTTGTTATTCATTAAAGGCTTTACTTATATTAACATGAATTAACATAGCTAAAACACCACAGCATCTTGGGTGATCTCAAGTACTCACCATTTTTATTGAAGTCCCAGAAAACACATCTAACCGTTGAATTATCCTGTTTAGGAGTAAAAAGAATAAAAAATCTTACTAAACTGTGAGTTTAGGATTGAATGATTTCTGAATTATCTACAAAATGCTGTCAAGAATAAACACTGTATACAGCAAATCTGCCTGATCTACGTGAATGCAAAATTAATTTAGGTGCATAAAATGGATTAATATTGCAAACTGCATGTAAAAATATGCTGAACAAATTTGAAGTCACCATACAGGAGCTAGCTCTTGTGCTTATGCAAAGATTCTGCTCCTGGTAGAACCTTTTGAATGCTCTTTCATTGTCTTCCCACACTATACAACTTCTTGGGATTTCTCATCCTTCTGGACTTCATAACTTTTGAAGTCACGACCACACAGAAAAGGGAAAACCTTTTCATTTACAAATATTTGATCACTTCCTACTATCATGATGTTAAACATTTGCATATTGATTTCCCCACACACATACAAATGCCATAAATACCAGCAGTAATACACATTGTTATTGTTATAAATACTGATACTTCTACAGTTATATCTCAAAACTCATTATTATGTCAAAACAAGTAAAGATGTCACTAAGCCAGCTCCTGAAAAAAGCTTCAGGTGCATTAGTGGAATCCCTACATTTTTTAGTTTGTAGTAATTTAGGATTTTAAACTCTGTTAAGATATAGAAGACTTTAATCCTTGATGCTCCTTTCAGAAAGAGATGGTGTATAAGAGTCCTAATACGTCTAGATGACACAATCCTGTGCCATTTTCTTAGGGAAAATTTCAGTTTCCCTTATTTTCTGGCCATGTGGCACCCGCAAATGTCATGACTGAAACATCTTCTCTAACAAACCACACTGTCAGTCTTCCATCTAAGAGTTTTTATTCTTTGTAGAATAAAACAAAAGTGTAAGTAAGAAAGATAAAAACTGGATGCATACGTGATAGAGCAAAATTACCTTATCTTATTTGAGAACTAAAATGTATACCAGTGGTAAATAAGCAAAAAAGAGTGATTTTTAATGTCCAGATGAAGATGAAATGCCCACACTAGTAAAGCAGAACAAACTCACTGGTATTCTTAGTACAGTGTTTCCACTACAACAGCTTCAGTAGAGGCAACAAAACTGTACTTTAAGTCTGCCAAAATGTAAATCATACCTGATTAGGCTTGATATTCTGCAAAATGACAGTAACATTTGCCTTTAAGTTGCTAATGCTGAGGTTAGCAACACTTGATGATACTACACTGCTGATTAAAGATGCATTCTTCAAGGACAGATCCTGGAATGACAAAAAATGTGCCAGATTTTAAAATCTTAAAGGAAACAATAGTAGAGTACAGCATCCACAAGCTCATTTACTATGTGGAGTAAGCACTGGACAAAAATAATTACTTTTTAAGTCAGAAGTTTTAAAACATGTTTTGTGGGGAAAAAAGATATTTTGCTCTAAGCTTGAGTTTAAAAGCCTTATGAACAGTGGGCCAAAAAAATACCTGAAACACAGTGGTCTTTTTAAAGAAGTTGAATATAATTCTAGAAGCCAAGTCCAACTCTTCAGTGGGCAAATTTGCCAGCAATGATGAAGGAAGTGTAATTGATCCAAGAGTATTTAAATTCTGAATTGCCTGAACTCCTAGAGAGATCTGAAAAATAAACACCAGGATTACGCTTCGTTTCAGTCTCCAAATAAATAAATTATGACTTACTTTCAGTTTAAAACTTCAAAATAAACATCTCTTTAATCACTGTCACAAACTCACTGCTGCTTTCATTCCTCTCCTGCTCCAATGCATAAATAGCATTGACAGGACTGAAAAGGATGCATCCCATTTCAGGTCTGCCTACCATTGAAAATAATCTGCCTTTAAGCATTTGCCTACACGGACATGACACACCACTGTGTGTTTTGCATTGATTTGGAAAAGGTGAAGAGCAACAACCCCGGTAGGTTTATGTAACTGTGTAGGGAGATCAACATTTCACAGCATGAAAGCCTGCTAAGGCCAAGAATTTTTATACCCTGCAGGAAGTATGTCAGAATTCAGAAAAAGTGTAAATAGCCATTATTTGTCAATACATTTTTAAGTTCAGTAGGTTATGTTTATGTGTAGATAAGAACATAAGCCCTAACTTTTTGATCATCTGGCAAAAATTAAAAATAAACTGGATAAGCTACAATTCAGATAACTCAAGAACTTAGTGAACTAATATTGTACAGAAAGGGATCTGAACTTTCACCCATTTTATGTGCTGTGCTTACAGGCCAGGGTGCTTTGTTTAGTACAAAATCTCTCAACATTCTTGTCGCACATTAGTCCTTTACACACAAATATCATCACCTCAGTGTTCCTGGGAGATGTGAAACCTTAGTAGTACTGCAGAAAGAAATTATCTGAGTATTCAAAGAATGGCTGTAATAAGAGTAACAGTGTGAACTCCCCAAAGTGCCCTAACAACTTGGTTTAACTCTTCTGTTTAGAACAGCACACTCCAAATGTTTTTCACCATGCATCCCCTAAAAGTTTTTGAGCATGAACCCCAATATATACTCATCCAGAAGTTACATATATGTATTACTGTGCTAATATATTACTTAAGTTATAAAAATTGTTAAAGGAGATAAAAAATTATTTTTGGAAATGTATTTTTTATTTATTGATCATATAAATAACATTTTCCCACACTGCAATGGACTGTTGTGTGCACACCCTGAGTACTCAAACCCCACTTTGGAGATCACCGGTGTAGACAGACCCCAAAGAAATCCTGAATCAATTCCACAAAAGCACTCCTGTTGCTCTAGTTTGAAGTAGATGATACTTATTGAAAATTTTCAGTGTTTCATTGCCAGTGCCATGCAATAAAAAATCATTCCTTAGCAAATACCTGTATGTCAGCACTACCACCTCCTAGTCACCTCACATTCATGCACTATATATTGCTAAGAAATAGAAAATAACTCAAATGTTAAACATTTACATCATTTTCAGTAACACAGAAAAGTTTCAGTACTACTTATGTCTCACAATACATTAAGCTATTTTCTTCTCTGAGGAGGCAGAATATCCCAAAAATTTGTCCAAAACTTTCCATCTCTCCTTGATTAAGCCTCCTAGGCTGGTATTGTCCAAATTATTATTTTCTCTGTCAGGAGGGAGGTTTTGAATGAGGTAAAGGGGATCCAACCAAACTTTCTAAGCACTTCTTTCTTGGTGAGATGCCATCAGTGACAAACATCTGAGCATCATTATCCAAGCAACATACATGGTAGTTCTTTCCTGGAACCCTCTGCAATTATTTCTTTCAAACAGATGAAGCCATCTGGCAACATTCCTTGACAAATTTCAGCACTGTCATGGTGGCTGAACAAATGACTCATAATTCAGGGGATTTGAGGCAAAGTTATTCTGCCAAGCACTTTGTCCATTCTGGTGTTCTAGCTGTAACCTCTCCAACAGCTTATTAGTTCTGCCAGTTTCTGCTAAGTCAGCTGCTGTTTTACACCTACTTACACAGTTGAAAATTAAAGGAAAAACTATGGAGGGCTTAAAAAAAAGTCTGAAAATAACACGAACTAAATATCCTGAAACTGACATAAACAAATAACAAACTCATGTTCATATAAATATAAGACCATAAACACTTTAAAAAAAATATTTGAAAATTTGTAAGTATTGTAAGCATTTTGTAACCTGGAGATCAGCTGAGTCCTGGACAGCAAAAGACATTTGATTGGAGCGGATTCTGTTGGTTTTGACAACTGCCAGAGCCAAGGAAGGGGAGACAAATTCAGCAGATGATGTCGATAAGTTCAGTTTTAAGCCAATATAGTCCACCAGTTTTATAATTCTGTCAAATAAAAAGTATACTTAGTATTACCAAGCACATACATCCAAAATTCTGAGGCAAGTTACGGTTATGGAACAATAATCCAAGTGTAGTGTAAAATGCTCACTTATTATGGTGTCAACACAAAAAAACCCCAACGTTTTCCATGGCATTATATTATAGTACGGCTGGTAACATTAGAATGCTTGTCCTTCCATTTTGAATAACTACATTAAAGAACAAGAAAAATTCTTCTGGATTATGAAAAAGCGAAACTTGCTGAAGACATTTTATCAAGACATCCTGTAATCTATTGCCAAAATGACCTACCTGTTAGAAATTCGCAGTGGTAATGGCTGAGAAGCAGTGAGGATACCGCTCACCTCACTAACCATCCTTTCTACATCTTTTGGCTCTACTTTTCCAGCTGCTAAATCATTTTCTATTTTGGACACAATTTGCTCAGCTGTGGCAATACTAATGGTAGTGTGTTCGGAAGTTGTATTTGTAGTAGCTGAGAGAGTTTTTCCTGTGACAAACAAAAAGTTAAACATTCTGTTCAACAAATGAAGTAAGCTTGGAAAAGCAGAAAAATTAAACACTTCTCTTGATCAAAAAACCATATAACTACTTGTAAGGTTTCTCAACGAGTTATATAATTCCTCCCTATCAGCTACTTTGCAGTGAGCAGTAATTTAAATCTCATGAAAACATAAGGCAAGGTTTCAAATTGCCAACATTAATTTCACATTTTATTGATTTCAAAGTTCCTCACATCAGACCATTAATATATTAAATAACCTATTATTTTGAATTTTTAGCCACTGAATTTCTGAGAGTGTCAGAAATTTGAAAAGAAGCTTATAAAGATGTGTACAATCTTCATAAGAAAATACATAGCCAGTAACAATATTTCCCATCAGTAATAATATTTTAAGGACGATCCAACATTATTTTGCGGTATTTTAAATATTAGAATAGTTTAAAAAAAAAAAATCTGCCTTTCTCTCTGACTTATTTTTTTTCTGTCCAAAAAGCATTTGTTCTATTGGGAACTTAGCACAGTACCTCCCTATGACAGTTATAAACCAGTGTGTAGGGTGAGGTATTACCACAGCCAAAGGCATCAGAATGTATTTTACAATACATGCACATCAAATGAGAGTTGTCTCAGGGTTTTCACATAGAACAGAATCACAGAATCATTTAGATTGGAAAAGACCTCCAAGATCATTGAGTCCAGCCTTTGACTGAACATCACCTTGTGAACTAGACCAGAGCACTGAGTGCCATGTCCAGTTGTTTCTTGAACATCCCCAGAGATGGGGACTCCACCACACCCCTGGGCAGCCCATTCCAATGTTTAACAACCCTTTCAGTGAAGAAATTCTTCCTGAATTCTTCCTGATGTCCAACCTGAACCTCCCCTGGGCACTCCTATCCTGTCACTGGTTGCCTGGGAGAAGAGGCCGACCCTCACCTGGCTACAATCTCCTTTCAGGGAGTTGTACAGAGTGATAAGGTCATCCCTGAGTCTCCTCTTCTCCAGACCCTTCCCCAGTTCCATTGCCCTTCTCTGGATACACTCCAGCACCTCAATGTCTTTCTTGTAGTGAGGGGTCCAGAAATGGACATGGGATTGGAGGTGCGGCATCACCAGTGCCCAGTACAGAGGGACAATCGCTGTCCTGATCCTGCTGGCCACACTATTGCTAATCCAGGCTAGGTGCCACTGGCCTTCTTGGCCACCTGGGCACCGCTGGCTCATGTTCAGCCACTGTCAGCCAGAACTACCAGGTCCTTTTCCTTCGGGCAGCTTTCCAGACACTATTCCCCAAGCCTGGACTGCTTCCCAGGGTTTCTGTGACCCACGTGCAGGACCCTGCACTTGGCCTCGTTGAGCCTCTCATACAACTGGCCTTGGCTCATCGATCCAGCCTGTCCAGATCCCTCTGTAGAGTCTTCTTACCCTTCAGCAGATCAACACCCCCACCCAAAGGAATTCACAATAATTGCAAGGTCACCTCTCATATATATAATGTTGTTGAATGAAGTTTCAAAGCAAATCCAGAATATGGCATTCAAAACAAAGAATTATTTATTTGTCATATTTACCTGGGGTCCCACGGCCATCAGCAGTAGAATGAGGACGAGAAGCTGAGACAGAATGGTTGACAGGACTAACAGTAGGGGTCAAAGATATTGTGAAAGGAGTAAGGGGAACAATAGGTACTGTACTAACATTTTTGCTACCAGATATAAGTTGGGTTGTAGCAGGAGGAATTTGTGCAACAGATTTGGTTATAGCCTCAAAGTGGCGATTTATAATTGGAAGTTTGTGGGGCTCAGAAGAAGAAAGTGCAGAATGTTTAGTGAAACCTACAGAAGGAGAAAGTATTGTAAAAGTTTTGTTAAGGTGTACAGCATCAGATTTAATTGAGAAGGCAGCATTAGTGACAGATTCTGTTGCAGCTGTGGGAACAGTGATGGATTTACTGGAAGTTATGGAAGAAACAGTTGGCATGGTAGGTGGAGTAGGAGATTCAGAAGAGGAACGTGTAGTGGTAACACTGGTGGAAGACATAGAAGTTTCAGAGAAAGGGTTTGTAAGGGGAGGTGTGGAGAGAGTTCCAGAAAAATAAATTTCTGTGAATGGTGGGATCAGTGGTCTAACTGTGGGGCTTTGTTTAGCAGAAAGTATAGTGGGGGGAATAAAAGAATTAGATTTGAGGAAAGTCTTTTTAGGGAGAGAAAGAGAATGAGGGGAAGGAACCCATATGGAATGAGGTGGCACTTGTATAGTACTGTAAAAGAAAAAAAGGTTAAAAAAATCCATGTTAAATTTAGCATTGTTTCTACTTTAAAGAAAATGAATTATAATAGAGGAATACATATGAATTATATGGACATAATACTAATAATGTGTATTTTAAAACCAATCAGATTGGATGTTTCATGCTCTAATATTTAGAGGGTTCTTACATTCTATTTTGCTGTAGTTGTTAACTAGCAAGTCCATAAATAAATACTGCTACTGTCTTTGCTGCCTGTTCTGAAGGTGAGCTGCTGTTGAACACAAAAGCTAGATGCATCAGGGAAAAAAGTGAAAAAACCAAAGGGATAAGAAGGGAGGGAAGGGAAAAAGGGAGGAAACAGAAGTGACCTACACTGGAAAATGCTGGTCAGCTTTTTCTTGTGGAGTCCTTTCTGCCTATTACACTAAAGCATGGAAGCTTACTCTAGCAAAGTATTAGAAAATTTAGGAAATTAGCAAGTCAAATTTTGTATTTATACTTACTACATCTGTAATTCTTCAGCAGTCAAGGAACAATACTTCAGTGATGAACAGCAGCATTGATCTGAGATGACAAAGAACCATTATCCTTAAGCATAACAACTGCTAACATCATTAAGTAGAATATTTAACCATGTGTATTAGGTCTTCAAACAACATAATTTATTTTGAAGTTTGTTATGAAATTAGTTTTGCAAAACAAAAGAACTCTTGACCAGTCAGAATATTGTCATACCCCTAGATTTTTGTTCAATGCCTGACAAGTTCAGAGTTCTCTTTTTTTTTTAATTTTAAACAAACCAAAAAGCAACACTTTTGAAACAGAGACAAATGGTATGAGCCACTACTCCATCCTGTCACAACATCACTAAGAAAATTTGGCTACTTAACAATCCTTTCAATTCAGATTGTCATTTCAGCAAGACATGTTCTCAGCTTATTTTACACCTAATCCTTTCAAAGTGTGCTCTATTAAACCCAGTATTTTATACCAAAATATTTTTGTAAGTTATTTCTATCACACACACCCCCAAAAATCAGAAGGCTGCATTTTTATGTATTTATATTGCTCAAAACAGAAAATATTTTGATCTAAAAGTAAGTAACTACCTTGTCTTTTTAGCTACTTGAAGACCACATGTAAAGACATTAAATTGTGATGAGATTGTGTTTAAAGCACAACTTACCAAGTTGGCTTATTTTTGCTTTGTCTGTTAAACTGCTTATATTCTTTCTCTCAGCCAGCTTCATTATGAAATTGCAGTGTGTACTATAATAAGAAGAAAAAAGCTTAAGGCTCAAGAAACAGAGCTGCCTCCTCTTTACAACACATGAAACGAACATCAAATGCTAAGTGAAAGCACACTAGCGCAAATGCTAAGTGTGAAAGCACATTTTTCCTAGGCTCTGTCAGATTTGGGCATATTTTTAATGCACATAAACCCCTATTCCAGGCTAATTAGAAGCATAATACATCAGTTTGTGGCACTTGTCCCTTACCTCTACTATGGTGATTCTTAAATGGGGTCCTCCCTAATCAATGTTGGCCATTAAAGAGTTGATAATTTTGTAAAGATAATAATGTAATCTCCACTGCTAGTGTAAATATGCCAGTGTTTATGAAACTTCCACCACCTGGGGAAGACAGCATTCTTTCTTGACTTTAGAGAGAAATTCAGTGACTCATTCAACCATGTAACTCCACCTTTACGACTACAGTTCGACAACTTGAAGCCCTGCCCAAACTAGTGAAGCTCCAGTAAAAATTTTTCATGTTCAGAAAATGCAAACACAGAGATGAATGAAAAGGCTTCCTTCCAGCACATAATAATGAAAAGATTACCCTAGCAACTGCCAGTACATGACATGAGGGTGTGATCTGAATACTTTCTGTCTCTATTATTTGAGTGTTTTGGACTTTTCTTTCACCCTAATCTAGGAAGATGAAGTCCAGATTCAAGTATTTGGGGAAATAAAGTTTCACATTTTGTTTTAGAATACAGTGTTTCCAAGCTGATAATTTTGAAGGACAATTTAATGATGAGTAGCAATTAAACTGAGAGATTTTATTTTTGTTTCAGGGCTTCCAGGATCACCTCTCCGTAACGGCTTTGCCATTCTGATAACCCATGGTTTCCAGACTCTGAACTGGTTATTTCCTCAGGCTTCCCTACCCCAAGGATGGTTGGTTGCTCAAGCTGAAGAACAGCAACTTGGGAAGTCTCAAGCAAATCCCTCATAAAGATTGCACTACATTCACAAGTTCTGTAATTCTGGTGCTCCCAGTTATGTGACTCAGCTAATAGCAAGATGCAGAAGAAATATGACAGGAAAGCCTGTGCTTCAGCAGAAGACTGATGAGAAGTACATCAAATACATTTGGGTTAAATGAAACCAACAAACTCTAAACGGTTTTTTCAACATCACGAATGCCAGGAGAATAATGAAATCAGAATTTGTTAACCTATATATATATTTCTCCAGCCTGTTTCTTGAACTCCTGAACTTCCTAGAAAGTTTGTCTTTTTCTTCTGTTACAGAGCCATGCATACTTTACAGATCACAAGACAATATATGAGCTTTTAAATATTTGATCTTTAAAAATTTAGAAACAAACCTCTGGTTTTCTGCACTGCATTCCATAACAGAGGACTGTAATGACAAACAAAAATAGAAAAAAATTGGTTTATAAGGAGAAATCAGGAATGATGCGTTTTCATAAGTAAGTTGAAAAAAAGTTTTCCAAACAGTAACAACAATTGGCAATCTTACCTCACTTACTGCTCGCAAGGTTTTGTTGAACTCTGAAATGCTTTAAAATGAAAGGTTACTGTTAGGGAGGATTTTTAGTTATGTTTCTAAAAACAATTACAACAATTTAATAAAAGAAACCAATTACAGACAAAAAAAAATTTCCAGTTAATCAGTGATTTTTTTGAAGTCAGGCCAGTTCTAATACTGTAAAACCACATTTCAAAGCATTAAACATTTGAAGAGCTGACTTTTATTAGTCACTACACAAACTAAATTTAAGCCTCTGTCATCACATTTGAACATCAACCCACTGTAAATGTTATTTAAAAGAACAAAAGATAAATCTTAATGCTGCATTTTGACAAGCGTTACTTAGAATAGAATTCTAAATTTATATTCAAAGCCACAGAAATAGAACAAGTAAAAAAAAAGCATTTCTTCCACAAACAAGATTTGTCCTGAAAAATCACATCTTTGTGATTTTCAGGACAAGTTTGGGAAATATTCACTCATTCAAACCTCTTCTTATAAAGACAGGGAAAGAAAAAACTCACCAAAATAAAGTCATAGCTATGACTTCAAGAATGTTTATTGGAGAACATGCAGCTAGGAAAGTTCTCTTCTTAATTTCCTACCAGATAGACTGGAATCCTTAAATTATAACAAACAAACATTTGGTGTACCATTTTTTAAAAGAAACTCCAGTGGTACATAAACTAACTAAGAGTATTCTAAAAAATATTAACCTTATGTTAAGGAGCAAGAACGTACAACTTGTGAAATTTTTAATGTGCAGGAACAACACAAAATCTGCTCAACACACGGAAGGTCTCACTTCATCTTTTTCAAATATAACAAAGATGTCAATCCTTATTCAGAATTACTTACCTCAGTTCTTGTGGGGCATGTGCTGGAATTTCAATTAATTTTCTGACTTGAGTGTGGGTGGTTATGTTATTAATCTGTTAGAAAAAAGATCCCACGGCTAAGTACAGCCAGTAATTTTTAGTCTTAAAAGAAAATTGTTCATTTCACACATTTTAATAGGCTGAAATTACAAAGATAAGAAGCACATTTTCTCATGAATACCCTGCAACAAATATTTACCATGACATTGTTGTCACAACTTATGGAAGGAACTGTTGATCTAGTATAGACCAAATCCCAAAATCTGATTTGTGAAAGATAGGGGCAAGAGGACAGTGAACTCACCATGTCGTATGTTGGAAAAAGAGGAATTTGGCTTAGTTTGCAACAAAGACAGCTTAGACCAGACACTGAATGAATTTTTTAACTCTAAGTGCAACAACGAGACACGCTCCATAACAGACGTAAGTAACAGATGAGAGAATACTGCCAGTGAGAAGTCAAGAATTGCACGAAAGACATGGCAGAACTGAGCTAAATAAGTATGATCTAGCATTAGTGTCTGGGGATGCACTGAGGTTTATCTAAGGGCCCTTTCTATATATGCATTCTTATGCTCTTCTGGTTGCCAGCATTACAGGTTATTTTTACATTTCGTGCAAGCAGCAAGTGCCATGAGGCAAAACATCATCTAACATATGTGGTATTGACTTCCCCTAAGAAATACTCTTCTAAAAAGCAAGAGTTTCAAGACATGGAAACCAGTTTTCCCAGAAGCTGTAGGCATAACGTTACCACGCTAGGACAGTTTCAGTAGGCATTATCACCAGTGAAACACAACATAATGTTGAGGTGGGGCATATCCCCGCCCAAACTCAATGCTCCATGTGCAGCTGTGCAGTAGCTCTCCATGCATATGTTGTTGACTACTCTCATGCTTTCAGGGACTGGCATGTGAAATCTCAGACTGAGGACTGACAAGGATGTGTAGGATAAAGATACAAGGTCCTTTTTTCCTTCCCTCAGTTTCCATCTGTAACAATTAAGCATTGTTGTCCTCATAGTATTATCTTGATACTGAATCATCTATATGGTCCTTGCTGTGCATGACACTGTCCTCTCAAAACTCTCTTCTGTTGTAAAAATGGACACACTCATGTCAGATAACCCTATTGCAAAATTAATAACTCAGTAACCACAAGCCAAAGAACATAGAATGATCATGCAAAAGCATAATTGACAATAAACACAAAAAAATAGAACTATTTATGAGAGTCTCAACATGAATTATTCCAGGATATAATCCAACTTTAATTATGCCCAAATAGTTGCCATCTAATGATGCTCATCTTCTAAAGGCAAGTGCCTGAATTAAACTCCAAAGGAAGATCCCGTGTGCCTAAAGGTAAATTCTTGAGATTACCCAGAGCTTCCCCCTCCTTTCAGTGGCCATGCAGAGAATACAGGTCCTTACTGTAGGAAGTTAACTTAGCTGGAATTTTAAAATCTAGCTGCAAAGCAGCTTTTAAAACAGAGCTGTTGCATCCACTGCAAACAGTATCTTGTACTGCAAACACAGTAAGAATCATGTTATGGTATCAGTATTTTAAGTGTAGACAAAAAAACTCATTTCAACCTTCCTCACAATAAAGTTTTAAAAGAAAGAATACTTACTATTTCTACATTTAGTGATGCATTATTTTCTTCACTTGCCCGAAGCTTTACCTTGCCCACATAGAACACTAAAAGCAAAAGTAAAAAAAGTTAGGAAAATCAATGCTAAAACACAGGATGCAAAATTTTTTGAGAATTGAAGATTTTACTGTCTTGTGTTTTGATACGAGGGAAATAAGAATACTTTCACTAGCTTATCTAGTGTGCAATTGTTCTTCCATCTTATCACCTATTTCAACAAACAAACTCGCCCAATAGCTCCATTATTTTCTATATATTTAATTTTGATGGCTGTCCCTAAATTCCTTCTAGTTAATCTATTCCCAAAACAGAAAAACTGCACTGTGTGTTACTATTAATAGAACTCCATAGCATACTTGTTTCTTGGGGTTTTTTTGTAATTGTTATCTGCAATTGTGTGCCTTTGATGAGAAACCAAAGATCAAAAGTACAATAGTCTCAACACTACTTAACCTTCCCCCGTTTAATATTTTTAGAATTCATATAAAATCTCTCTAAATTTAAAAGGAAATTTATTACAGACCTAGCTTTTACATGGCAACTAAATGTTGCTTCATTACTCAGAGTATAAAATAGTTGGACAAGATTTTTATAAAAAAAATGGGAAAAGAAAACCACTAACCTGAATAATTACAGGTACGTGTTACGTTGCATACAATGGTTTCTCCTGCTATAGATTTTTCGGGAAAAAAACCAAACAACCACTGAGTAAAAAAGTTAAACATAAATCCAATATTAACACATGTATTTACAATCATTCCAGTGTTTGAAATGTAAATGTCTTTATCTTGTGGAAGTATTTGACATACTGTCTAGGCTTCACCTCTTTACAGCTCTTACCATGACATTTTCCAAGACTTAGTATTCAGAAGTATTCATGCTGCCTTTGATTAATAATTTTGAATAATTTTCTGCAACAGTTTTGACAGAAGACTTACATGCAAGTGGTCTTCATTTTTTTTCTTTTTAAAAAATTTAAATAGAAATTAGCATATAATTAATAAGCTCTTCAAATATCACAGAATTCAACCACTAGGCAGCACATTATCTGCTTCTGAGGATCCTACTATGGCTCCATATGATAGCATGAAGCTAAAACTGCTCTACCTGATGGAATTCAAACTATGATGACAGCAACCATGTACACTCATCTAGTAGAGCATGCCTTCATTTAGTTACAGCAAGCTTTTGGCTGCTCCATATTTGCTATATTTTTAATACTACCTACACTGCTGAGAAATAACACTGATACTAAATTAGGGTACTGTAAACAGATGGCTCTGTTGTATAATATAAAAATAAAGCATATTTGCATCCAAGACAAAACTCCTACACTTGTTCATTAAAACAAAGTGGCAGCATGACTTTCCTTACTTAAGCAGATGGATTGGCCCCCATTAATGGAAAAAAACTAAATCCTATTTTTTCTGCTGTTATCATTAGTTAGTACCAAATGAGAAGGGAATTTTTTTTTCCACTTTCTCTGTGGTACAAACATGTGACTGTAAAAGTTTGATGCTTCATCAATTTTATCACCATCAATAAATAAGCCATCAGAAGGTACAGACTGTAAGCTGGTGGTAATATTCAAATTATTAGAAAAAAACCCAGTTTTTCAGACAGCAGTTTAGAGTAAAATAAAGTTGATGGTTGGACTTGATGATCTTAGAGGTCTTTTGCAAATTTTATGATTCTGTGATCCTAAAAACTTAAAACTTGATGTTTTGTGTTTGAAGCACAAAAACATATCAGTGGTGATAGATGAAACCTACCTGGTGTTACGGTGGAGTAATAATCAGTGCTTGTAAGTGCTTCTGTTAAAAAAAATAAAAAGAAAGTCTAAAGTTTTCACTTTTTAACTTCAAAAAACTATAAAACACTGTAGCAGAGGGGGGTCCCGTGAGCAGGGGAATCCAGCCAGAGTCACGATACGAACACCGATACGATTTGAGCATCGTGCTCCAGTTTTATTATTCTGTTACACCAAGTTATACTTTTTCCCCAAGTTCACACCCCTTTCCCATGAGAAAGCCTCTAAGCAGCGGGGGAGCTGACCAGTGTGTACCTTTTCCCAAGGCTGTTCAAGGCTGCTGGCTGGCAGGTAACTAGCAAGCCTATCTTCAGCCTGAGGCCCTGTCAGGGGTACTTCTGCAACAGCCCTGGGATGCCCAAGCCCTCCTGGGGTATCCTATATTCCACAAGGAATCCCTCTACACAACACACGTCACAAAAATTATTTCTATTTCAGACTCTGTGTTTCCAGGAAAAGTGTAAATACATGACAATTTACAAGAAAATGAAGTTACTTTCAGTGTGGGAAATGCAAAACCAGCAACTGGAGTAAGATCCATCCAATGTTTATATCCCCATCTGAGCCAGCAACTCCTGGCTCCCTACTGTTCAGAGGAGAAAGGGGTGCTTTTACAGTGGTTCCCATTTATCCTATTCTACATGAGCAATCCAGTGTAAGATCAATCTTGTTCTACAAATGTGTTTTTCAATTAACAACGAAGAATAGCAGGATGTCCAGCTCCTATACAGGCATGGAGGAACCTGTACTGATGTGGAATAAACCTACTCCTTTTTTCAAATGGCAAAATCAGGAAAGGAAGGGGTAGCAAGTTCTTCTGATTGAGTCTTCCCTGATACAACCTGGCAACTCTTTGCAAGAACATGTATCATGTAAGTGTCATGTATTTAAGGAACGGGGTGTACATTTTAGTTCAGTTAAATAACTTAAATAGTTATCGGAAAGCATAGAAAACATTTCATATAGATATACAAAACCCCCTATATACGTGCTAAAAAATACATCTGCCCTGTTTGAGTTTTGGTAAGCAATACAATATTTTGAATGAAAAAGAAAGGTTTACAGGTCAGTTAAGTGCACCTCGGAGCCCTAACCATACAGACTTAAAATACAGACTGCAGATAAATACAAATTTTAAGATCATGTATGAAAATAATTTGGAATAAACGAACCCCAATTACTAAAAAACCCAACAAAAAAGCAACAAACACAAATGCAACAAACATCTCCCTTGAAACCTTGCTCTCTTCATGCAAATTCTCACCTGTACTTTGTGTAGTTTCCTCTGAAGACATATCTGAAATAGAAAAATTCATAACAGTAAAACCTATAAAAATAAAACATAAAAAATCCTAAAAGTCTAAATCCAACAAAATCTAAATAAGAGAAACAGTAAGAACATCTTGCCTGAAGAATTAATTGGATATGTGATAAAAGTAACAATAGAGAATTCTAGGGAAAAAAAGATAAAAGTAAAAATTGTATTAATAAAGTATCCTACCTCTATGAATTTTTGAGAAAAAAGATCAAGCCTGCAAAATGCTGAACATAAACTGAATATTATTTACCTAAATTTCATTTTAAGAACAACTTCAAAGCTTGTTAAGAGTGTTCACGTTATTCAATACTAATAATTGAAATAATGTTCACATTATTTCAAAAATCTGAGTATCTTAATACAACCAGCTCGGAATCAAACGTCCTCCTTTTACTGGTTTCATTCTTTCAGAAGATGCAGATAAATTTTGCATATCCAATTGCAATAACTGCTTAACCTCAAGGACCTTTTCCTGCAGGAACTCACAGCATTCATAAGCAGACATGACACACTGGGTTTGGCAAACTGTCTCTCCAAAAAAGCTATTTTTGTCAGTAAACATATATAAATAAAATAGAGTAATGATGCAAAGTTCTTTTCAGCAAAATTAAGACAATAGACAAATATCTGTGCTTAGTAAGAATATTTTAGGTGTCAACACAAGAATAGAAAGTGGTTAGAAGACCACTTTATATCACTTCAATATGACAACTTAGTAACTTTTTTTAAGTGGGCCAGAGCAGATTCACAACAGAAGAAGAATTTTCCAAGGCAACTAACAAGCAGCCAAAATATGAGCAATCAGAGTGAAAAGTAATGCTGGTTTCATCTTCTTGGCCTTGTATATACTACACAAATACTGAATGTGATGCAGTTGTTAAAGATGAACCATTCCCAAAGAATGACTACATCTGCAAAACAACAAGATCTTGTGTGTCTTTTATCCAGAACACTCTATGTCAGTATACATTAAGCAAGAAAGCAACTGGCTTTCACACAGCTTATTTTGGTGTGTCTCATTCTGAATTTTTTAAAAATGCTTTCATAGATGATGCTTATCATCTCCAGTTCCAGAAGTTTTTAGAGCCTTGTGTGTATGCACGCATGTGTGTAGTGTAATCTACTGCATGAAATAACATCTGCCAGGGTGGGAGGAGATGCAAAGGAGCTCTCACTACAGTTTTCCTCCTCTGCCATCTCAGCAAACTCTTCACTGTTCAGATAACTCAACAAAAGGCTCCTGATCAAGCAACTTGCACCTAACTTCACCCCCAAGTACCACAGCCACAAGCCATGAGTGATCCTATAAGGTAAGGTATTTCATTACAATGTAGAGTGAAACAATTAATTTTAAATGAAAACATTTTAGTGTTGGAACTCTGTTACATTACAACGTTCCTGCATTACCACAGATAAAAGCAGATTTACATAAAAGGAAATAAAAAACATTGCAGAAATCAGTAAAGTCCTGACTTTCTTACCAGAAACTGTTGTTGCAGCTGATTCTTCTGAATCTGTAAATTCTGTTTCAGGTTAAAAAAACAAACAAACAAACCCATTATGAAGTTCTAGACACATACACGATCATCCTCAGCAGGCTTTTCTTATATTATCAGAAGTTCACTGCATTCACCAGAAGAGGGCAACACCTGCTCTTTCAGAACAACACTTCCAGGTTGCCAAAAAAGGCAGATATAGCAACCTCTGGTTAAAAAAAAAAAAAATTACAATTTTTATGCACTCAAATA
The DNA here is from genome assembly GCF_017639235.1 of Corvus kubaryi. Taxonomy (NCBI): domain Eukaryota; kingdom Metazoa; phylum Chordata; class Aves; order Passeriformes; family Corvidae; genus Corvus; species Corvus kubaryi. Next base: position 12,407,091 of record NW_024580667.1, on the reverse strand, counting down.
GAATTCAGTGCAAGAAATTTTTTTTTCGAGAAATTCTGGACAGTTTGAACAGTATAATGCTAAGAAACCAAAAATTATTGACCCAAGATATGTGCCACACTAGCCTGAAAGCTACATGCTTATCCTGAGCGCCTTGCTAATTGTGGGAATGGGAATCAAGCATACACAAGATGGCTCTAGCTGGGTATGAAGAGCTCTTCTCAGACTTTTTGCAATAACAGTGATACTTGCCACTTAAAATTTATCCCATTCGTATGTATTTTCTTTTCTATCCTGCAAAAAGCAGCGATAAAAAAACCCCTAATTCATTTCAAGTTTGAACCTCTGATTTCAACAGGAACCAGCCAACTGTTTATAAAGCAACCACTAGGTATTAGATTTTTGATATTGTTACAGTCAGTATTTTGATCAAAAATAATTTAGGAAATTTGATATCTCATTCACATAGCAACTTTAAAGTTGGCCCTTTCAGTCACTGAGTGGTTTTTGATACTGTCAGAGACATATCAAGTTACAGGTCACAGTTATCATAGAAACAAAATCTAAAGAACAGCTGGATGCAAACATGAAGCACTATTCAAAAAATATACTTAAGTTATTTCAACACCTCTCAAAGGTCAAAAGTCATCCTATAATGTTGCTTACAATACACTAATTATACTGTAAGGCCTTTTCTACTGCTGCAGAAGACTTAAATCAGATATACCAAAAGTCCCTGAAGAAAACTAGATTTTTTAAATTAAAAATCGTAGACAAGGAGTTTCTGAAATGCTAATCACTAATTAATTCCTTGCTCTAGTAAGACTATTTTGCTTGCCTTACTGAAAACTAGCAATAGCTTCTTTCCAAAGGATAAATACAATTTCTGTAATGAAGGGAGAATCAGAATCATCTGAGAGACTTTATTTTCATTTTCTCTGGAAAACTACTGATGCTATTTGCACCACAAAATTAGCTAATAAGCCACAAGGATGATACAGAAAATTAATTTGCAAATGTTTGCACATGCTTAACTATCTCCATGAATTACAAAGTAACAGCAGCGGCCATCTTCCTACACACTTTCTAAAATAGAAGAACAATGGGGCAAAATCCCACAGAACCCCAACATACCTGTAACTTGTTTTTTGCCACGCAGCATAGCAGTAGTTTCAACTGCAAAATAAGATCATCTTTTAGGAGCAGAAGATTTAAATATATTTGTACACATGCATACACACACACACACTTTTTTAAACACAACTATTTTAGATGTGGTACTCACCTCACTTCAAAATAGTTTGCACAACTACTTTGCATCCATTAAGAAATATTTGTCAAGACTTTTTGAAAGCTGAAAGTTGAACTCTTTTGAGTTCCGTTTTCCACTCAGATTATCTTTTTATACTTATGGAAGATACAAATTAGGCCATGAGCTTTCCCACTTCTCTTCCATTGCCAGTGTCTTCAGAAACCTATTCAGCACATTTGCTTGAGTGAAGATGAAGCAGACTAAAATAGCAACAACTAAAAATGTAACATGTATATATGCACATCATGATGTGCATGCACATCATGTAGACACACATCCAAGAGCCGCACCACCAAAAAACATCTAAACAATGAAAGATCAGGCTGCCAGAAATGAAGCAGCTCAGGTGGACCTGGGCTGGGATGAAAAGGTGAGCTATTTCCAGCTCAATGGACCCATGAAACATGTCTGCAGGGAGAGATGCAAGACACAGATGGGCTTTTGATCAAGGGGTGGATCTGACAATTGAAGCCATCACACTCATGAAAGTGAAATGTGACATCATCAAGTCAGCCAAGTGACTAAAGCCTCCCTGGAAAAGAAGATGGTGTCTGGACTATCAATGAGGAGGCCCAGCAGATCCATTAAATCACACTACTGCAGCAAACCTGCCACCAAGGCAAGTGCTATGTGCTTCCTGTGGCGGACAAAAAGCAGCAGATGACTCCAGATGTTGCCTGCACCCTGTCACCACTCAAAACACCACCCCGGGCCTCTAAAAACAAGTGGCAACACAGCATCACCTATACTTAAGACACTGTTACCTACTTCAGCATCTTGAATAGGTGAGACCCTGTCTGTTGGGCAAAGAGGAAGAAAAGCTCTTCTCAAGTCACTGAACCTGGTGGGTCACTAGGCACAGTCATGATTCAAGCCCACAGGGTAGCAGAAGAAGAGAGATTCTCTCTGAATTGCTGGAGTTGGTGGGACAGTTTCTCCACAGGTAATGCCTTGATACCTGGCCAGTCCATCACTGCCATGGCACACTGGTGGATACTGAACTGTGCCACAAAGCCCATGTACAATGGACATCACCCAGATTCTTGGGGACCTCGTTGTTGTCTAGGTTGCTGTAGACTACCCCCACCCCTGCTAATGCCCTCAGATACTGGACACCTTCCTTCTTCCATCAGTGGTGGTCCACTTGCACCTGTAGTCTACCTGACCATCCTCAGACTCTGAATCCAGTCATCCAAGCTCCAGTCTCTGTGGGACCTCCAGTAACCAATCACTTGGAGACAACACACAGGAAAGTGTTCTGAGGGAACAAATTCCTGGGTAGCAAGGTATGTGGGAGAACTTGGGCAGCTGCCTAGAGCAGTATTCACCTCTGATGGCATGGGAGTTTACACCCAAACAGGCAAGGAATCCTGGTGAACCGGCACACCACTGGAAGGATGTCTTGCTTACACCGAAGACAGAGACTTTTGGTCTTGTGTTGGGTCCTGGCATACGCCCACCAGGCCTGTGTCCCATGCCCTGGAAGGGGCAAGAGGACCTCTGGATGTAAGGACAAACAAATGGATGCTGCAGCTAAATCAGAGACACAACCCTAACCATAACAGTCAAGGGGAAACTATGGAAGTGGAGGTTGACACAGTTAGGGAAGGAAGAAGAAGATCCTCTTGAGGTGATGTAGGAAGACAACTCAGAAGAGGTAGCCTGTTCTGCAGCAGGACAGCCACAAGAACAGGTGAGGGAAATGACAGAAATCAAAAAAGAGACAGAAATTATCCAGTCCCTACTCCTGAGCAAGGTGTGAGATGCACACAGATGACAGCTGCCAGCCAGGTAAGCAGATTGCTGCCTGGCTACCCCAATGCTGGGATACTGAGACCAATGATCTGAAGTCAGAGACAACATGAGAGCTTGACAAGATGAAAAATGTCAGTTCATTTTTGTTGAATATCATACACTGCATGAAGCTAAAAGCAGAAACTCTGAAATATGGCAGGATGAATACATGGGAATTGGATTCATTGCACTACAATTTTTTAGGAGTTTTCCATGCAAGTGTAAGTTTTAGTTAATTTGCATCCTGAGTAGAAATTTTCTCATGTAGAAGAAAGAGGGAGAGAGAACCAATATTCTTAGTAAAGTAATACATATCCATTAAGTAAAAGGTACAAGTAAAAATTCACACTTTTTTACATACCAGTCTACTGAACTTAAACTCCTTCAGTAAAGATAAGACCAAGTTACATCAAACGTCTCATTTGAGACAACTAGGCTTCTGCTTACAGAGAAGTACAATTGCTTTTTTTTTTTGACATCTAGAACTGTATGAACATGATAGATCACAAAAATCTGGATATAACCTTAATTTTTATAGTCAATTTTCAGGAAAATTAGGACTTCTCACTATATTGTAAGTCCAGATAAAATACATATTCCTGTAAGGAATATATTCTAGAGCTCTTACGTTGAAGTGCTGTTACTTTAACACTGTAAAGTGATTAGGAATTACAGATACCATAAAATTATTTTCTTAACACCTAGTGTAGGCTTGGGGAAGACCCTTAAAATACAATACCAACTTAAATAATATGCAGAACTGAAGCAGTAGCCAGATAAAATTATTCTGTATTGTTTAAACAGTAAATACTTTTAAAGGTAGAATGGTGCGAATAAAAATAATTGAGTGAAATTCTGGTTAGAGAAGGAAGCACCCTTCCACAGGTGGGCAGTCTGACTTTCCTACCACAAAAAGTGAATTCTATCTCCAAAAGTTTACTGGGCACTAGTCCTGTCCTAATCAGTGGTTAGGACCTTGTGCAAAAGCCCTTATCTCCAAAAATAGCTCTGGAGGAAATTAAATTCTCAAAAGGAGCCCACTTCTTGAATATGCAGGAGCTCAGAGCAAACACCACCACACTGCTTCTTCTGCCCACTTGAAAATGAAATCTGTACAGGGAATCTAACTTTAAGATCTTTCTCACAAACTCTTTTGGATTCAGTGTAGACAGTCTTGTTGTATACAAGCTGCCTTTTGCATCCTCCATACCCCTTCAACTTGCCTTGCAAATTTTTGTGGATACAAGTGGTACCCTGAGGTAGGTACAAAAACTGTACATTAACATATTTAGTTTTGTAGATTAGGAAAAAGACAGTGAACCCTAAAAATGCCAAATGTTTTTAATAACACATCCAGCAGTACAGGGAGTAAAATAAGCTAAACGTGAGCCATGCATATGGAGCTGGCAAATGCAGCAACTGATGATGGCATACATAATCTGAGGGACAATTTTTTTATGGACACCAGTCTAACCACGACTCCTCTTATAGTACAATAGTCACATGCCTACAGTTGCTAGAAATTGTCCATGAGTATGAGACTTGTCATTTATCAAGGTGCAGCATTAAGTTCATTAACCAAGCCTTTCACCAGAATCATCACTGCATACAGAAAGGAGGAAGGAGGAGAGACTACATATTAATTTATTTGTTAACCCCGTGTTTAAGAACAAGAAAAGAAAGTGAATAGGGTTTATTTGGAGAAGGATTAGGGCTCAATCTAAAATATCCCTAAAGTTGACATGTAAAAAGGAAAGTAAAGTAACTTAAGATGTGTTAGTTACAAGCTAACAGAAAATTTATTGCTCTTAGGTTGTTTACTATTGATAAGAGCATGAAAATCCTTACCTGTGTGAAACTTCCATTTATTTGCTCTATGGATTTTCATTTGCAACACTGTTAGTTTAGGATCACCAAATCAATATACCTAACATATCCTATTCCAAAACAAGGGATTACACATCATAATAACACTTTGCTACATTTTCTCTAATAGAAAACACTCTTGAAGATTCAAACAGTAATTAAATAGGCAAAACCCAGTATTATTTTTTGCTTTTGTTGCAAGGGAGATAGAATAGGCCCCCACAAGAACTGTTTGGTTTCTTTTCTGAGGGAAAAGGCAACTTGATTAAATGAGATAAGCACCAGTTTCTGTTACCAACATGCATCATTAGAAACAAAAGCAGCAAGTCCCTTACTGTCTTCATATCACTTTGTACTGTTCCAACACAAATAGCTAGCTAAGCCACGACTTGGGAATCCCATCTGTGTAGGCAGAGGAAACTCTTCCGCAGGTTTGAAACCTGTTTAGCAACTCTCACCACAGCTCCATACCACAGCTGCAAAAATTGTGACAACCTTCATTTCCCAATGACTTCGTCTCACAATGGGAACCAGTGTAACTTCAGCAGCTCCAGTCAGGAGACTAAACCTATTAACAGTACTTAAGGTTAGGTGCACAAACCAATATAGCTCTGAGAGAGACCAGGTACCTGGCCTAGTCTAAAAAAACAGCCTTGTGTTTACAGCATTCCTTAGCATGACAGCTTTTAATTCTCAGGCTACTGGACCTTTTAGGATGAGATGGTCTCCACATGTCCTGCTGAAGCTGTTCCACCAAGAAAAGCAGAGTTGAAAAATCAATTCAGCCAAAGGGAAAGAAAGGCAGAAGGAGGATTTGTAACACAGTGGTCAAGATGGGACAGATGGTTCTGGTCCCTTCACCAAAGGCACTGTCACTCAAAGTACACCATTTGTTCAGTAGCTCAGGCACAGGACAGAGAAAAAGCCCTTAAAGCATGAAAGGTGTACAATGTTCTATCTCCAACTGTGATAATGAAAAAAAAATCCTTTTCTTCTCCCTACCTTCAATCTAACTTAGGAGCAGTACAGTCTTTCTTAAAATTTTTGGAAAGGCAACACCCTTTCTGATTCACCTGTCTTCAGACAACCTGGTCTGTGAGAAGCAGTTCAGTTTTTCCAGGGTGGAGAAGTGAGAAGCAGCTGGAATCTGGCTGCTGATAACAATTTCGTGCAAGAATGGCATTACTGGCGGCAGTTTCTTGTCCTCCTGTCTCAGGGGAACATTGCTGCTGCTGACTAACGCTGTTTTACCTAACACTTCATGATCTCCTTTTAAACCTTTGCAGAAAGCATCCTCTGAGCAAGCCACTACTGGGCTTTCCCAGGAGGAGAAAAACAGTCTGAACTTTAGTGAACTAGAGCCTCCCTATGGACTCTCCCCCTGCCCAGCCTGTGTGATAGGTGAGGAGGGGCAGGGGACCGCACAGTGAGAAGGGCTGTGTCAGCTGGCCTCTGTGTCAGGAAACACGTGAGAGAATGCAAGGGCAGCTGCTTTCTAGTCAGCTCCAGACACCAAACAGGCACTGAATGTAAGGAGCAGTAACAGCCCTGCCAAGCTGTAGAAGTACAACATTCCTGGCAGAGAAACATACATTTATGAACTTACACATGTAGGGCCTAGATGAGAGGTTTATGGAATGAAGTGACTAAAATTTTACTTATATTAATTGAAAAACATGACAAAAATGAGAACAGTTTGTATTAGCACCCAAGACCATTCTTTCAAAGCACAGGTAGTCTTGATTATGTTCAGCTTTCACAAAACAAATCAACAGCAAATGGAAGAATCCCAAAGGACAGTTTGGTGGTTATGTAATTTGGTCTCCTCAAGCCACAGTACTCGGCTGTCACCACAGAATGACATGAGATAACCACGACTGTATGTTGCTGCTAAGATCAGTTTTGACTTACAAATAAAAATAAAAATACAAGGAAATTTATAAAAATTGTATTTTCTAAATAAGAAATTACAGCACACTTATAGTGCTGAAAGTTTTTTCACCAAAAATTCAACTCATTCAGTCAGTGGAATTGATTTGCATGAAAAATTCCCACGAGAAAGGCCAAAGCCAAGCTTTTAATTCCAAATAGAAACCTAGTATCATTTCCTGGGTTAGGTAATTACAAGCATTTAACATTTAAAATGTTAATTCCACATTGCAATTTTTAAATCTATACACATCCTCTTCTAAACATTTTTACAGGCAACAGTTACCTGTTTATTACAGCGGTTACCAGAACTGTGCAGCATCCACTGCACTCCATTTGCATTCAGTGAAATGAAAATGCCCAGCATTGATACCTTTCACAAGACTTGCTCATGAACAAAACTGAGTAGCTCACACTGCAAAATTTCAAAATGGTGCTCTTCTAAAACCCTTTCTTTTGCAGAAACAGGCACTGAAAATATGACATTCAATTCTCCTATTCAAATTAAATCCATATTTTCCATTAAGAGATTGGGTTCCTTTAACATTTGACAAACCTTTCAGCTGAATAAACGTTCTGCCAAAATGAACCATTCTGTCACACAAGGCATTTGTAACAACAACACAAAAAAATCCTCCACAAGTTAATAGTTGTTAGTTAGTTGCACACTGGAAACATTAGCCTATCTTGATTTTCTACGTAAGGTAGATTTTGAGGCACACTGTATATAAGTTTACAGGATAAAACTTAAGTGCAATCTTAGTTTTATATTTTGGTGCCCCTCGTGACACCGTGTATCTGCTCTGACTCCCTGTGGTGGCACCATGGAAGAAAGGATGAATTATCACTGGCCATTAGACAGAAACAAATGTCAGCTTCTTCGCAGCAGGCTCGGTCACTTTGGCCAGTTCATTTTGAGTATCCTTAACAGAAAATTTAGGCTTAGTATTTTTAACTCAGCTTTGATGTTATACCGGTTGTAAGAAATTAGGTTATAAATTGTTTCTATCTGTTTGTGGAAAGCTGTACATTAGATACTGAGGTGAATCAAATTACCACTTCTCTGGATAGCTGATTACCAAAAAGCCACTTTGTTTGGTATCACAGAAGAGGGAGGGAACAAGAGCAAAAAAGGGAAGGTCAAACATGCGTTCTGTTAATAGGTACAAAGTAAAGTGCCACTTGACTCATCAAAAAGGCACTCCAGAGCTAGGTATTTTTTTCACATCACACTTTCTTCAAGAGCTTCTAGAGGTCTCTTTAGTATTCTGTCCTTACAGTTTTAGGAAAAAAAAATTGCATTGGGGCAAATAATTTCCTTTTTCATCTGCTGCTTTCATGATCCACTCAGTAAGCATAATAATACAGCCCAAGGTTTGGTACCCAGCAGGCTGGGATGCAGACCAGATGAGTGACGACTACATTTCCACTTTCTCCCTAAGGATGTAAAGCCTTGGGACTTCACCCTCCCTTCCAGGAAAGGTGATCCTGTCATCAGATGAGCACACAGTTGGGAAATCTTTAAATGGGATTACATGAGCCCAAAACAATCCTTATACCGCCCACATCTGCAACTGGAACAAAAGTCCAAACTGAAGTTTTCCTCTTCCTTGAGAATGCAGAGGTAAAACAGTCACACTGAGCACTGGTCACTCCCCATTTCTCCCATCAGCATTAAATTGCTCTGTACCCAGAAGCGTGGAAATGCCCTCCAGCAACACCTGCAGCAGGCTTAGCAATATTGAGTCAAAAGAGTACATGAAAAAGAGAGGGCAACATCTTAATCTTGAAGGTTGGACAGGACAGTTTAGAAAAATCATAAATGCTACAATATACTCACTAAATTTCAATTAGGATAAAAAGCAGCAGAAAGCAACAGGCTAAAAGTTAGAGCACCAATATCACAAATGAGATGGCAGTGCTTTATGATCAGTGATCCTATTTATGCCCCAAATCATCTATTTTATTTATTCATTGAAATTTGCTACTGATGTCCCATCATATCTGTGCTCCTTGCATAAATGCACAGTGTAACAATTTGGATATTTCTATTTGGATTAAGAAAGTTACTGTTTAATGTATAACTGAATGATTAATGTTTAAACAGTACATTTCACAGTGAAGTTATTATTAAAGGCAACTTGAAAGTATCACATGTAAAAATGACAACTGAAGAGCCAGTACTCATAGATGATTAAAGTTTCTTTTCAAGCATTTAGCACTTTAACCTCATTTATTTTCTTGTGTGTTTGTTCTCTTAAATCACCCCAAACTTTAGATTATTTAGTAGACTCTTTACTTGGATTATATAGAGACAATAGTGGTATCATTCATATTGTCCACATTAAAGTATGTTGCTACAAAGGAATCATTAATTAAGGAACAAGATAAAGAAATTTTCCAAGGTTAGAATTTGGAAGGGTGAGCACATCTTTCTTCAATTACATATTTTTAAATACCAGGAGGTTATCTGTAAAGTGAGACACATTCAACTTGTGGCACTCTTCTCTGCATATCACAGCTGTTATGCTACTTCTCTCTCACCAAGAGGGGAATTATCAAAGGAACATGAAGAATGTACATGGAAGGCCAGTAACGCACCAAGTGTGTGACCTCCTTCCCTGTCTGGCCCTGCCTGCAGTATTTACACCTGCTCAGCGTGCAGTGGCCACACCAAGAAGGAGAACCAGAAGACTGTCACTGGAAGGAGCAAGAGTGTCATCTTTAACTCAGATCTAAAGGTTTCACTATTGAGAACCATTAGTCCAAGAAATGTGAGCAGCTTCATCCCAAAGTGGGAAGCAGTCAGATATGTTCTTTCTTGCATATTTCAGATGCATAAAACACGCAGCTACTGCAAAGGTAATCCCAGCCACTTCTGGGGAGTGAGCTACTTGGTTAAAGTTAAGCATACCTTTAAATGCTAAGCATGTGTGTGAATCTCACCAGAGTCAGGATTTTGATCCTTATTAGACCTCAAACTGTTAAGAAAAAAATTAAACAAATCTTTGGTAATTTGAAAAATATTCATGAAAATAAATTATAAAAACTAAAGTAAATGAATCAGAAGAGTCAATACACAGAAAGGCAGGAAACGTGATGCTAAGTAAACCTAGACCTATTAATGGAGTGGATCACTGCCTATGAGACACCAATTAGACAATGGCTTACACTGCACAAAGACTTTGAGTGGTTAAGCAAAGAAGAAATCATAGAAATTACGGTAGCCTTTGACAGAACATTTTACAAATAATTGTTTTACGTAGGTACAAAATGCCAACCATGTCACAAAAAAAAATCTGAAACTTGTCCTCCAGCACAATTATGACTAATGAACCACTTCCTTTTCACCTTTTGTGCCTATAAAGTTTAGGACTTTCCAAAACTTTTGCCCTTTGCCAGTTACGTTCATTGCAGATGTAAAATTATATCCTTCTGCAGACTTACTACTCAAAGCTATTCTGTTTTAACAAAAAACCAGAGAAGCTTCCCAAATCAGGTGATTTTTACACAGGAGTTTGGAGGAACTCACTGAAAGAAATCAGATTGTAAGAGTAGTAGCAACATCAATTAAAATCACCTGACACGGACTGTTAGATATTCCTACTGTAAAAGCTTTGTTATCTATTGGACTATATTTGCTAAATATATGCTTTTCACAGCACAGCTTGGGGGAGATAATCAGCTAAAATGCATCTATTAGTGAAGAGAGGCCAATAAACTGTAAAAGAATTCCAGTAAGCTTCTCTTTGAAAAGCTGTTAATGCCCCCAGTTATCTAGAGGAGATAACTTATATTTGGCAGTAGAGATGGTCTCTGCACTGAAACAAACCCTGTTAGCATAGTTACTGCTTAGTCAGTTTGGCTAAGCAACAGAGCTTTGGAAACCACGCATCTTACACACTCACTAGAGATTCCACAAGCCACTAAATCGTGAATTCTAAACCCATTAATCACTTGGGGCTGGAGCTGGGCATTTCCTGATCAAGCTGTCCTGTGATGTTCAAGGATGCTCTATATTCAGGGCAGAAATTGCTGGAACAGAAAACAAGGAGGTTGTGCTTTCTGTGCATCAGTAGAAGACAATCAGATCCTCCACTGTGACCAAGATTTTCCCCACCATCCAGACATACCTCTCTCAGACTTTCTTTGTACCAAACTTATGTCTGGTAGCCAGAATGTTCCCCCTTTCAGCCTTAGGACTGTGTTCCTTCAAGCACAGCAACATATGAGTAAAAGAAAGACATTCTTTCTTCAGCTCCTTTCCCAAGTCACAATCCATCAAAGATGATGTTCTCCCAACTACGGCATCAGGGACAGCAAAGGCATTTCATTCATTACAAACCAGTGCTGGCAGCATTCTCCATGAGTCCTGGTTTGTTGGACAGATTTCTTTCTCTCCCAGAAAAAGAAATCTGATCACCTTATTTTACTGCCCTTACTAAGGCACTTTGAATCTGGTCCAGTCAGGCAGTGGTTATAAGATTATACAAATAAAAGATATTTTTGAATCAGCATGAAATAGATAGGTACATTTTTTAAGGATAAAGATTATGAAGACTGGTGCCACAGTTAAACTGAATCACTGATGCTATATAAAAATTTAAGGAAACAATAATTGAGGTAGTCACATTAAAATCTCTTAGGGGATAATATAATTTCCTACGATTGATAAATTGTATACCATCAAAGCTTGATTCAAGTTTGTCTTTTTTGCCAACAGATGTGATAGCAAAAGCTAAAAATAGGATTATTCTCTTGCTTGAACTCAGTTTCTCTAAAAATAAAATCTTGGTTTGGTTTGATTCAAAGGTTTTTGTGGTTCTTTTTCAGGGCAGAGGGGAATTTTGAGAAATATGTGAGAAACCATTTGGTCATTTTAATAAAGGAGGCATTACTGATACTGATAAAGAAATTGGATCATCCTATAATTCTTGCAGACCCTAGCTGCTGAATATGGTGTAATGCACCAGTGAAGCACTGAAAGCTGCACTCACTGAAATTTTGGCCCAGCAAATGAGAATGTGGAATGAGAACCAGCAATGCTTTCTTCTGTATTTATTCCCTGAACAGAAGATGTGCAAATTAACTATTTTAAGATGAAATTGATACATGCCCCAATACTCCAAGGAGTTTTAGTCGCATACATCCTGCTCCCATATTACACTAACGGTTGATAGACAAAAAAGTTGAAGCAAGTTGAAAATCTTTAAAGGACTGATGCTATACTTTTTCATTTGGATAAAAACTAGTGAAAGCTGCAGGTCCTCACATGATCTCATCAAGAATTTAGCTAGGAATGATTAATAGATTGACACTTCATAAAATCTGGAAGAGAAATGCTAAACATACTCAGATCAACTTTTGACTGAATTACTATTTCAAAAGCAATGCAGCGGTACTTACCACATTGTAAAGAGTTATCCTCTTCTACTGTCGTATTATAGGTCCAATCCTCCTTTCTCCAGCGTATAACACCGCTATCCTGGCAGTCCTTAGATTGTGTCATATTTGCCTTGTCCCACATTCTGAACAGGTACAGCTCCCCAGTCATTCCCTGGTGAGGTGACGCAGATGTACCTCGCAGCTTTGAACAGCCAAGTAAGAACTGGCCTTTTCCAGGCAAATTAAATTTCCCATTTAGTTTCTTGCGTGATTCTTGTTTTCCATTTATGAATACCTTCATCTCCTCATTGTCACTTTTCCACTGGATACATATTTGGTTCCAAGTGTTTTTACGAAGTCTTACAGTTGTATTTATTTGTTTTCTGAACAACCATATCTTCAATTTACCATGATCTCCTGTAAGTCCAAGATCATACTTATTTGCAGACAGATTGGTGTGAAGAGGTTTTTCAACATATACATATGCTGTCCACGGACTATTTGAGGAATACAGCTTGAGGTGCACACAGACAAGGAATTCTCTCAAGGGGCGCAGAGAAATTCTTGATGACATACTCCACGGATCTTCACATGCAGTCTTAAAGACAGCTTTGTATCGCCCTAGGAAATCCTCCTGATCTAAATAAAGAAAAGGTGATTTGTAAAATGATTTAGTTTTAAAAAAGATCTTTCATACGAAAGTTATTCTTCAATATACTACTGTTTCTAGGCATTTTCCTAGGAGTTTTCAAAACAACACATTAAGAAACAATCTTGTAACCTACTCCTTTGGATTTATTTTTGTGATGGGGAAGTAACAAATTTGGAGGCAGTCAATAAATCCTAGCTGCTCATGAAAACTCTGAGGTAAAACTTACGCACAAGACCAAGGATGACCATGTAGACTCACAGAATCATTTAAGCTGGAAAAGACCTCCAAGATCATTGAGTCCAACTGTAAACCCAGCACTGCCAAGTCCACCACTAAACCACGTTCCCAAGTGCCACATCTACACATCTTTTAGGCACCTCCAGGGACAGACTCAACCACTTCTCTCCACAACTTAGTTCAATGCTTAGCAACCCTTTCCACGAAGAAATGTTTCCTAGTATCCAATCTAAACCTCCTCTGATGCAACTTGAGGCCATTTCTTCTTGTCCTGTCACTGGTTACTTAGGAGAAGGGACTGACCCCTATTTTGGTACAACCTCCCTTAAGGGAGAGAGCAATAGGGTCTACCATGAGCCTTCTTTTCTCCAGGCTAAACAATCCCAGGTCCCTCAGCTGCTCCTCACAGGACTTGTGCTCCAGATTCTTCATCAGCTTCATTGCCCTTCTCTGGTCTTGCTCCAGCACCTCAATCTCTTTCTTGAAATGAGGGGCCCATAACTGAACACAGGATTTGAGATGTGGCCTCACCAGTGCCCAGTATAGCGGGACAATCACTGCCCTGGTCCTGCTGGCCACACTACTGCTGATCCAGGCCAGGATGCCATTGGCTTCTTGGCCACCCGGGCAAACATTGGCTCATGTTCAGCAGCTGTTGATCAACACCTCCAGATCCTTTCCAGCCACTCTTCTGCAAGCCTTTAGTGCTGCATGGGGTTGTCGTGACTCAAGTGCAGGACCTGGCACTTGGCCTTGTTGAACCTCATACAACTGAGGCTTCATTTTGCTCCCCATCCCTGTCTTCCAGCTTGGAGCACTGGGTACTCTGAGACTGAGGCAAAGAACACATGAAGTACACCAGCCTTTTCCTCATCCTTTGTCACTATGTTTCCCCCTTCAGCCAACAAAGGCTAGAGATTCTCCTTAGCCCTTTTGTTGCTAATGTTTTTATGGAGACATTTTTCACTTTTATGGCAGTAGCCAGATTAAATTTTAGTTGGGTTTTGGCCCTTCTGATTTTCTCCCTGCCTAATCTTAAGACATCCTTGTAGTCCTCCTGAGTTTCCTGCCCTTTCTTCCAAGGCTCATAATCTCTTCTTTCATTCCTGAGTTCCAGCCAAAGCTCTCTGTTCAGCCAGGCTGTCATCTTCCCCACTGGCTCATCTTTCAGCACGGGATGACCTGCTCCTTCTTGAAGGATAATGTGCAGCCTTCCTGGACTCCTTTGCCCTTCAGGACTGCTCCCCAAGGGACTCCGTCAACCAGTCCCCTAAACATGCCAAAGTCTCCCTTCCAGAATCCAAGGTGGCAGTTCTGCTGACTCCTCTCCTTACTTCTCCAAAAATCGAAAACTCATCATTTAGTGATTGCTGAGGCCTCCAACCGTCACATCAGCTACCAGCCCCCTCTGTTCATAAACAACAGCTCCAGCAGGGCACCTTCCCTATAAAACAAGTAGCTCCAGACAATGCCCCAAACACTGAAACTTGATCATAACTGTTCAGTTCTTGTAGGTGCCTTGTTTCCTCCATAGTCCCAGTACAGGAAAGGACAGACTTTTGTGGCTGTAGATGTAAACTCTTTGGAGCTCTTATTTTGTGGAAATATCCACACTCCATTTGCATAATCATTATCATAGTTGCTTGCTTTATGGTGTACACATCAGCACCAAAATAAGAAAAAGTTCCTTTGGAACTTGAAATGGAACAACAGAAAAATGAAACAGGCTGGCAGATGCTCAGCCAGTGCAAGAGAACACATTACTGACACCTTTAAGGAGGTCATTATTTGTCCATCTATGCAGAGCTTTTATGTATGCTCCAGAGGACTTGTGGGATTAATGATGATTGGTCAGGGGTCAGACAAGCAGAAAATGATCAGCCAACATAGGAAAAAATCCTTTTCCATTAGCTCCTCTGTAAGAAGACAAACTTCCAGGCAACTTGGATCAGGGTTTTTTTTTCCAGGGTAGGTTACATTCATAGTCCTAGTTAGTTGTCAAGATTGCAGCCAGCTCTTTTGTGATGTTCTCAAGCAACCAGAGCACCAGCTTTCATCAGGCCAGCTCCAACAATTTTTCTGTCTCTTGACCTCCAGGCTCTCAAATTTCTTTTTCAATAGCAACACGTGAAAACAATGAGAAAGTTCCTAACTTCCAAGTGCAGCTTGATAGGTACAAGCTACCAGAAAAAGTCTGAAACACAAAATATATCAATCCAGTTTCATGGAAAGTCATTGATATCTATTCTTGTTGCATCCTATAGCTCTGTGATGCTAACTAGCAGAAACGCACAGGTTTTTTTCACAACCCTGAATCATTCCTGAAGTTCAGCATACATCATGGAAGTACTATGCAAGGCTATAGACCAAACAAAAAACTCCCTGGGTACAGGCTGAATTAGGTGAAAATCCTAACTCACAGACAATGGATTTTGAATGGTGAGTTAATACTTAGATTGGATTTAAATGGCAATGGAGAAGGAAAGACGTACTTGACCCAACAGCAAACCTCCCCCGCCTAACCCTGCAGCATGAATTCACTCATTCCGTTTAGCCACTTGTCAGAGTCTGAAAGCAAAATCTGGGATACTCAGCTAAGAACACTTCAGCATGGAAAACTAATTTTTAAAATTACTTAAAAGCTGGGTGAGGAAGACTGGATGGGAGGGGCAAGTGTCATAGAAGATGAGATTTTTAGATACAGACTCAAATGTACCTACCTTTTTAACTAAAACTAAAATAGATCTACCACCTTACAGCATGGACAGATCATAAGGAAACTGCTTTTATAAAGGAAACAGCCATCTAATAACATGCCAACACTGGTGACACAGTCTTCCCAAACTAAAAAAATTGCTCAAGTCTTTCATTATTAAGCAGAAATTTTGCTGAAGGTTTTGGAAGACTTGATGCAGCAGCTGTTCCTCAGACAGTGTATGTCAGAAGTATATTTGCATGACTCATATTGCCTCCAAAATTCCTCTAAGCAGTCTTGAACGTGCAGAGATGGCCAAATTGACTGGTAAAGGCAGTTTCCTGACACAGCTTCAAAACTTGGAAGTCACTGTTAACTATCCAAATTGACAGACTAGAATTCCACTCCTGAGCAAAAATACTAATCAAAACTTGAAGTCTCATCATCAGACTTGGTTTTGGAAATGAACAAATTGTGAGAGAGGCTTGATTTCATGTTAAGCATTAAATCAGTGTTGATGTGCCAACAGTGATTTAAAGGGCTGCTAAATTCTCTTACGTTCTTCAGGGAAATTGTCACTTCAAAATTGTCAATGGAGCCAGAGTGAACATAAACTTGCAGACAAAAACAGTCATAAGACAAGTAGCCAACAAAAATTACACAAAATGAGATCAATCTGCTGATGAATTCTCCTGGTCTGCTTTATATAATCCAAAAAGATTGCTGTTGATCAATACGCAAGGCCTGAAGAATTAATTTAAACTAAGAAAAGTGTTTACATAGAGAGGTCTACACTTCTGGAAACTGGAAAGCTGGCCCACTTTGCTCTAAACAGTCATAAAAAAGAAAGTGCCAAAAAGGGATGCCAAAGTTAATAAAATAGATACCAATACTATCTAAATTGTTACAAGACAGGCTTGGAAATTTTAATACAGTTTATCTACCCAAAGAATGCTGAAAAAGCACAAAGGAAATCATAATCATAGTCAGAAAATGCACTTTGCTGTTCCAAGTGAGTGCAGTACAGCCGTACATTAGAAATTAATTATCAGTATTATCTTGACTAAGTCTCCTCGATATGTGAGTGGATGCAATGTAGGTAGGAGATGACATTACAGTAAAGCCTTTGGAAGATCTGTTAATCATCACTTATTATCTCTAGCAATGGTGCTTGTGGGCTGCAACCCACCCTTGACCACAGAACTGAGGAGCTGGAACTGGCTGTGCTCTGACAGCAGCATTTCTGTCTTACAATTAGTCTCCATGCATCCAGACTACACAATACATTCAGAAAAGTAGCCATGAACACACCTTTATCACCACAGCACAGAAGGGGTAGCACAGTGGAAAGAATGCTTCAAACATCTCCAGAGTAAGAAAACTCAGGAAAAAATAAATAATGATAATAACTTTAAAAAAAATTCAAAAAACCCCACAATTTGGAGCGAAGGAGTTGCCATGCAATAGTAATCGTGGGCTGACTTTTCAATGTCTTTTGCTGTATTTGGGCACATAAGCCTTTTCAGAAGCGCGAATTTTTTCTTCTTACTATACTTATTTCTAATAGATGCAAAACCTGGGGGTTTTACCCTCAGTAAAACTAAAAGCATGTACTTAGTAAGCATGTTCTCTTAAGCCCTAAAAGAAAACCTGAAATGTATGCACACACTTCCAAATGTTTAAAATAAACTTTCTGAGAATGACAACATAAACCAAAAAAGCAACCTCCTTCTTTTTTCTAAACATTCTTAGATAATGATAACTGATACCTTTACAAGAGGTAGCCAACCGTAGGTATTAAGAATTAGACCTACAGGAGCAGATTCTCTCAGTACATAAGCAGCAGTGTTATTTTCCTTATATTACAAATAACCACTCTATCAGCATTACTACACTCAGGTATTCTCTTGAATAAAAATAGTCACAAGTTTATGTGTCTGCACACTCTGGCTTTTAACTAGTAACAACAATAGTCATTAACTTCCTTGCAAGTGTTTGTCACCTGTGACAAATTTGGCTCACTACAGTCCATTGAAATGATGTCAAAAGACTCTTGTATACTCAAGTATTCCATCTACAGCTTGTAACTGTTCTTTATAAAAAGTTTAAAACTCTAAACGTTCTGCATGTGGGTCACTTGATTCTGTTGAGTATTTTGAAAATCTGAAGCTAAGAACTGTTTCCTCAAAATCAACGTCATCCCTCCTTTTCATTCACAGTTCTATTTGTTTAGCTGGGGATAAACAACATCACATTATCCAGCATTCTGAGCATCAGAAAGAACACAGGAAGTTCTTCTCTCTTCATATTTTTTGGAGAACACAAACATATTTTGGCATCTCAGATGAGGAGAGAACTGAGTAGAAATGGTGCTGGTAGTACTAAAACCCTAAAACCAAAAACCCCCAATAATCTAGGGGGAAAACATAAACACACTCTTGTGTCAGTTTAGCTTTTCTTGAAGATTACTGAGTTTTAAGTGATTCAAAGGTGAAAAATGAAATCCCTCTTTTCTTGCTTCCTCAGAACTTTAGACACAATCAAATTTTCCCTGAAAAACTCTTCTATGACATCCGTCCATCTGCTGAGCAGCTCTGTCTTTCTTACTATTTAATGTACAAGAAATTAAAACCTCTCCATCTTAGTAGCAGGTCTATCACCTGAATCTCAGACATGCCTCAATAGAAACATTTTGTGAAAATTACTATATTTGGAGAATTAGAGTAAGAAATAGCCTAGTTTGTAACCTGTGAAATCTCATTGCTTGTATAATGTCGTAAAGCAGGCATACTTAAATTTAAAAAATCAGGCAGTAAATCTGAACTGCAAGAAATTCTGACCTTCTAGACTAAGATAACATGCCACAAATGCAGCTTCTGAAATTAGCCATTAAGTACATGGCAAAAAGCACTATCAATTTTTTAATACTCTAAGCACATTATTAACATGATAAATGTATGTAGTGGGTTCGGTATTACACACCATTGATACAAGGAAACTTTATGAATGACAAGCACTGTTATCTTTATCACCTGAGGTCCAGAGCAGTGACAGACTAACCATTAGTTTACAGAATAGCCATGAAGAAACACAGATTATTTTACCCCACTTTATTCTACTTTATGTCACAGAAAAGCATCACCACATTAGTTATCCAATTTGTACAAGAACCTTACGGATTTATTTTTTTACTGTTACATAAAGAGCATAAACTGCCAAGTTCAAATACATCATTTCTGTTACATGTTTTGGACCTTATTACCTTTTCCTTAGCCATATTCAGATCCACAACCAAGATCATATTCTACACTCACACATGCCCAAAAAAGCTCAAAGGATCTTATGGTGATTTTGCAAGAGGAGTGTAAAAGATTTAATAACATGTTCTGAAAATAGTAACACTTTCAGTTAAAAAAACCCCCAGCAATAAAATAATTTGTCTTGTTACTACAAATTGTGTCTTGGTTCTCTCCTCATGCATAGCCTAGAAGTTACTACCAATGATTTTTTATGAAAACGTGAAAGGCATCCAAAATGCTAAGCACCAACTGTTTCATTTCTTGTTATTGACAGTTCTTCCTCTTGATTGCAAGAGGCAAAACTTGCCTGTCCTGAATACGTTCAAAAGTCCTATTCATCAAGACTAATGTTATTTATTTGGAATACCAACACTAGACAAATGAGGAAAAAATTCTCTTACCTTTGCTTGCTGTAGCCAGGAATAACTGAAGTAAAAGGACTGCTTGAACAATCTTGAATCTCAAGAAAATGTCCTGTATTCTGCCAACACAGCAGTGCTGTTTTCCCCAGACAACCATTCTAGAAGAAATAATTAAATAAATAAACCACAACTAGAAAACGTGTAGGTGTGTGGACATTATGACAAAATATGTTTCCAACGTGAGCATAAATCTTCCCAACCCTGTTATACTATTGGGTATATATTGCAGAGAAATGCACAGATACTCTGTATATTGCCAAGACACTAAGAGAGAAAGAGCTGTTTGCTGAAAGGAAAAAAAAAACCCAAAACCAAAAAACCCATTCAAGCTCTAATTCTCCAAAGACTACAAATACATCAGAGCATGGCCATGGCTCCTTGCACAAGTAAGACTTTCAAGATTTGAAAAACAAACCCCTCCAAAATATTTGCACACAACAACAACAAAATACCCAACCAAAAGCTGACAGAGAAAGCATGGAAAGGTTATCCAAAAGCTTTATTAATCTCAGTAAGTATGCAAGAAAGCATCTCTTCAGTCCATTACCCACATGTTCTCTCATGTAACACTTTAACAGCAAGACTGTGAATGCCTAAGTAAGAAGCAAGATTTTGATTCCCAATCCTTGTCCTATTATCAAGGCAAGAAGCTACACCAAAAAAAAAAAAAAAAAAGATAAATTCCACAAATCACTGTGGGCAGCAAGTTCACAAACAGTATCATGAAAACCTGGTTTGTCTACCTTTCCTCTTAGTGATGGTTGTCTAATGTGAGCAACAGGACAAAAGAAAACGCGTTGAAAAAAAGGATGTGCCTTCTATTATAAGAGATATCGTTCTATGAAATAATTTTTTTAAGATCTATTCAAAAAAGCGTACATCTGAGTATTTTGCATGCCGAAAGAAACATTCAGATGCTTGTTGCATGCATTAATTCTTAAATAAAAAGGTTTAGATACATAGTGGCAAGTGATTCTATAGCTGATTCTTGAAACATGCACAGCAGTAAACTTTACACATTGACTACCTTTCATGTATCACCTTTAGGGTATAACAGAGCATTCTGCCTGACAGCACAACTTTTCCATCACAAGCTGGGTGCATGTGCAAGTACGCTGGTCAGCACTCACACTGCTCACAAACTGCACTGTGCTTCTGCTCATGCTGTGTCAGGCTGCAGTAGATTCCCTTCTTTTCAGGCACTGTAAATGGTGAACTCTTTCAGGAATTTCACATTTTTTTAAGGTTAGGGCTAAAATGCCATTTTTTGGCAAGCGTTCACACAAATGTAAATATTTATTAATTTACAATGGTTACTGTTGGCTGAACTCTGCAAGAGAAGTGCCACAGGAATAGAGAAACAGTGAAGTTGCTAAGCAAATGAAGCTTTGGAAATTGATTAAACATACATGCAAATAAATTATACACATATAACAACATAACATAGAAAGCAGAAAGCAAAGGCTTTTTAAAAATTAAGAGCACTGCAACATTGTTGCCAGTGTTTTCAAGAATTATGCAATGTGCAATACCTCTAACAAATATAAAAAAGCTGACAGAAAATAAATCATATGCTAAAACAATGATCATACCTAATATACACAATCCTATGCAGGAACAGATCGAAACCAAACAAAAACAAGTTTAAAATGGGAACAAATGTCAAAGGTGGGCTAGCTTTCTAAAGATCCCCAGGAAACATGTTCAAAACTGTACTCAGCTTGCTTCTCAGAATGTCTAAAAACCATGTATTAATAAAGTTGTTCCATCAGCAAACTGAGTAGCAGAATTACATTAATTATCCTAAGAACCTGATAATGAAAACTGTTGTGCTTAAATACATCTGACAACTTCAAGACTGTTCATCTACAATATAATTTCCTAGGATTAAAAGAGATGCTTATCCAAAAACTGCGTTTCCTTTCTTTGCTTACTCACACTTCCCATTCTAGTCTCAAATTAGGTTACTTCCAAGCAAAACCAAGCTGCCATTCTATTCTTACATTTTATGGGGAAATCTCTTCTTTAGTACCCAAACCATCTATCCACAGTGAGGTATTTAGACAACAAAACAAACACAACTGCCAGCATCCCTTGTCTCTACTACCTAGACACCAAGAGTTGAAATGTGAATGGGATGGAGCCCAAAAATACTCAGTGGCATCCACAAGTGTAGCCACCAATGCTAGCAAGTAATGAGGCAAGCTGCTTGCTTTGTGTCACTAATACTGATTCAGAATGCTCCTACATTCCCTGCTTTTAGTTTTCTCCTTAAGCCTCAGTCCTGCACACAGATACACGTGAAATGAGCTGACTAGGACAGAGGCTTTCTCCTCAACCACCAAGCATGCCTTCTATTTTGTTTGGCAGACCTCATTAGACAATGATGTTAGTGTCCCATCCCCCAGAAATAAAAACTGCATTACAAAAGTCTAAATTTGAGTACAGGAGCCAAGAAATTCCTGGTACTGACTCCAGACCTGTCTGAGCACTTTGTAGCCCTGAGGAGTTTGAATGGACCTTCCTCTAACTCTGGCACTTCAGAGCGAGCTTTGCTAATATTTGTCCAGTGTTTAAACAAAAGGCTGTAATAAATACTTTCTGTACATTTAGGTTTTTATCTCATCTGGGCTTTTTTGACATTGATCTCACTTCCTGAGATGGGCCTGGCAAAGACAAATAGGGACAGAGGCAGAGCTTCTTGTTGATTGAACACAGTCACATCAAGAACTCCAAAACTATTCAAAGCTATGAATGAAAATTAATGATCCAGGCAAAGCAATAAAATCCAGATAGCAGGAAACTGAGTAAATGTATAAAGTGAAATACTGACATGGTCACAGCTCAATTGACTTTTTGCAAGACTTTGGACAGTTACACTGCTCAAGATCTGTTCCAATGTCCAGATAAAATATACAATTAAAAGAGAATTACCTAAGAGAGGTAAAATTACATTTGTGTTCCTTTTTTTTGCAACAATGTTGTTTAAGCACTACCAAAGAAAAAGATGCTGCTAGCTTTGGTATATTTTTAAAGGAAAAAAAGCAAGATATAAAACACAATTTCACCATATGTATTCAAATGAAGATCATATGATACATTCCAAAACATTTGGCCATTATGTTCTTCTTAAATTTATTTAAGTTCTTTCCTGTATTAGAATCCTAAATCTTTACTCTTAATGATCCTGAGCACTAATATAATTGCGATATATAATTGTGGACATTATAGAAATAGGCATAAGGGATTATTTTCATTTGGTTTTAATTTTGCTCATTTGCTCAAATGAACACTTGTATTGTTCTTTATAATAGAAGAATACAGCATGACTGAGAGATCTCAGCATGAATATGCATAGTTTTTGCAGTAGGATGAAAAATTTTCACTTGTATATCAAGCAAATCTAATCAAGTACAACAGTTACTGAGCCGCCCAAATGTGGGGAAAGAATTCTATGCACAGACTACAGGTAAAGATGCAACCAGCTGTCTTCAATTTCTCAGTTACAACTAAGTCATTTTTATTTACAAAGAGCTAAGTGTCTGAAGAAGATGACAATATAAAACATTTCTTTATGGTCAGCAGAAAAAAAGAAAATTCAGAAAATAGAAATTAAAGGCTCAGGCATAAATCTGTTACCTCTTGTTTTCTCTCCACGAAGAGTGTTCTATTTTGACCAATTACAACCTTGTAGCATTGGTACCCAGGTCTCACAACATTTCACACCATCTTACTAATTTGAAAGTCAAATTAGAATTGACAGAGATTTTCTTAAATGAACAAACATACTTTGAAAAACTAAATTTTTTTGTCTGTTGTGTTATACATATTCCAGTTCTGCATTAATATCACATTCTTTGCAAATTAAAGGGGTTAGTGGAAACAAAGACAGGAAAATGGTATAAAAGGAGTTTGTATTCTTATTATTAATACTAATTAGCTCATGCCATGCTAGTTTACTACTTTCCAAGTGTGCACCCATGGGTGATAGATCAAGACATTTAGGACTTACCTTCAGCAACTGCTTGCCTTGTACTACAGCAGATATACTTTCATAGGATTAAAGATGAAGAAAGTGCAAAACATAAAAACAGCTGTTGTGTTCTCTAAAGTATTTTGCTAAATCACTTTTGGAAAAATACATATGAATTTCACAATTCCTGTTGAAAATACGTATTTACTAGCAGTATTTAACATTTAATAAACTATTAGTTCTTTTATGCAAAGTTTTAGGCAGAGCAGGTTTTCACTGCCAATGCATAAACAGTGGATTACAGAAACTTACGTTGGAAATCATGGCCCAAAACAATAATTCATTTACTTCAAATAATGCTGTCCGTCTACTGCTGCACTTCAAACTGCTTTGTTCAAGCCACACTTATTTCATCTGTATTCTCTGGGTCTCATTCTGTCCTCTGTAGTCATCCCCTACTAAGATTTTGGATTTCAATAAAAATATTTCTCAAATTTATAGAAGTTACTGCTGAGGAGAAGGGTAATAATGAATGGTAAGCTTCTGGCTGCTGTTCTGTGATATTCTGCCTTATTCAAGTCTATACCAGGTGATAAAAGGCTAAAAAGAGCAAGAGAAACACATCATACTGCCCAGGTATGAGAACTCCTTGATGTCTTTCCTTTCAGAAATGTAAGGCTGAAGACTTCTTCCATCAACTCCTTATATTTTCCAGACTGGAACCAAAATGCAGTAAAGTTTTAATGTTATTTTTAAATTTTGGCTGGAGCAACTTAGATGTAATAGGGAGGACGCTTATGTTGGAAACTCTTGTGTCACAGTTAATCTTGGCACACACAGTATTCGCTGACTTAACAGCAGAAGTAGCACCATTGATTTTAAAATGTTGTTCCATGGGGGTTTTTTTTATGTGTTTTTCCAAAATACAGTAACAGGATTATTACTGTCTGATAATAATTTGGTTTTCATTAATTTTCTCCAGTGTTAATCATGTCTGTAAAAACTGTATTCTTTATGGTCACCGTGTTCATACAGTTACTTTATGTAGAACACTAGCTTTTTCTAAGACTGTAATGGTAATGTGTTCAAGTACCTTCCTCCTGACATAAATCTTTACTGTTTTCAAAGACATTAAATATTTTACTTTTTAATAAGTTGGCTTACAGATAGCAACCAGCCACTTTGATACAGACATCAATCATCTACAAAACTCATAGCTGGTTGATTGAGTTCTTATGAGAACTGAACAGGAGGATGAACTCTCTGAGAAATCCATTCTTTTGTTTAGCCTTTCAACTGTTGCAGGATACTGCCATTAGAAAGACTTTTTAATATATTTTATTTCACAAATACCAAGCTGTGCAAGCCAAGGTCTGCCTTCAGTTCAACTCACAGATCTCCCCTTAGATTCATCTAAAAGTGCTAACTTAATCACTCAGACCTGTGTAAGTGGATTCAGGAATGGAATGTGCTATTGGATGGCTCTCCATTACTGACCTCAGTGCCAAAAATACTGCACTTTTGGTACTTAATTCTCTTGTACAGCAACTTGTGTCCTATATAGTGCAAAAACAGGGCAGGGGACAATTACAAGCAAGTTTTGTTCCCTCTTATCCAGACTGGAAATGTTTCACCTCCTCATATCCAATTGTCACCTGGGAGATGAGCAAGAGGCCTTTCTCTAGCTTTTATAAAAGTTTTACACTATCCAGGAAATCCTTATCTGCACGATGTATTCCCTCAAGAGCACAGTATTGCCCACACCCTCTATTAATCCTAGAGCAAACTAAAAAGCCCTTCAGTGACAATGCCTGAGCAGGTTTCCTCTCAAAAGAGTTTACAGAGTACTGATGAAGCATGGCAAGCAGAGATGCAATGAAAGTAGTTGTTTGTCACAAGTCTGATTATTTCAACTACAGACAGGCTGTTTACATTTTCCTTAATACTTTGGGGTATGGACGTATATAGGTTTAAGGGAGGCGGAAACAACAAGACATGTTCTGCAGAGAAGACGACCACACAAAGGTTGGCACATCAGAAAAGATTAAAAGAACACTACGCGTGCACCTTGAGCCATATAAGAACATGAGAAAAGGTATACAGAGATATAAGCACAAAAAAGTAGACAAAAAGTTTTCAAAAGCCTTTGTATTCAGTTACAGGACTTGATTTGATGCAGAGAGAAAGAGGGAAGGACAAAGACTTTTATAAACCTCAAATATTCATATTAGTGAACAATGCAAGCAGACTGTGAGGAGTCAGGTGAGGACCAGGCACGCCAAAAAAGAAGACCATCCAGCTCATGCTTTCAATTTTCCTACTTTTCAGAAAAATAAGACTTCTAAAAGTTTCATCTTACTGTAAGTGGGGGAAAATAAAAAGCAAATAGTTGTTTCTGCTCAGTTTACACTTTTCTTCCCCACTCTCCTTTTCAAGCTCTCTTGGCTTGAACAGCAACACCTTAGAAAAGAAATTATACTGTGATTTCATCCTAAGCTTCACTTTATGGACTTAACAGGTGTCTTGGATCCTGCTCTTGGAGCTCTTAAAATTTCTCTGGAAGCTAAGAAGCACAATATTTGGTGGTGGTTTTTGGCTGAAAGAGGGGGTGTGGGGGTGGTTTATAACAGTCTCTCAGGCTTTTTCAGTCAACAGCCCAATGACCAAAACTAATAGTTTGTACCACAGAAATAAAACTCATCAGTTTGGAAAGATGGATGCACTAAAGCAAGCATCTTCCAAAGTCCCACTAAAACTCTGATAAAGAATATGTCATCACTACCCTACACAGCCTAAGGAAATACAGTCATGTTGGCACTTCAGCCTTCACATGGGGTAAACACTTAGGGAACCTCTATTAAGACATTCTAGGAAACAGGGTTATGCCAGAACTGCATTCTGGGCCTCCTTTAGCACTTCTCAGGGTTCAATGTAAGTCTCTGCAGGGGGACAGAAAATGGTACATTGCCTGCATTAGACTACTACAACTGAAACAAGTTAGTCAATAGCAAACATCTCTAAATACTTGAAAGTCATCACACAGGTGAGTAGATGACTCGAAAGCAACTTCAGAAAAGTTTATTTAAATCGGAGCCATTCCTGTGTGCAATCCCCACAAATGTATCAGCTCAAAAAATTTACGTTGTACAACTAGATTCCACATGGCTTTTTTCAACATCACCACCTCTATTAAAAAAAAAAAATATTTGCCTTCCCAGAAATAAACCACAATCACCACATTGCTGACTTGTTGAAACATTGATGAGGGTGAAAAAAAGAAAGCATTTTTAATTCAACTTATATGAACATTGGGACTATGCTATGAATAAGTAATGGTGGAACAAAGTCACCTCAAAACATGAAGAAACCCATCAGAAACCCATTCAGTCAGCTTATGTCCATAATTAATTTGGTGCAAAAGAAACAAAGATATTCAAAGTCTTGTTGGGAACTCAGAACCTAAACATGGAATTTGGCAGCATTCATAGTCATGCATGCCCAGATGTCTAATAAATTCAGGCAGAGAGGCACAGTAATTTTTTCTCTAAAGAAAGGGACTTATTAAAGGAATATTTTGAACACTAAAAGCATCAGTAAAAGATGCTAAGTTTTGTTATGTGTGCAAAATAACATTTCCATAATTATAATAATCACATTACTTCTTGTCTTTCTAGTTCTACCATTTCTAAACGTGTCACATATTATCAAACATGACAACTTCTGGCAAACCTTCTGATGGATCTCTTAGACCTTAACTCCTGAATGATTCCTTTAAGGAACACCATAAATGAGAACATAGTGCTTAATTTGTGAAGTGTGGTGGCCGGTGAACCTACGTTACAAGGGACAGAGAGTTCTCAGTAAGACAAGTCCCCAGTACCACAAGAACCACTTTATGTTAGGGTGACCAGAAAGGCTTCTCCCAGGATGCTTGTTCTGTTATGTTAATCTGTCCCAGTTTGGATTCCCCGGTTGGCTGTCAGCCTCTACCCCTTGTCACTCCCCCAGAGCTTCCCCATTAGTCCCTCTTCCCTAGTCCCATCTTTTCCCCACCCCCGGATAAGCCCCCGGATCACCAGTGTTCTCTCATCTTTGCCCCTGAATCTTCGGCAGTGTAGAGGCAATAAATGCTCCTGCTGGAACTCATGCAAAGGCCCTTCCCATCTCCTTGCAACCATCTTTATACTGAAGCGAGCCGTGCGTTTGTGCCTGCACGCATGTGAGCTACAGGGCCAGACAGAGACAGTAATAGTGAAAGGTTGTTCTTTTTTGGTAACTAAAGCATCACTTGAGGTACTCATGCAAATTTCAGAAAATATAAATAATGTGGTAAGTTCTAGTAATTTTCTATAAATTCTACAGATTGAAGAAGTATTTTAAGTAGATTGTTTTAAAAGAAGACTGTAGAATGTCAGTTACACTAGATGAGACAGTATATAGAAAAGAAATACTTAATAAAGTTCCCCAAACAAAAATAAGCTAATCATGTTCCTAACTATACTTTTTCTATGAGCTGGTAAGAACACTGTATTTAAGCAGCCAGCAGAAGATGACCTAGAACAGAACAACAAAATCACATTTTTATAAGGCACTAGCTGAAAAGCAGCTGTTGTGTCAAACAGTATTTATATTTCTGTGCTACAGAACTCCTCAATAAAAGAAAGACAGAAAACACCGAGTCTGGGACTTGAACTGCCAGATACACTTCTAAAATCTTGTATTAGTTCCACTGCATAACACCTGCAATAAAACTGTCCTGAAGCTGATGTAGGTAGCACTCACAGGTTGAGTACCTGTGGCATACAAAATATTCAGCTCACAGCTGAAGACAAATCCATGTGACTCATGAAGGGAGGAGTTTGAGATCCACTTTTTTTGTCTTTGATTTAATGTCAGCTACAAAAGACTCTTTGTCCATCCTGAACAACAATAAATTTCAAAGGTATTTTGTCACAAAAGGAATACAAGACTCCCAAGTAATTGAGTCCTATTAATTACCATATAGTTACACAAGCCTATCTTTTTCATAGAGCAATTATAGATCCTTTCCAAACTGTAACTCCACCAGGAATTTATGACTGGAAAGAGTAAGACCCTCATAATCATGAGCACCTATCTAACAAACGAAATGATCAACTCTATTCATGTTCACAAGCTGAGTAGCACCTACCAACAAATTAATATTCTCTAAATCCTTGCATCTGGAAAAGAGCAAAGCTTTTAATTGAACCTAGATATAAAACTACTGGTAGACTTACCATTTATCAGAAAGCTAACATTTCAGGCCAAATAACATGACTTATTAATGCTAATTCTTACATTGACGTCTATGAGATTACTTGCATGAGCTACCCTTTGGCCTTCAAATAATCTAATCTATTATTCCACTGAAAACATAAAACTTCAAACTCAAGTGTAGTGATCAGTTTTAAAGCTAAACTGCATTTGCCAAGGCCACTGATCATGTTACATGCTAGGAACTAAGAATTGTCCCAATTTAACAAGAGTTATTCCCCCATGAACTCC
Organism: Corvus kubaryi; assembly: GCF_017639235.1. Classification (NCBI taxonomy): domain Eukaryota; kingdom Metazoa; phylum Chordata; class Aves; order Passeriformes; family Corvidae; genus Corvus; species Corvus kubaryi. Next base: position 12,378,022 of record NW_024580667.1, on the reverse strand, counting down.
CAAACTTTCTCAATCTGCCAACACTCTACAGTTACTAGTGGAAGACCTGACTAAAAGCACTCACAGCACAAAAACTGTATATATTGGGTAATTAACTTGAGAAAGGGAATTTAGTCCTTCATCTCTCTCCAACTGGCCCTAATCTGAGCCAATTTGTGTTGATGTATTAGAAACAGAAGTTTAACATTAAATTTGGAAGGCACTGAAGAAAAATGAACATGCTAACAAACTCCATTTGATCTATAGAATTACCTTAAGATACTAAAGTAATATTAATAAAGATACCAATAACACTAGTTCACTTGGTACCATAGTAGAAATAACATAATATTATCTTACAGTGTAGGCAGAAAATTTTGTGGCCCCAATTCGTATCTGAGCAAATTCTGTTTATGTGCAATTTCTTTCCTGCATCTTTTTTCAAAGCATTCCACTTCAGAGCTTTGTCTTCATCATTAAATTATAAGTGTGCTTCCTCAGTGAAGACAAGTACTTGGAGATCCTCCTAAGCAAAGACAAGTTTTTTGTTCTTTAGTTTAATTCAACAAACACACTACTGGTCACCTAGCAGAGGAACAAATCTTGCTTGTTTCCCCCATGGAAACAGTTACAGAAGTATGCTTTCCACTTGGGAATACCCTTAACGTTGAAAGCTTAAGATCAGGAATATCAGCTTGTGCAGCTCTCTTCTAGTGATGATGTACACTGTTAGCCTATACAACCAAAAAGGAGGAACATGTTCTGAGCAGACGCACATAACGCCAGATTTACTTTTTCAGTAAAAGTGACAGAACTGGAGACACAACTGATTTGCTTTGGGATTGATAACGCTTAGGTCTGGAGGTTGTAAACTCTATTTTGGCTCATGTTGAAGCCAATTCCACCACACCTTCAGGGTTACTCTGATTGTAGGGAGGTTGGCCCAGATAACCCACTGTGGCTCCTCCTAACCTTACCAATTCTGGGATTTCATGTAAGTCAAAACTAGACACAATCACACATTTAATTTGCTGGATAAGCACACACTGAACTAGTGTACAAACTTTTATTCCCTGTTTTTACATGAATCAATGCAAGAAAATAACACAGTAAAAGCAACAGAGTTCAGTAGTGTTACAAATACTACCCATGAATGACTAAATCTATATATTTGCAAAGCAAAAATAAAGTCAGTCAAGAAAGGCTGCTTCCAGTACACTTAGCCAGTGGACATGACAAAAAAATCCCCAGACAAACCCCCGTCTCGAAATAAGTATTGTGCACAAAAGGTGACTGAAGACATCACTTTTAGTGATACAGGTTTCCTTGCAGAATGTATGCGAAAGAAGCAGGGAAAACCTTTAAGCTGAATACATTCTCTGCACCAGTTCCCACAGAAAACGGGTGTGAGAGCAAACCCCGATCCAGTCTAGCAATACCGTCCCAACGGGATGCTGCTACCCTGTCTCTTCGTCTAAACCGCACTCAAACGCCACCAACGCCTCTGTCAAAACCACTCACTTTTCAGGCCAATTTAAACGCGCTACTAAATGTTTCTCGCCGTTGACTAATTAAGCGCCTAAAATAATGCCAGAAAGCTGAAGGAGAGCTTTCCGCCAGCAGCACCGAGAGCTGTACCTGATGCGCAGCGCGGCGCCGCTCAGGACGAAACCCGGCCGCCCTCCCCGCAGCCCCTCACGGCGGCCTCACCCCGCACCGGCCCGGCGCGAGTCCCAACGGGCCCGGCCCCGCCCGCGGGACCTCCCCGCTCAGCCGCGCTCCCCCCGGCCGGGCGAGACCCGCAATGCCCGGGCACTGCGTGACTAAGCGGGAGCCGCCGGACTTGCCCGCGGAGGTCGGAGCTCCCCGACCTGCGCTCCTCCACCCACCACCGCGGGACCTCCCCGCCCTAACCTCGCTCGTCCCTCCGGGGAGAGTCGGCGGAAAAACCCATCCCAAGGGAGCCGCGCACCTCTGCCGCCCGGCGCCGCAGAGTCGCTCACCTCCACCCGGCTCAGGGCGACTCCCACCCCCGCAGCCCGCCGCGCTGCCGGCCCCTCCCGCCCTCGGGAGCCCCCCGCCTCCGGCCGCCTCTGCTCCCACGAGCCTGCAGCCGCTCACCTGGCGCCGGGCGGCCGCCCGTCCCGTCTTGTCCTGTCCTGTCCTGTCCCGTCCCGTCTGTCCTGTCCTGTCTGTCCCGTCCCTCCTGCCCCGCGCCGCAGCTCCCCCGCGCCGCTCGCTCAGCACTGGGCACAGCAGGCGCGCCGGCGGCTGCGGCAGCTGGGACAGCCACTGGACGGGGGCGGAGGCCGGCGAGGGAGGTGCTGCGAAAAGCTGAGGGAAGCCGGCGCGGCGGCGGCCG